>NC_022012.1:36658839-36763815 GCF_000317375.1 Microtus ochrogaster
CAAATCAGGAGCAGAAGGAGAGAGAGCACGAGCAAGGAACTCAGGACCGTGAGGGGTGTACCCACACACTGAGACAATGGGGATGTTCTATCGGGAACTCTCCAAGGCCAGCTGGCCTGGATCTGAAAAAGCCTGGAATAAAACCGGACTCGCTGAACATAGCAGACAATGAGGACTACTGAGAACTCAAGAACAATGGCAATGGGTTTTTAATCCTACTGCACGTACTGGTTTTGTGGGAGCCTAGGCAGTTTGGATGCTCACCTTACTAGACCTGGATGGAGGTGGGGATTCCTTGGACTTCCCACAGGGCAGGGAACCCTGATTGCTCTTTGGGCTGACAAGGCAGGAGTCTTGATTGGGAGAGAGGGAGGGAAATGGGAGGCGGTGGCGGGGAAGAGACAGAAATCTTTAATAAATAATTTTTTTAAAAAAAGAAAGCTAACATACCATATGAAAAAAAAAAAAGAAAAAAAAAGAAAATGGGGCCTCAGATTCCAAGGAGGTTGAACTTGCTGACTGAGCCTGAGGTGGAGAGATGACTTGGGGGTCACATCCCCCAGTTCAGGATAATCTCAGAACTCCATCACCCTGGGCAACACTTCCAGCTGCAGCTGTGGAACTGGAGGTGAGAATGGCTCACCCCGCCATTGCCGGCTTTGGACGAGGAGCGAGAAAGCCGAGTGCTCAGCACACTACAAACAGGATAGGGTCCTTAGCTGATGGCCAGGGGGAAAATGGGAGATCTCCATCCTCCAGCCACAAGGAAGGACTTCCACTAGCGACCCAAATGAGCAGGAAACAGATGCTTCCGAGAGCCCCCAGGAAGGAACATCTTATCTTCAGCTCAGTAAGACTTCTGAACTCCAGACTGAGATAATAAATTTGTCTTGTTTAGGCTGCTAAATTCATGGTAATTTGTTATGGCAGCAATAGAGAAACTATAGTAATAGCAATAATGCAAGCACTACTGATAACAGCTATTATTTATTGACTTCCTACCGATTGTCAAGCATTCAGCTAGCTGTTTTCCATACATTATCTCTCACGTAAAGCACAATAATCACACAAGGTGAGTTTATTATCCCCCTTTTTATAGCAGTCAAACAGAGGCCAAATAATTCAATTTGCACAAGGTCATGCACAAAACTATAATTTAATTCCAGGTCCCTGTGTCAGTCAAGACCATGCCATTTCACTACCTCATAGGGGCCATGCAATTGCTTGCCAGAATTATTGAGCTAAAAGTCATTCCTTGAAAGAAGCATAAGAGCCAGAACTAATATTTACTAAATATTACGATATGCCATATGCTGCTCATGGTACATTACAATGCTCCTCTGAGCTAATACCAATTAATTAATTAGTGATAAGCACTATTATTCCCAGCTTAAGGATGGGAAATTGAGTGTGAGAAAGGTTGGCATCTTTTTCCTCAATGCACATATGGATGGAATTCGGGAACATGAAGTCAAAACTCTAAGGTCAGACTTGTTCCATATCTGGAACATAAAACTTGAATGTAAACTCCATGCTGTCCCACAGGACCGTCCTTGTGGCTTCATGCCAAGAAGAATGACAATTCGGAACCCAGCAGAAAGCAAGCATGAACACGAAATCCCCAGGAGCAGGTGGGCCCTGGCTCCCCGCTCTGCTCGGGCCTCTCACAGGTGCCTCCTCGTTTTCTGGAAGGTCATCCCCATGACAGCCAAGAGAGAGGTTGATTAAATAAAAGGAACGCTCTGAAGGTGGCAACACAGAGATCATTTCAAAACCCTACTTTATCTCCACCAATGGCACTGATTGCCACTTAACCTCAATTTCTTTAGAACTCTTAAGTCTCCCCATCAGCTCCAATTAGCATTCGCCTGCCCTTGCCACACGATGGGGCCTTTACGCTTTCCAGCCCCTCCACGCAGTGAGGAAGTACAGGAGACTGCCTTACCTCTGGGTTTCCTTTTCTCTGGGCTATGGGCCTTAGATTCTGGGGTGGCTGCCCCAGAGATCTGGGCACACCCACTGCAAGCCTCCTGCAAAACAAGCTGATGGCTGGAGTCTTGTGGCCTCTACTGGCGGCTTCTTACAGAGGCCCCTGGGGCTGTATACGTCCCTTTTCTGTCATCTCTGGGAAAATCCCTGTTATTTCCTCTGAGCTGAAAGCTCAAAGTCTCATGAAGTTAGATCCCTGCCCCTGAGGGAAATTTATGAGCATTGCTAGCAAAGTGGCACTCCCTCCCTTTTCTGTGTCACTCTGTGCTCAAAAGCCCATGTCCCGTACATGGAAATTCATAGCTGAGAGGGAGCCACAGACTTCCTATAAGGAACACCCCACTCCTACAACATCTGGATCCCTAACAATGATGTGCCAAGACCCAGGAGTAAGCTATTGTCAAAGAGCAGCCTCTGCCTGTGGACTGGGAACAAAGTCAGCGGGGCAGGAGTCAGAAAGCCTGAGGTTCACAGTACAGGTAAAGTTCTGACTCAACTTGCTTTCTTGCTTTTCTTTTCTTTTTTTTTTTCTTTTGGTTTTGTTTTTGTTTTTCCAAGACAGGGTTTCTCTGTAGCTTTGGAGCTTGACTTGGAGCCAGCTCCTGTAGGCCAGGCTGGAGCTAGCTCTTGTAGACCAGAACTCACAAAGATCCTCCTGCTTCTGCTTCCTAAGAGTTGGGATTAAAGGCGTGCACCACCGCTTCCTGGCTCACTCGGCTTTCCTAACCCAAAGACTATGCAGCTAGGGCTGAGTGGGACTAAGCCGAACACCAGGAAAAGGAACTGGTAGATTAGAAGAAGACAAGAAGAGGGCTCTGGTTTGGGGTGTCACAACCTAATCTGGAAGGAGGAAAGAGAAGACAATACCTTTTGGGCGGAAGGTGCCCAGGACAATGAGTGAAGTCCAAGCAATGGTGAGAAAGGCCCTAGAGATGAATGAATTTGAGAGGCGGAAGAGATGCTAGAGACAATAACATCACTTCAGCTCTCACAGGTACCATCCCCAAGACGAGCGTCAGGCCTGTCCTGCAAGGTCCCAAGGACTAGGACTAGAAGAGTGGACCCAGAGAAGCAGAGGAAGAAAACCCAATGGTCATCACTAATCAGTGCCTTCGTGGGTTATACTGGGGTGCCTGCCACCATTTAGATTTTGTGAACGTAAGCACAGGCAGGCAGCCATGACTGGTGTGGGCTCCTGGCCAACAGGAGGCAGGCACCTGGCCAACAGCAGCAGTGTCAGCAGAAGGCTGGAAGCCTGTGACACAGTCCCAGCTGGGACACCAGGGCTGGGTTCAGGCCTCTAGGTTCTTGGAAGACTAATATAAGTAAGGCCTGGTTGCAGCCTTGAGGAGCCTGGCACAGCCAGGAGACCAAGGCAAGCACTAGAACTCAGCCACAGTGGAGATGTGTGAACTCCAGGGGCCACACTGGTCGGGTCGGGGTAGGTTATACACCAAGAGCCTAGTGTTTGAATCTCAGGGACAAAGCACCATCCTCAGCAAAGGCTCACACTGATGTTAAGTCACTTACAGACTGGTTCAGGCTCCTTCAGAGCAGGATCAAGAATAACCCCAGGGCCTGGGTATGATTACAAAGCACGAGAAACAGGGATATCAAGACAGCCAATGGTGTCAGTGTACCGTTCTAGGTGATGGAGGAGGTCTTGTTAAGTGGGGCCTCAAGTCTGTGCCTCCCAAAGGCTCTCGATGCTGAAGCTCCTTTGGAGTCTCCCTTATGTCTGCATTATTCATTCAGAAGATATTTTGTGAGCATCTACTATGCTCTCTATATATTTGTTGTCTTCAGTACTGGGAAAGCATCAGGGAATAAAACAAAGAAGTTTTCTTCACAGGAAGATTCAGACAAGAAGAAAAAAAGAAAGAGAATCAGATGTGAGATGTGCTCTAGAAAAAGTTAAGCAAAGAAGAATAGAAAATGCTGGGGACAGGAAAGGACGTAGAGAATGGACAGGTATGGCTGTCCCCACAAGAATGAATCCAGAGTGCTCTCTGAAGAGGGAAGAGCATGTACAAAGATCGTAAGGTAGAAACATGTTGGGCATGGAAAGGAAAGATGCTCAGGGGCAGGGCTGAGGTGCTGTGAGCAGCAGGCAGGCTGTCAGAGATGAAGACATAAGTAAACAGAAGAGCGGCAATCCCTGGAGAGCCTCAGGTGGCCATCGGGAGGATTAGTCCTTTGCTCTGACAAGAAGCCAGTGAAGGGCAAGGGCAGGGGGACCCAACTTCTATTTTAAAACAGTTGCTCTTGCTGCCCTTTCTTTTAGGTCAATAGGTTAGTTAAAGGACAATCTGGAAACAAGGGAGATGGTTCTGCAGCAGTTTGGGGAGAAGACAGTGTGGCTCAGAACAGGGAAGGGACATCTGAGCTGGCAGTAGTTGTCAGTGTGTAATAGCTGAACTTGGGAAGCTGAACCAACAGGGCTTGATGGCAAGGCGATGGAGCTGGAAGCCGATGGGATGAAGGATGGCTCCAAGGTTTGGAGTCCAAGTCAAATAGATACGACAGAGTAAGGGAGTGAGGTTTGTATACATTTTTTTTTTCTGTGTGTGGTATATGCATGAGCGTTCTGGTGCATGCATCTGTGCATACTTTGTGGAGATCAGAGGAGGACACTGGGGGTCTTCTCCTATCACTGCTCTACCCTAAGACTTAAGACAGGGTCCCTCACTGAACCAGAAACTCTGCTTTTTGGCTTGGCAATCTCCCAGGATCCACCTGTCCTACAAGGCTGGGGTTAGGGGGGCATGTAACCAGGCCATACTTTTTACCTGAATGTTGAGAATCTGAGCTCAATGAGGCCCCATGCTTACACAGCAAGCACTCATAGTCATCTTGTTATCCCTAACATTACCGTTATGAGTGGAGAAGCCATAGCAATAGCAAGCCAGAAGGTGACAATTGAGATTTAAACTGCAGACATGCCTCTCTTGAGTCTGTGTTGTCACCCATGTGGAGACGACAAGCATATAGTTGCATAAATACGTTACAGAATGCACTTCAGGGCTGGAGACCAGACTAGATGGTTATCTACATAGCAGTACATAAGATCATCTGGTCGTGCAGTGGATACAGAGGACACCCAAGGTCAAAACTCTGAGAACAGAGCCATATTTGGAGATGACAAGAAAAAAGGGAGAGGGAGCCATTGAGATAACTCAGTAGGTAAGGGTGCCTGTCACCAAGTCTGACAACCGAGTTTGATTATGAGTACTATCGATAACAAGAGGGGAGAGAAAGCAGAAAGGGCTTGAATAAGCAGCTTTACACAATGCTCCTGTAAAGGGAAAGGGAAAACTCAAGGGGGCATGGACAGCTAAAGAGGGACAGGAGTCAAAGGAGGATCTGCCATCTGGTGTGAATGACACTTGAGGGCACAAAGACAGAGATCATCTCCATGGGATGCTTCTAGGCTCCTGGTGTGGATAGAATTCAAATAAGATCGTGGGAAACGTTCGTATAAAGCAGGTGGGTGAGTACTAAGAAAGACAGCGCCATGCTGTGTGAGCAGGTGAGCGCGTGCACAAGGCACCCTGAGAATTCCAGAAGCCAGAGCTCCCCAAACCGGGCGAGGGTCTCACCTCCCTGAACAGAGAGCATGAAAAGCTGGAATGAGATAGGATAGAGAAACGGAGAAGGGTGTTCCAGGCAGGGAAAGGCTAAGAGACAGGGCCCAGCTGACCCAGGGGTGGTATTAATAGGAGAAACCACTTTCTTAGTGCTTGCAAGCCCCTGATGTTGTCCTAAGAGCTTGCTGAGGAGAAGCTTGCCATATTCTCACCAGCACATGAAACTGGGTCTCGGATTCCATGTTGTGGAGAGAGATGGGGAGGCACCAAGAAGTTACACGACACGCTTGTCCAGGATCAGACAACTCTGAAAGCAAAGGGCTCAGAGTCGCAGCTAGGCAGCCTGGTTCCAGAGCCCATGCTCTGAGCTAACCTCCACACTGCCAGATAGCTCTAGAAGCCAATCTTAGAGTCACCCCTGACACAACTGACTCCATTTTTCCTTTGTTCTCCAGGCACCAACCACAGTGAAACTATCATATACGGCACCTGGGTATATCCAGGTGGAAGGGACTGAGAAAAGGGTAGCACATGAGGGATCTTGGGGTGACTGCCCCAGAGAACTGACCAGGACTGATAAGATGTCACCACCTGAAATACAGGAGGAAAGGAACGTAACAGGCTGTGGCAACGCCTGCCACCCTGAGATAACTGTCCAGGCCAAAGCACCTCTCATCTGAAGTGGTCATACCGACAGACCATTCTCAAGCATGGCTGAACACTAGCCTCTTCCGTGACATCTCCGGGAACCAGCAGAGGAGTTCTGTCTGCAGACTAGAGAACTGTGAATGCCAGTGCCTGCAAAGCCAAACCTGGATTAGCCTGGGTTCTCTCCACAATCCTCATTATCAGGGTGGGCTAAAAGGATGCCACGGGCTCAGTCCACTAGGAGCTGACCGGCCACCACGTGGGAGGAAGCACACACCTACAAGAGGGGCTGCTGGGTAGCCTGTTAGTTTGTCTGCAGTACCCTGATGACCTGTGCTCCCCAGCACCTCCCATAAGCCCTGCAGGGAATGTGTGCCTGCTTAGTCAGACTAATGAGAGCTAAGTGTGACCGCGGTCTTGCCTGTAGCTGAGCCGCAAGGCTGTGAGTGGGATGCTCGGGTTCTGCCGATGTATACCAGTGTATCCCACCCTCTCAGACTCACACACAAGCACTTAGCTGAGATCCAACAGCCACTTCTCCCACCCACCACACTGGACATGCCCAGAGAGGCCGGACTATATCACAAAACCAAAAGATCTGCTTACTAGCACGCCTTCCCAAGCAACTGGAGCCAAATAGGGTCATAGCTTTAATTAGGTAGGTGGCTGTCTCAATTTAAGCTCTTGTTAATGGTTATTAATGAAACAGAAGTGTCTTCCCATGTGAATATGAAACCAAAGGCTAACGAAACTGTCACACCCTAGATGGCTAGAGGTCCTAGGGGTAACAGGTCCAATCCCCAGCTTGATGCTGAAACCCCTGTCATGCCCCTCGATGGTCACCTGGAAAGCCATTCCACCTGCCAGATAGACATTTTCTCAAAATATGAAAACAAAATTATCTCTCTATAGTTTTTACAACCTGGCCCCCTTTCCCACAAATACATTATGCAAATGACTCACTCCACATCTTAGGACTCGGTAAGACATTCATTCCATAGAACTGGAAACAGGTTTTTGAAATTCTGACAATGTTCTTTCAGTACCATGCCACTCTCTGCTCAACCCACTGGTCCCATTATCAGACAGGCCTGGACCTTGCTTGCTACATCCAACTGAGGAGTGAATATCATCACCGAAGGGGGAGAAAAGAACCCCAGGGAAGCCAGGCCATTCTAGTGCATAGGCAGCCACACATCAAAGAGATACAGAAATTAACTCCATCATCTAGAATTCACAGTTACAGAATCCGGGCCCTATTGTCTCACCCCTGTGTCCTTGCAATGTGACCTTCGCCAACACCCACCCCCTCCAAAGACTCATCACAGATGCTGAAAACAAACAGAGAAGACCGACCTACTAACGGTCACTTCCATGATCTGCCTACTCCTTGGTGAGGTCCAGACACCAGCATCCTGGCCTCTGGAAGCTTCAGCTCTTGGCCACAGGGAATGTGCTGCCAACAGGCCATTCCAGACCGTGACACCTAGGATTCTGCTCAGTTCACATCCGCTGGCTTAACCTACTTACCTCAATAGAACCCTGGGCAAGTCACAAGTCCTGAGAACCCTGGGCTCTTCCTCACACCATTGCCCCCTTCTGTCTGTCTCATAGAAACTAAGCTAACACATCAGAACATTCTATTCACTGCAAACCACGGCACTGATGTCACCAAGAGTTTGGGAGTTGTGTCATCTTTGAGCACACAGGCCATGCTGGCCTAAACAGTTTTCCGACTCCTGCCAGCCTCCCATATCCTCCCCAACATGCATCGGTTCAGAGTGGAGCACAGGGAGTCAGTCAGCTGAATGCACAAGCATTTGCGGACACACATGCATACTTTGGAGGCAAAAATATTCATTTTATGTATTGGCTACTTGCCTTGTTACTGTGGCCACATAAATAGTAGGAGGCAACTGAAGGAACAAAGGGTTCCTTTTGGCTCCCAGTTGAAGAGGATGCAGTCCATCACGGCAGCAAGAGTACAAAGCAGTGGGGCACACTGCATCCACAGTCAGGAAATGAGAGAGGGCAGGAAGTGGGGCTTGGCTGAAAGACCTCTAGGCCCTCACTCAGTTGTCTTCCCCCATTCTCCAGTGAGGCGCCACTTCCTAAAGGTGCCATAACCTTCCCAAACAGCATCACCAGCTGGGGAGCAAACGTTCACACACACTCTGGGGACATTTCACATTCAAACTACAACACTTTCTTAATTGCATGTCGTATAGGCCACCAGCAAAATGGGATGCCACGCTTGAACACTGACTCATCCTGGGAAGAGGACCTTTGGAAAACTGAAAGGCTGGCTCACGATTCAAAGTTTGCCACAGATAATTCATTTAGCAGGTGGTAGATGAATCTTGTCCCGTAGGCCAGGCACCGTGCTAGACCTTGAGAGAAAAAGCATGAGTAAGATAGTCAGACTCCACAGAGATGCTCACCAGAGGAGAGATTGTGACCCAGAGATGTTCCTGTATGCCTTCTCTAGGTGACACACGGGGGGAGGGGGATAGTCATCAATTTCTATTTGCCACCCTTGTGAAAGAGCAATTGATTATCTATCAAGTTGATTCAATTTGGAATAAAGATGAATGCTGCACACTGATCAAAATTTCATAAATCAAATCCTGTGATAACATTACAAGGGGAGCCCACTACTCAAAAACCCCCATGGTGAATCTTCTACAAGGCTAAGAAATCAACAGTAGATTTGAGTCTCAGTGCGTCCAATAGATGTAATACACAGCCACTGAGATCAGAAGCCAGGAGTTTCATTCTTCCCACTTGTCTCTCCCAATTCTCCTATTAGCTTCATCTTTATAGCATTTGGATGCTCTAGGTTGGGCATTCTCTGCAAAGGACTGGAGCTCATTGGAGGAAATCAACTAAGTAAAAAATTGGAGGTGTGAAGTGCTTGGGGGGTCCTAGTGAGGCTGAGTGTCAAATAAATCTGAGCCCCGCTGCTTTACTGAGTAGGGAAGCCTTAGACAAACAGAGGTTCAGTTGCTGCCTTAACCTGTGCTGCATCCAATGCCACCCATGCTGAGCGAGACCTCCATCAGCATCAGGACCGAACCTCTGAAGTCCCCGCTGGTTTCCTCATCTGCCAGCTAGCCTTTGATAACTCACTGGGGATAAAAATGCCAGTGCAAAGCGAGAGACTATACAAGCCATAATTATTCATCTTTCAATATTTTTAAACCAGAAATAACACAATACATCGGCTGGGACTGCTCTGATTCCAGGAGATCCCCGAGGAAAGGATTTGCACATAAAGTGATATTTCAGTCAAAGGTGACAGAGGAGGGCGAGGAAGAAGAGGAGGAGAAGGAGAAACAACAGAAGGAAGAGGCGGAGGAGCAGGAGGAGGCAGCAGAAGAGGAGGAGAAGTTTTCCAAGCCATGAGGATGGGAAGAACAGTGCTCCCACAGGGTCCGGGCACAGGCGGAACATGGTAAGTCTCCCCACACTTGGACTTGGTTACCCAGTGTTCCTACCGTGCAGCATGGAAGGAATAGCCAAGGCAAGCTAGCACTAAACAGTTAATAAGAACTTAGCATCCAGTGCAGCAGAGATAAGGACATTAACTAGCATCAGGGAAAATGAAGAGAAAATGACACGTGGTACTGAAGTTGACTATGCTGCCCGGTGGCTAAAGGTCACAAAAAAAAAGAGTCAAAACCACTAGGCTCTCAGGCCAGGCCAACCACATATAACCATGTGACCTTGGCCACATCACTTCATCTGCAAAAACGAGCAGGTTGGATAATGGATCCTCATCATCTGTTATAGCAAGATCCAGCAGCCATGATCCCTTTAAGCTGCAGGGATGGGAACAGTTTGGGGGCATTTATTTACCTGTGATTCCCCAGTCATCACTCCGAGGACCCAGAGGGACAGAAGCAAAATCAAAAACACTTTCAGAAGATGGATGACTGAAGGGGTCTGAGACACAGGCGAGAGGTTGGGAAATTTATGCGGATAGCCTTACAGCCATAAATAAAATCCCTTTCTCTTACCCAAAACTTCATTCGGGGCTGGGGGTGGGGCAAACAGCAGACACCCTAATAGACAGTTTGGCTGTATCTCCCGCCCTGTGCCTCACTTGAATGAAAAACAGCCATCACGAGGCAGGGTAATGGGTTCGGTCGCCTCTTTACAAACATCCATATTGTCACCAGCGACAAGTGGGGTGAGGATGGAACTGACTGGACAATTTATTCCCTGTCCCTGTATTCAGTCCGGCTCTGACAGCTATCTCTTCTGAAGATACAGGAGATGGGGAGGGCCCTGGAAAAAGACCCAGAGAAGCTCACCGGGTGGTAGTGGTGACCCCTGAGAAGGTGAGGGGAACAGCGGCCCCTCCCCTTTCTGTGAACCCCTCAGAGACCTGGTAACCTCAGCACTGCCCCAACCCAGCCATGTGCCAGGCTGCCTGGCATGAAGCACAGCTACCCATGTTTTCTTGACCTACTTCTCCTCCCAGTCCTGTCCTACTCCTTCTACTTCCCCTCCGGGTCTGTGTAATTAGCACCTCGCCACCGGAAACCATCAGGGACTTTTACAAGGCTTCTAACTCCAAGATAACCAAGGAGACAAGAAAACCGGCCCTGGCACTGCTGCCTCTGCCTGCCCCTCCCCTCCCCCCTCTCTCTCTCTTGCTCTCGCTCTCTCTCACAGAGATCAAGCCCACTTTGACCTTGACGGACGGTGGGATCTGTGCGAGAAGAAGACTGCCATGAATCAAAACTGGGGGCTCGACAGAGTCAGACCAGCATTGCTCAGTGGAGGGGGGGGGAGCCTGTAGGGACCCCATCAAAGCCCTCTTACTAACCTAGCAACCAAGCCTGTGGACTCCGGTGTCTGCTTCCTTCTTCCAGAGAACCCGTGCAGAGAGAGGCAAGGTGGGGTTGGGGGTCGTAATTCTGGCTCAGTTCCTTTCTGCTTCCCATTAGTGACAAACGGAAATTGATGGGCTCCGTCTTTATCTGCTCATTTGGTGATGGTGGTGGTGGGGACCTTGCAGCAAACACTAGATAACTGTAGGCATCTTATAAATTAAGCATCTTAAGGATATGAACCGTTTTGCATCATCACTAAGCGGAATTAAATTAGCTTTTGTAGTTTCTATAGAAATGAATGAGGAAGGGGGAGGGAAGGTCTTGGTTTTAACGTCTTTTTTAAAGCAAGCAGAACAAGGAGTTGTGCGCAGGATGAGGAGAGAATTAGATCACCTGTCTACATTTGAGACTTCACTCAGCAGCCGCTGCATTAGCTTGGAGAAATATGCCCATGAGGTGACACGGAGCAGCTGGAGCACCTGCAGGCTCAGCCTCCGGCAGGCTATGCCTGACCTGACTGTGGTCTGAGCTATCAGCCTGCCTCTGTCCATGCCTGGGCATCTTGACCATCACCAGTCCTTGTGATGGGAAAGGCTCTCCCGCCAAATATCAAGCCATCTTTTTCTATATCAGCCTCCAGCCTTTTGGTTTCACGTTGAAGATCCAGGTCCTGCTGGGCATGGTGGTGCACCCCTTTAATCCTAGTACTCGGGAGGCAGAACCAGGCAGATTTCTGTAAGCTCAAGGCCAGCCTGGTCCACATAGTGAATTCCAGGCCAGACAGGGTTATATAGTGAGACATTGTCTCAAAAGAAAAGACCCTGTTGTGAGCAAAGCAACCACTCTGCTCCACCCACCTCCAGTCTGGGATGAAGGACTCATGGTTATCTGGCTGCAAAACCTTCCCTGGGAAATGATCATCTAACCTAAGAATGGAGGACTTGCTCTTAGAAGGGTCTTCCTCAGCCCACCACACTGACCCATGTTTCACATACTCATGTGGACATCCCTAACCTCTGACACCCTCCCTCCCGCCTACTACACAGGTCCTCTGCGTGGGACCATCTCGTGGTGGTGCTGCTTCTTGCTGGAGTACATGGTGCCCTCATCCCCACCAGCAGGGCTGTGTCTCCAGGTCCCAAGAGCTACGGTGCCTTGGCTCCCAGTGGTCTAGGCTTACTTGCTTGTTGCAGGGGAGGAGGCGTCAGGTTTCCCAGGACCTGCCTGCCAAGAGTAGAGGTGCCAGGGGTGTAAGTCACAACCCTGCTTGTCCACAGCACTAAGGACAAAGAAGAGATTGAAGTGGCCCTGTCACCCCGCTCAGAGCCAGGCTATGGTCAGCAGATAACAACTCAAGACCCTTCCCAGCAGGCTGGGCAGAAAACACCAAGCAAACACTGGACTTTATTCAAATTGCCAAAGACAATTTTAACACCATCTTCTAGATTCTTCTTAGACCAATCAGAAGAAAGGGGCAACTGCTTCTCTCCAGCCCTGGATTTGGAATCCCTGTAGTCATTTTCAATCTCCTTCATCACTAACAGCTGCCCCTTCACACGCAGACTGAATCTGTCATGATTTATACCAGGGAGTAAGCAGCATTTTATTCTAGACACTGATGGAGCCTGGCAGGAAGAACAGATGGGAGCCACCAGTCTACTCCTACCACATCCACATCTGTGTCCACCTCTGCCTCCACCACCTCCACGTCTGCCACAGCCACACTTCGGGAGGTGAGGGAAACGTTCCCACAGAGCCTGTGAAATATAAAGATATTTCTTCTATGTCCACTTAGGGTAGCAATGAGACTGTCACCCAGAGCCAGACTGTACTTACCAATCCTCAGGGAGTGTGGGCTACAGGCAACCATCACGAGCCACGCGGGAAGCAGCACCAAAGGCGCGGAGGAGACACGGGGCATCTTCTATAACTCCTCATGGAGCCCTCTGCTGGTCTGGGCATGACATAACGCTGTGAGGGAGTGGAGGAAGCGTGTGAGTCCTACACAAGCTAGGTAGCCACCTAGTCCATCCCAGTGACAGAGGCTCCGGAGAGCACCCGAGGGCCTCAGTGGGGAAAGCTGACAGTCCCTCCAGGAGAACGTCTGGCAGCCATGAGGGAACTGCAGGCAGAGCCCTGGAACTGGGGGTCTTTGGCTCGCCTACACTCACCAGGGATCAAAGAAGGTCCCTGGTGCACATAAGGCAGGCTGCTCTAACAGGCTGTGGGATCCATGCTACCTCTCTTTCTTTCCAAAATCTCTAGTTAAGACTCAAGATCTTCATTCTGTCTTAAGGCATAGAAGCCGTGGATATGCAGAAGAGGAGGCACGAGGAGGGTTATTCTGAAGCACACGGGATGGGTCCAAGTACAGCTCTCCCACCTGCCACCTGTGTGGTCTTCACAAGGCTTCTCTTTGTCTCAATGTGGCTTCCTTGGTTGTATAAGTGGTGTTAATTCCCTCCTGGTGGAGCTGGTCTGAGGACCAAGATAACTCAGGGAAAGCTACCTTATGTAAAGCTTGCCCTAGATGAAGGAGTACATGCAAGTCAGTTCCTCCATGGCTGGGTTGGGAGACATTTCCTCCCAGCAAAGAGATGGCTGAGGTACACACCCCAGCCCAATACACAGTTTCTGTACCTGCTTCATCTACAGATGCTAACCCTTCTCACGTGCTCCCTCCATCTCCTCACCTACCTCATATCAAAGCCAGAGCTGTCAAGGTGGCTGCTCCTCCCCAAGGCAGCAGAGCCACTAACCCTCCCTTGACCTCTCGATTACTCTAAGACTCGGCATCTGTGCCAAGCCAGTTCTGCCTCACAACTAAGATGAAAGTGGGGGCCCTGAGAACCTGCGTATTTAATCCTGGGAGCTCCAGGAAAGGAAAAAATATTAAAATGTTTTCCCCCTCCCTCCCCATAGAAAATCAACAGAATACCAGTCAAAAGCCTTGGACAGATACTTCACTAACTAATAAAATCAATGGCCTATCCACTTTAGAAAAGATGCTCAGATCCACTGGCATCAAAGAAGCACATTTTGAGGCACAGCATTTACAAAACATGAAGCAACTAGGTCTCTCACACACCATGACAGGACATAAATCATGCAAATGATTTGGAGAACTGGTCTACCTGAGCTTTCCAAAAATACTCACAAACCAGTGACCCCACTCCTTGATATTTCTCCAACAGAAGTGCATGGATGCTCACCAAAGACATATCCTAGAAGTTCACAGTGGCATTCTTGATATTTTCCCAAACTGGAAGCTGCCCGAGTGTGCAGCAGCAGAACGGAGAAATATACTGTACGATCACACGACACAGTGTGATAAAGGCATGGACATGAATAACCAACTACTGCATGGCACAGCACAAGAACTGTCATTAACGCAACACAGAAAAAAGGATGTCAGGCGCAAAACTGTATACAGCATGACTCTATAGTGCAAAACCAAACAAAAGTGTTCTGCAATCAGAAGTTAGTCAGTGGAAAAAAATGTCACCAAAATGATGGGTTAGAAGCAAGCAGCATACTTAATCTTATCTGTGGTTTAAAATTAACACTGACAGAAAACAGCTTCTCAGTGAGGTGAGTAACAAAGAGACATGTTAGAGCTCAATGCTGGACAGACAGAAATTGGAGAGATCCAGAATCTATAGCTATCAACCCAGGAGCAAAAAATGCAGATGTCATGGGTTGGACAGATAGCTGAGCCAATAGAGTGTTTGTTGTGAGGTCCTGAATTTGATAACCAGAAACCACACATAAAAGACAGACGCGTGCTTGTAGTCCTAGTATGGAGAAAGCAGAGACTGGCAGTTTCCTGAGGCCAGCTGGCGAGTGTGTCTAGTCTACTCAGCAAGCGCCAGGACAGTGAGACTCTGGCTCAAAATGCAGAGTGGACAACACCTGAGGAATGATATCTAAGCTGGTGCCCCTGCCTCCATGCACACAGGTGCACTTTCACACTCATGAACACTCGAGCACACAGAAGAGACAGAAAGAGAAGACCGAGCCCAGAGATCATTGTACCAAGGAGAAGTAACGGGAGAACCACAATGAAGACACAGACCAGGAGGAAAAGGCCGTCTGGATTTAGTTGTTCTTGGGGTTGCCATGTGCGCTTGATCTTCAGCAATGCTGTCTGTTTCAGCACAGAAGGCTGGTGCAGTAAATGGAAAGCCATATTGAAAAAGCTGTAACTAAGCAAAGCAAGTCCCTGCTTTTTTGGAGAAACCAAACCTCTACATTATCCTTTTCTCTCACAGCAATTATTTCCATAGCTCCCAGCCAGTATCTACCTTGCAACCCAGAGTGGTTCCAAGTAGAAAGCTACTGAAGCAAGTTCATTCAAAAATATAAACAGCAGGATTGGTGTCAGAAACACAAAAATAAACAGAGTTTCTTTGTCCTTAATTCTGGGGACTCCCAGCAGGCAGCCTAAGAGTCAGAAAAACTAAGCGGGTATACACAATTGCAAATAGACACTGGGCCTTGAGAAAACACAGACTTTGGAAAATGGGAGGTCCACTGTACCCCCTCACCACAATACAGCTTGTTGTCCTGACCTCCTTTGGGGCTTCATGAGGATGCCCGAGACCCAGACCCCAATGGAGCACAGCATCAACCTGTCCTTGGGAATACTTTGCAATGATTTATTCAGGAGAAACTTCACCTGAAAGAAATTTGCTTCCATGTTACTTTGTCCTACCAAGCAGAGAAACAAAACTCTTCTCACCAGCTTGGTCCCAAACCACTCCCATAGAATGAGGAACGCCCTGGAAAAGGGAGGGCAGCTAAGCCCAGACTCTGCTCTCTGCAAGGACTCACAGCTGGAGAGGACACAGGACGAGGAGCAAGCTGTTTGAGCAGTGGGTCCTCACCCACCCTTGCCCATATCAATGTCCCAGCGGAGACAATACTTTTTCAGTTTTTTTATTGGGACTCCTTTTTTCTTTCTGACTTGTTCATATATGTGCATTTCTCTTGCTTTTCCTCTTTTTCTCTGCATTTTCAATCATTTGGAGCAGAAATTTATTGCTCATTCCCTCCCTCTCCTTCTAGTAGTCAAATTCATTCACTCTCGCTTTTTACTTTTTACGTTTTCTCCTTTCACTCTTTGAATACTTGGACTTTTTTGCTTCCACTTTCCTTCATCTTTTCTCCTAATTATACCTTTCCTATCACATCTTCAACTGTTTCTGTTTGTATTATTTTTACCACCACCATTCCTGTCGCTGTTGTCAAGGTTGAGAGTTGTGGGTGTTGAGTTTTACATTGTTTTTCTACCTGATTCATTGCTACTTGCTGCTATTTGTCTTCTCCCACCTTCACAGGTTGGGAGTCGAGCATAGGAGAAGATGCTCTGCTGCTACACACTCATCCCTGCTAATGAGTTCAGGTACCTTGCTCTAAAGTCAACCCAACCCTGGTTTAACTTCAGTGGATACTTCAATACAACAAATAGGGGATAGAAAAATGTCCTTCTGAAGATCAGAATCCATGTAGGCACAGATGCAGTAGATAAAAATATCAGAGATAAACAACACAACAAAGTGTGGATAGTGTATCTATGCAGGCTACAGTGTATGTCATACTTCATCCCTTCAGGCTGTACATGAAGGCACGATTAGAGGGCTCATATATTCTGCTGTCTACAATACATCTCCATAATAGACTGGAAGTACACCACTCTTGTGAGACCTCCAGAGAAAGTACAACCTAAAGGCTTTGACAGTATATGTACTGTGTCAAAACAGACTAACCCCTAAAAAAACTAACAGGTAAGCTATAATTCAAACCCATTTCACAATATACCAAAGGATACATGATCAAGAGATCATTTTTCCTTAAAGAGATTCTCACATAAAAGTATAATAGCTAGTCAGGCATGGTGGTGTGTCCCCTTAATCCTAGCAGAGGCAGAAGGATATCTGTGAGTTTGAGGCCAGCCTTGTCTATAGAGTGAATTCTATGACAGCTATGGCTGTTATACAGAGAAACCCTGTCTCAGATAAAATGGATAAGAGCTATCCCTTCCAAATATACTCAAGTCTTAACATAGAAATAAAAGATATATGAAACTAAGACAGCAAAACTCCTACCAAAGCTCATAATTTTATAGCAAATGACTCCAAAGATAATGAATAAGATAAAATACTAGAATGAAGAATTTTACAAAAAAGACTTTTTAAATACCAATGACTTCCAAGAAAATGCATGAAAATAATTGGACCAATTAAGGAAGGCAATAAACAATATGAATCAGAAGTTCAAAAGACAAAGATTTTTTAAAAAGAATTAGCAGAAATCATGAATATGAAAATCCCATTAAGATAAATTTAAAAACCCAGTGGAAAGCCGGAACAATAGACTATTCCAATTAAAAGTAAGACTTTTAGGGGCTGGAGACAAGATTAGTAAATTAGAATACTCAGAAAACAACAATTTTTAAAATGTAAGAAATTATGAACAGAACATACAAGACTCTTGGGACATAATTAAAAGACCAAATTTATATAATCTTGATATAAAAGTTGGTGCTGAGGTATAGACTAAGGGCATAAAACCTATTCAGTGAAATGACAGCAAGATATTTCCAAAATTTGGGGGAAGATGCAGACATACAGGAACAGGAAGCATTTAGAAGCAAAAACAGACAAGATCAGAAGAGAACCTCCACATACTACAGTTAAAAAGCCAAGGGTACAGAAGAAAGAAATAATATTGAAAGTTTGCCAGAGAGAAATGCTAACTTATTCTAAAGGTAAACCTATCAGAATAACTTGGATTTCTCAACAGAAACACTAAAGACAAGGGGAGGGGGAGGTGAATTATTTCTTTCAACTATGGAAGAAAATCCCACCAGTCTAGACTACCATCTCTACCACAGTTGACCTTCAGAAATAAAGTAAATATAAAGACCCTCTAAGAGAAACAAAATCTAAAGAAATCCATGGCACAAAACCAGTACTGCAGAGGTGATTCCAAGAGGATCCTTCACACAGTAGAGAAAGATAAACACAACCGCTAAAACACAGGAAAAAATATGTCTCCAGAACAGTAAATAAGCAAGTGAGAATTAGAAAATAATCACACATTATAAAAAAAACATTAAAATGATAGTAATTAACTGATACCCTTCTATTAGATTTCAATGTAAATGGTCTTACCTCTCCCATTAAATGGCATGGACTGGCTAATTAGGTAAGAATTAAAGGCCCGACTGCCTGCAAGAAACACACCTCACTGGCAAAGACACACAAACTGAAAGGAAGAGGATGGCAAATTATATTCCAGGCAGATGAAATCCAGAAGCAAACAGAAAAAGTTATATTTAAACACAACAAAACATACTTACCTCTAAAACTCAAGGAAACCAAAATCAAAACAAACAAAAACAAAAAGCTACATATTGATAAAAAGAACAAATACATCAAGAGGGTGTAATAACTATAAAAATATGTGCACTAGGAATCAGCACCTATTTTATAAAAACAAACACAGACAGGAAAGTTCCAATATAATAATAGTGGATGACCTCAGTACCTCTATGTTCATCAAGCTATATCATGAAAATCCCCCCAAAATCACTGAGAAAACTTCAGAGTTAAGTTATATTATAGACCAAATAGACTTAACAGACTCCCACAGAATATTATATCCCAAACTGCAGAATATGCATTCCTTTCAGCAGTTCATGCAGCTCTCTCTAACAGAGATCAAATTTTAGGTTGCAGAACGAGTCTTGACAAACACTAAAAAGGAAAGAAAATCTTGTGACTTTTTCTTATAATAATGGAATGAAATCATAACAAACAGCAAGAGAAAATAAAGAAGCACTATAAACATATTGAAGTTGAGAAAATGGCAAAAGAAAGAGAAAGATTAATGGATTAAATAATAGATTCAGAGACAATGAAGGGTGAGTAACAAAATATACCACTGAAATCTTGAATGTTAATTAGGAATTAATTTGAAAATTTATACCCCTATAAATCAAGAAATCTAGAAAAATCTGTACATATATTTTTCAGATACAAAAGACCTACCAAAATTGAATCAAAAGGATATAAAAATCCTATGTACAATAATAACAAGAAATGAGTTTGATACATTAATAAAAAGATATCCAGACAAAGAAAAACCTAGTAGCATACAGTTCACTGTTAAAGTCTGTAAGGTACATAAAATAATGGAATAAAAGACCCCAAAATAAATACAAGCAGCTATAGTCATTGATCTTTGACCAAGTTGACGAAGGCTAATGCTGGAAGAAAGACAGCCTCCTTAACACAGGATTCTCAGAAAACTTCAGAGCCACCAGAAACTAGATCTCTATCTCTCACCCTGAATCAAAATCAATTCAAAGTTAACCAAAGACCTAAACAGTAGACCTGAACCTCTCAAAGAACTAGAGAACAGAGAGAAAGCACTTCAAAATGTAAGGATGGGCTTTCTGAGTAGAATTTCGATGGCTTAAGAAATTATAGCAAGAATTGATAAACAGAACTACATCAAACTAAAAGGATTCAGCAGAGAAACAATTTAGAGTAAAGGCACAGCCTACAAAATGGGAGAAAAGTCTCTTCCACTTATTCACCCAACAGAGAATGAGTATACAAAGAACTCCAAAAGAATGAATGCTCAAAGAACATATAAATGTGCACTTGAACTGAGGAACTGCTTCTTAAAAGGTATAAATGGCCAATAAATACATGGGAAAAGGCTCAACATTTTTACCCATTAAATATAGTTCAAAACTACACTGAGATTCCATCTCCCACCAGTCAGAAGAGTTGTCATCAAGAAGAAAAAAAGCAACAAATAATGGCAAAGACGTAGGGGAAAGGGAAGGCCTTATGTGCTGTTGGTGTAAATGTAAATTAGCAAGTGCAGAGAGTGTGGAGGACCTTAAAAAAACCAAAACCAAAAAACCCTATTGTATCATCTAGCAATATGACTTCTGGGTATATATATACCTGAAGGAAATGAAGCTAGCATACCCGGAAATATGGCATATCTGGGATAATTGCTATGCTATTGACAATGGCCAATGTGATGGCTATTTTTGGTTGTCAACTTGACTGTATCTGAAATAAACTAGAATCCATAAATAGAGGGCACACTGTTGAGAGATTTTCTGCTCAGTTTGAAGTGGGTGAATGCACTTCTAGATTGGGCCTTTGATCTGGATCTTAAGACTGGAAGGCATGTGTCTTTAATTCGGATCTTGAGGTGGGAAGATACACCTTCCATACGGACCATATCTTCTGCTGGAAGTCTTTATAAGGACCAGAAGGAAGCATTTGCTCTTTGCCTGCTTGTCCTTGCCCTGTTAGTATATCCATTCCTCCACTGACATTGTAGCCTACT
This sequence comes from Microtus ochrogaster, assembly GCF_000317375.1. Classification (NCBI taxonomy): domain Eukaryota; kingdom Metazoa; phylum Chordata; class Mammalia; order Rodentia; family Cricetidae; genus Microtus; species Microtus ochrogaster. Next base: position 36,679,283 of record NC_022012.1, read on the forward strand.
TCTTCACGATCCCAGAATATACAGAAGACCAACTGAGACACCAGCCTGGTAGGACTGAGCAACTACTGGGTTCTCAGACTTTCCATTCACAGATATCCATTGTTGGATTAATTGGACTGCAGTCTTAAGTTATTCCAATAAAATCCCTGTATATGTATAGGGAGAGATACATTCCATACATTCTGCGACACTAGAGAACCCTCTAATGAAGTCAAGTTAGGTAATTGGCCTAGGTGCCTGCCAGCCCAGCAGATGAATGGACAAAGGAAATGTGGCATACATACATACATACCTACATACATACATACATACATACATACATACATACAATGCAGTATTAGTCATCAATAAAGGAAAAGAACATGTCATCTGAAAGAGAATGGATGGAGCTGAAGAGCATGATGTTAACGGAAACAAGCCAGACTGAGAAACACAAGTAACGTGATTTCTGCCATATCTGTGATCTAGAAGTAAAAGGCGATGTGGAAGTGGAGGAGGGAACTATGAAGAAAGAAAGGAGAGAGAGATTAAGAAAGGATAAGAGGAGGGTACTATGCTCCAGGCAGGTTATGTACAGGTATGAACCCCATCATTTATAAAATTAATAACCACTTAGAACTCTGCTCAGGTTAGACACTGACCCAGGGACTTCTGCAGAGCAGACGATCTGTTTCTTCCTCTGGATGCTAGTTACACAGGTCAGGGCCCTTGTGCACTTTTCCTGAGGTGTATGAAGCTTTAGAAGTTCCGTGTTTCTTGATACCCTATATTTGAACTCACACTCACTCTTCCCATCATGCCTTGCAGCTTCCCCTGCACACGTTCCTGAGGTGTGTGTGTCCCTCTGCACATCCCCAGAATTATGTCCTCCTCTGTGAGCCAGCACTGCAGCCTGTGGTGACTCAGAGGTGGCACTTTCCTCTCTGGCTCAGGCTGTTTTAAGTCTCCAGCTGGGATCCCTGGGAGCCTCTTAAGAGCAAGGACTGTCCCCAGCTTTCAGCTGTGTCCCCAGAGTCTCCTTATAAACAGTAAATGCATGGTACCTATTTGTTCAATGAGCATCAGGCCTGAAACAGCCCCCTGCTGCAGGGAGGCAGAGGATGACGCCACAGGGAGGTGGAGAAAGATACGGAGGAAAGAGAGGAGCCAAGGAAATTCCAGTGATAACAAACCAGGCACAGAATCGGTCCTTTCATTCTTGATGCGGTTGGCATTTCCCTCCCTGCTGTGACAAAATACTTGCTAGAAGTAACTTCAAAGGAGGATTTGTTTTGGCTCCTAGTTTGAGAGGGAAAGTCATGGCAGAGTTCGTAGTGGTAGGGGTGTGTGACTGGGATGCCCCATGTCCGGGCAGAGAGAAAGCAGAGAACTAAGGCTAAAAGCAGGGCAGCGCTGGCACCCATGAGCTGCACTCCCCAGTGACCCACTTCCTCCAGCTAAGCTCCGCCTCCTGAAGGTTCTACAACCTCCCTAAACAGCACCACCACCCAGGTACCAAATGCTCAAACACACAAGCCAGTGGGAAACATTTGGCATTCAAATCACAGCACTGGGGGTTGATGCAGAGACAGATTAAAGCCAAGATGATCTCAAGGGAAGCCTGGCACTCTTTTTTTAAAAAAAACTTTCTTTTTATTTGTTCTTTGTGTCTTTCACATTATGCCTCCCAATCCCACTCATTTCCCACCCGCCCCCCAATTTAAGAGAAAAGGGGGGAGCTGGGGGAGGGAAAATCTCATCATGGAAGCTGCAGTGTGACTCAGTGACTCATGTAGTAAACCCTTTTTCCATACATGTTTACATGCAGGCGTTCATCACAAGAATCATTAGTCTGATTCAAGGCCCCTGCTCTCTGCTACAACATTGATGCTTGGACCTCCCTGGGACTCTTCCTGGACATCCTGCTGCTGACCTGTGCTGTGGAGATCCTGTAGCCTTGGGTCTGCAGGACAGGACCTCCCACTCCTACCCTGTGCTCCAGATCACAGATGGGATGGATGTTGGGGCGGGCCAACACATAAGCCTGGCTCGGGGCCTGGATAGTTGCAGGGTTGGTCAGCCCTCCAACTCTCCCCTTTCCTCACCACCAGGGTGAGCTCTCCAGCATTGCCCTGGCCAGTTCACCCCTTACAGAGATGAGCAAGGGATGGGTCCAGTTCTCCATCCAGCTTTCAGGTCCACAGGGTCAGCTCTCCCGCACCCACCGAGAACTTCAGGGTCAGCTCTCCTGTGTTGCCCAGGTGAGATGTAGGGGCCACTCTCAGTAGTGCTGCAGCCAATGAGGGGCAGGGGCAACTCTCCTGCTCTTATGACCCTAGGGTCAGCTCTTCCTCAGGCAATGATGAGTAATGGGACAGCTCCCCCATGCTCACACCATGGGGGCTGTCTCACTCACACCTCAGCCAGCAGGGCCAGCTCCACTGTGCTGCCCAGGCGAGGTGCAGAGTTCACTTTCCCAAGTACTGCAGCCGGTAAGGGAGGAGACTCAGCTCCCTTCCACAACAGGTGGCAAGGTCAAGGGGGCAGGGAGGGCATCTTTCTCTCACCCTCACCACCACATGGCAGATGAGGGACTGTGACCAGCTATTCCGTTCTCACAGCCTTAGTGCTATGCCGCCTGCATCTCTGCCAACAGGGTCAGATCTACTCTGCTGCCTAGGCGGGGATCAGGGCCTGCTTTCCTGGCTGGCACTCTTACTAATTATGACAATGCTGACCTTTGTGCATGTGTGTGTGTGTGTGTGTGTGTGTGTGTGTGTGTGTGTGTGACTCTCTCCACATTGAAGTGCAAGCACACCTAAGGCAGAGCTGTATCTGTGTACCTAGGACTCGAGATTGGGATGCTCAGCCTGCTTTGAGAGCCCCATTTAATCTTAGCAGGAGAGGAGGTTCCTGATTTCTTGGGGGGGGGGGTCGTATTATAAATGCTAGGATACCAGATTCTCTGTCCCAAAAATATTCAAATATTTTAATTTAGCTGCTGGTTTCTTAAGTCTAGGTCCATCTGCATGCCAATGTATGGCCAATACCTCAATCTTTTGTGGCTTTTACAGAGAAACTGAAAGTTCCAGCTTTTTCTGCTCTTCCAAGCCAATTGTTAAAATGGAGAAGGGGGAGGAGTCAGAGGCCTGCCAGTCCTGCTCTGTGTGACCTTGACCTTTTTCATGCCTGTAAGGCCTGGAAGACAATCTCTCCCCACTGAGTCCAGGGCTAAGGGTTCCCAGGACCTCAGAAATGTTTGTTCTGAAAGGTAGTCTCTAGTTTCAGGCAGGCTTTGGAGCTAGGCATAATGAAAGTCACACCTGCATGAACTCAGTGTAATTCTGTCATCAAATAAAATGTACAGGGTTAATCTGACACCTACTTAGCCGTCTACATGATAATTACCATGCCAGGTGCTGATCAGGCATAAATGGAAGGCATTTGATGTAAATGACTGTATTTAGTATTGCTTTGATACAGTATAACTGGATTTTTACAGTTCCTTCCTTTTTGACAGTTCATTTATCCATTCCACAATATTTATGGAGGCTGTAATATATGCCAAGCATTGTTCTAGAACTTGAGATACAGTCTAATTTGGAAGGCCAAGGGATCAGAAGCAGACCTGTTCAATGTCATTGGGAGCCCTCTTCTGAACACCCTGGTTGGTTGTGTCAACCGTAAGTACAGCGGGAGGGCCACCTTCAAAGGAGGCCGGAGCTGGCCCTGGCCTTCAGAAATGGGCACTGTGGAACCCAGAGCCATCAGACCCTATGTTTTCATCCCCTGAAACCCCAAGAAAATCAGTGCCTACCTCCGGGATGATGAGAATCAGAAAAGCAGGGAACAACTTGGACTTTTCCACCTGTGTCCCCAGTGCCTGGCACAGGCTGGCACATAGTAGGTACTCACACGGTACCTGTTGAAATAAGGAGAGAATACAGGGAAAGAGCTCAGAAATGGTGCATGTTACCAGGTATTTAACATGCTGGATACAAAGTCACAATTTAGGTATAAATTTTGCCTCAATCCAAGCTCCCCGTTTGTGGTCCTTCATCCTCTGTGACCTAGAGGTGACATTCATCACACTGCCCTGTGACAGCCTCTCAAGACTGTGGGGCACTGTGGTGGAGTGTGGAGCACTGTGGTGGGAGCTGGCACTTCTGCCTCTCTGCCTATGCTTTCCCATGCACCTGCTCCAAATACATCCTCCTAACACCCTACTTTTTCCAGAAGGGGAAACTAATCTGCACTCTGTCACAATGGCCAGATCATTCAGCTTCTCCAAGCCAGAAGAGGTGTTCCTTGAACATGCCTCAGACTTAATCATCTCTGACACCCCTCCCCCCTCCACTTCACTCCACCTCTCCCCCTGTTCTATGTCTCTGCTTTGAGCTAAGACTGACCCACCTGCAGCAGCACTTCCAGCACCTTGGACAGTGCTCACAAGCAGCGCCCAGAAATAACCACAACTGCCCGGACAAGGAGATGTTTCCCTTGGCACTTACACTACCACGGAGAGCAGGGAGGATCTCTTCCGGGGATACATCTACCTAACACACATGCAACTGGACTTGTTCTGCATAAAAGCTCAATAAACAATGGCTGATTCACGCTCGTGGCCGATTGATGAAGCGGACAGGCATAGCCTGAGGACAGCCCACGGTGGTGCTGTGCTGCTGCGCATGCCATCTGGACCCCCAGCCCACCTGCACTGAGTGGCAACGCTCCTCTCTCACAGCAGTCCCTGCACTATCCTCTGCTGTCCTCGTGGGACCGCCAGACCATTAATCGTGATTTTTTTCCCCCAGATGGGACAGAGAAGAGGCTGACAGCCAACAGACAGTGTTTGGTGGTGAAAGGGACAGAGAAAATCAGAGGGGCAGTCAGATTAATTAATTACAGGTTTTCTCTCAGCCGTGGGCAACAAGATCTTGATTACTTCTCCTGACGCTCCAGGCTCCTCGAGACAAATGGGTGTTTGCTTCCTTGCTGTTCTTTCACGCCACCTCCACCCACCCCAGCAGGAAGAAAGCTGCTCGGATAGAGAGAGGGTCTGGGTGGGTGGCAGGCCACCATAGAGTAAAAAGCCAGCACCTGTAGACTCTGTGGCGACTTGAGGGAGAACTTAATGTGATCCTTGACACAGTTATGGAACACTCTGTAAATGCTTGGCATGTCCTTGGCAATGAGTTTGGTGGCACCAGGATGCAAGACTGCCTGTGGAGTCAGGGGCCTGGGAACACCAGCTCTGGGAGCCAACTCTTTGAGCATCTGTTTCTGATGCTACAAAATGAAGGAGCCAGGCTACATGTTCTCTAAGGTTCCTTCAAGCTCTGAAATCCTGCACTTCTAAGAATGGAATTCCATGATAACACAGCATTGATTGAATATTTATGGATGTTTACTCTGTGCAAAAAAACCCACTATTTTCAACTCATTTGGTCTTCAGAAGAGTCTTGGGAAGTAGATACACCATTTGTTCTCCTCACTGCAGATATGGAGCCCAGGGACAGAGGGGTTGAGTGGCTTGTCAAGATCACATGACTAGCAAAGGCAGAAATGGGGCCATCATATCCAGGTCCCTATCCTTACCCTCATTCTTTCTACCCACCTTCTCCCTGTGTCTCGGAACTTAGTGTGCAGTAGGTATGTGAGGACAGGTGGGAGCATAATAATGCTATACACTGATGTTGGAGAACAAGGCATGATGCAGACCTCCAGCCATCTGCACATGTTGCTGAGTCAGGAGAAATGAGTCTGGGGGTGCCTTCTGGAAAAACTGCATTCGTGACCATTAGGTTTCCCATAAAGTGCTTGTAATGAGTTACAAGATAGTAGAGTCGACAGGGGGCACTGAACATTGGCAGCAGGAGCAGATCCTGGACTGGCTTATTAGGACAAAATGAAGAATGATGGCTGGACAGATTGCCCAACCCAAGTCTGACTGTGGGAGCGTCCCATGCTCACTGTAACTGTAGGTGCCTGGTATCTGGACCACAAGGTAAGGTACAACCACTCAGAATTCTCAAGTACTATTAAACATAAATATTGTGATCCCCGCCACACACACACACACACACATACCACACACACACACACACACACACACACACACACACACCTGAACTAGTCTCAAATAAATTTCAGACTGAAGCCCCTACTGCACCCATAAACAAGAGTCCCTCACCAGAAGACAGCACACACCTGCCTCCCTACCCAGTTATCACTGTGTGTCCTTAAGCTGCTTGATTAATGTCTCTGGACTTTGTTTTCAGACCAACAAGACTAAGGCAGACTGCAGCCCTTGCTGGAAAGACAGATGTAGACATATAAAAGTCAACAAGCATGGTCATTCTTTCATCTCTCCAGCCCCATGCAGCCTTTCCCTCCAGCTCCTGTGCACAAGATACCCTAGACTGCAGTTAGACAAGACTATCTCCAAGGCTTGCTTAGTGAAATAACCCCAGAGCCTTCATATCCTCAATGCAGCTTCAAGTCAACCTTGCCCCAGAAACTCTTCCTTCAGCCATAGAATCTCTCCCTGCAGGCTGCAAGCCCTCCATGAAGCCCTCTCTGCAGCAGTCAGTCCCTCTTCCCCACTCAGCCTCAGACACAGGAGAAAAATCAGCACACTGGAGGTGGAGAACTGTGGTACCTTGGGCCTGTCGCTAACCTCTGAGGGTCCCCATGTCCTCTTCTGCAACATGAGGAAATCGCACTCACACCACCTACCCTCCTGGGTTACAAAGAAGACCAAATGTGTGCAGAATTGCTTTGCAGATGAATAACGGACTTTTGGAGAAAAGGGTGCTGATGGTTTTGAAGCCCCAGACTGGCCAAAGCACCCAAATAAATCCTCAGCCTGCATTTGTCTTGTACTTTGTCCATTCTGTGAATATTTTTATTGCGTGCCTACTACCTCTGACGGTTCTCTGAGTCCTGGACGAGAATCCCTGCCTTCATGGACCTAACCATGGGGATGTTAAGTGACATGAATCTGACATTCAGAAAGCAGATGCCACCATTACAGACAGAGAAGGGGAAGCATAGGATCACAGACTACATGTGACTAAGGATGGCTATGAATGTAACCCAATATAAAATTATAAACTTAAGTCATTAGCAGATTTTTTTGATTATTGTTATTATTTGTAATTTGATTGCAAGGTTCTTGAGTGTGAACTTTTGTGGATTATAGTGTGGCTACTAACACAGTGGTTCTCCACCTTCCTAATGCTGTGACCCTTTAATACAGCCCTTCATGCTGTGGTGAGCCCCAAGCATAGAATTATTTTCATTGCTACTTCATAACTATAATTTTATACTGGTATGAATTGTAATGTAAATATCTGTATTTTCCGATGGTCTTAGGTGACCCCTGTGAAGGGGTTGTTTGACCCCCAAAAGGGTTGAGAACCACTGCTCTGAAGGTGACAAAGAGGAACAGCTCTCTGGTGATAATATTATAGCATGGCCTATTAGGACTGAGTTAAAGACAGGAACCAATGGCAGAGGGAGAACAATTCAGAGAAGGGTCCATATGGCCCCTGGTAGAAATGGCTGTGCCCACTGCTATAGAAAAGCCCAGAGATGCTCTGCGGTGTATCTGCTGTGACAATGGCCAGCCTCCCTCACTAGGATAAAGCCATGGTACCTAAAGCAGATGTCTCTCCTCCATGGGCCTCACACTGGACCTACCACCCTTCAGAATAGGGTTGTAGGGTACAGCTGCCACATCCTCCGCCTCTGACCAAGTGGCTGACGATAAGAAGATGGAGAGACAATTGCCAGCTGCAGGTGTGTAGAGGACCAGAGTTAGACAGGAGGGGTGGGAGTGGCTTAGAGTGTAAGCAGTGTTCCTGGCATTTATCGGAGGGTTGCGCTCCGGGAGATGAGTTCCTTGGAGAGAATATGTGTGTCACAGATTTGAAAGAAACCAGTTCAGTGCTGGAGTATGTGTAACACATTCAGAGCCAAGAGCCCTTGGTGAGGAATATCTACAGAGGATGGGGTTGGGGGGGTTTGCAGGGAGAACAGTTTTAGGGCCTAATCACCTCTAGAAAAATGTCCTCTCTCTTTTGGAATCTTCCTGATATTTTGAAGTGTTCTGTAGACTCTTGCCTTGGGCCTTTGGAGAGCCTGAGAGGAGCTGGCATACTCAACCTAGAACGAAGTGGAATGGGACAATATCCTGAGTCATAGCAAAGTGTTAGTCCAGGAAGCAAGAGAGGGTTTATTCTAGACTCGCAGATGCTGCTGCCCAGGGTCAAGGTCAAAAAGGAATGGAAATCTAATGTGATAAAGAAGACGTCCCAAGGTCTGGAGCTGCTGGGGACCTTTGGCCTGGCTACATCACCCAGTGGACACCTCACCTCGGTACATCTTTCCTGTCCGTAGCCACAAACATAAGCAATTCTGATGTCTTAGACACCATTTCAGAAAGCAGGGCCCTACCTGCTTTGAAAGAAAGCAGCCATCTGGGCTGGAGAGATGGCTCAGTGGTTAGGAGCACTGACTGCTCTTCCAGAGGTCCTGAGTTTAATTCCCAGCAACCACATGGTGGCTCACAACCATCTGTAATGAGCTCTGGTGCCCTCTTCTGGCTTGCAGGCACACATGGAAGGAATGCTGTACACATAATAAATAAATAAATATTTAAAAAAAAAAAAGAAAGCAGCCATCTGGGCAAGCACTCCTTGGTTCCACTCTAGACAGGCCCCTCGGCACCCCTAACAGTAGAGACTCTAAATACAGATCCAGAGGCTAGGACTGTGCTTCCATTGGTAGAGAACTTTCCCAACATGCACAAAGCCCTGAGTTCCACCCCAAACACTGCTTAAAAGGGAGTAGTGGTGTATGTCTATAATCCCAGTTCTTGGAAAGCAGAAGCAGAAGAATCAGAAGTCCAAAGCCATCTTTGGGGACATAGTGAGTATAAAGCCAGCCTGAGCTACATGAGAACCTATATCAATAACAACAAAAATTTCTATAATAAAAGTTCACACAAAGTAATTGGCATTCTTTTCAGAATTCAGGGTTACTTACTTATTCTGCAGACCAACCACTAGGAATTGGAAACCTATCTCTTTCCTCTATCCAGTTTAATCAGCACTAATTATCACCCACTTAGGGCAGAGTCTAGTACAGGCTCCCTGAGGGGTCGAGGGAACAAAGTGGCTCTGGCCAGCTACCCCTGGAAGAGGCCTGAGGACCTAGGTTACTGGTAGGAAGGAGGGTGCCTTCTGTTTCATCCTTCAGTGTTCTCGGTTTGCATTTTAACAGAGAGGGGGTGGTTTCCTCTTTCAATTAAAAGGTTGGTCAATAATTTAAAAAGCAAAAGTGTCACCCAGTGTTGGTAAAATACACCTTTAATATCAGCACTTGGGAGGCAGAGGCAGATGGATCTCCTTGAGTTCGAGGCCAGACTGGTCTACAGAGTGAGTTCCAGGGCAGCCAGGACTACACAGAGAAACCCTGTCTCAAAGCAAAATGTTGTGATTCTCTCCTTGGCTTGCTCCAAGACTAGCAAGCACTCTGTACCCCTGAGTCCCGTTCAGGAGAGTGAGTCTGGTCACACCTGTGTCAATAGACTTAAGTACTCAGGGATGCAGGGCCTGCCTACCTTTCTAGAATGTTCATCCCTGGCATAGATGCTCTGGCTACCCCTAGGGAAGTGGAGTTGCTACTCAGAGCAGAGAGTCTCCTCCTCCTACTCTTCCAGTCATCCTTCCCCTACCACGGCTGTCACTACCTCCGCCAACCTGTGGTCCTAGCAGATATTCCCGGGACCACAGCTTCTTTTCTCACTAGCTACATCCCAGGCTCTCCATGAGAGGAGAGTAGTCTGTTGAAGAAGAAGCCCTGGGCCACTGTATTCAGCTGTGTTTCCAGTGGAAAGAGGCATCCTCTTCAGAAGCTACTCCAGGAAGAAATTCTCGGCCATCAGCCACAGAAGAAGTCACATCAGGGTTCTGTCTCTTTTGCTTACTGTTGGCCTGAGACAGCAAGCCTCTCTACAGGCTAGGAGTCCAGGAGCTAACAATTCTGACCCACCCCTTCCCTAGTCACAGTGGCCTTAGCTAAGCGCCCAGTATCCTCCCCAACACAGGCATCTTCACGAGAACATTGGTGAAGGAACACACACACCCTAAAAAACTATCCCTGGCTGCCAGAACCAGGAAGAAAGACCAAGAATGCTATTTCACACCCAAAAGGGACTGCCATGTTGAAAATGCATGACTGAGCAGCTCCACAGCAATGCCTTCCCTGCCCTGCTTCATGCAAGCAGGCATTAGGATGGGGGGATGCATTGCCTTCCTCAGGAAGTTGTTGGAAAAGCCCAATGACCTTGTTTGCAGATAAAGACCCATGGAACTCAAGAAACAGCACATGGAAGATGCAACTTTCTCATTTATCAGTGTAGACTTTGCCACTAAGTGGGGAACAGGGCTAGAAGGTAGAGACAGAAAGATATCCCTGGAGCATTGCTGCTGAGTGAAATCTTGAAAGACGCAGGCTTTGGGCCAGGCCTCCTGTTGACACACTAAAGAAATTAAGGGACGACCACAAAACAATGACTGTAATGGTTAATTTGGACTGACGACTTGACTGGATCTGGAAATACCTAGTATATCAACAAGGTGCACCTTTGGTTTGGTTGTGGCAGTGAAAGCTTTGCCAGAGAGGAGTAACTAAGGGGTGAAGATCCTCCCTGAATGTGAGCAGAACCAGTCCATGGCATGGGCATCCAGACTGAATAAAAAGGGGGAAAGGAGAAAGTGAGCTGAGTGCCTGCATTCTGCTTTCCCTGCTTCCTGGCCTACCATCATGTGAACCAGCAACCCTGTGCTCCTGCCACCACAGCCACGAACCTTATGCAATACCATGCATTCCCAGCCATGAGCCAAAATAAACTACTTCCTCCCTTAACTTGCTTCTTGTTGAGTAGTTGCTCACAGAGACGTGAAAAGTACTAATCCAGAGAGCAAACCACTGGTACTGACAGACACTCACTGTATATGAAGTGCTGCCAGAAATGCGTGTCTGAGCTTCTGAAAAAGAGGGGATGCTATAAGGCCTCAAAGGCCGAGGTGCAGAAAGCTGAACTTGCTCACCTAGGCAATAAAGAGCCACTGTGAGTTTGTGGGTGAGTGTGGTGGGGCAGAGAGTGAGCAGTACTGAGGAAACAATCAAGGACAGGGTGCACAGGGGGTGGGGTACATGGAGGAGAGGGGGCTGGGGAAGCCATGGGCAAACAGCACTGTGAGAGAGGAATGGGAACCGAAAGGAACAGAATTGATCCAACTCAATCAAAATCAGGGTACAGGGATTTTCTCAAACACTAGGAAAAAAAGTTTCTGAGCAGCCAGGCATTGAGGAAGAGCACATACTCTGTGGATCTCGGGGTAGGAGGGGAGAGCCCCAGGCAACTCTGGAGCCAACTCCGCAAGACATGGAACATCAGGCACACTGCTGGGTCTGGATGGGGCCCAGTCCCAAACCTGGAGCTTGGTTGTTGTGTGACTTTGAGGGAAAGGGCTCTGACCTTGGAGTCAAAAATCCGAGCTCAAACTGGCTCTTGTGTTTGTTCCCCGTGTGAACAAAGTTCTCAGCATTTCCTGTGAACCAGATCTACTCCAGGTCGGTCCACGCCACAGCATCACTCACTCAAAGACTAAAGAAGGTGCCACACGGGAGAAAAATGGCAGCAGCTTGCATGAAGTTGAGGAAGGCTTTTCCTAAATGTGATCTCTGTGGTCAATTAGTTCTTGGCCTTCTCCCTCCAAACAGCCCAATACTTCATTCCCTAGCTCATGTCCTAGACTCTGCCTGGCTGCCTATCTCTCTTAGATTCATTGCATGGATGAATGGTTTATTTTTATTTTCTATAGAACACCTAGGATAATGTTTTCCACCTCGTTGGAGCTCTGTAAATGTATGATTGTATGATTGGTTGATTGATATTGATTGATTGATTGATTGATTGATTGACTGGATGGCTAATTAAAAGTAAGCCATAACAAGATTTAGGAGTCTAGGGAGAGTGCTCAGTAGGTAAAGAACTTCTCTGCTAAACATGAGGACCTGAGTTCAAATCCCTAGGAAACATGTGAAGCTGGATGTGGTGGTACATGGCTTTAACCCCAGTGTGCCTATGGTGAAATGGGAGGCAGAGACAGAAGAACCCCCAGCAGTTTAAGGGTCAACTAGCCTGCCATATGCAATGACAGTGAGCAACAAGAGTCACTGTCTTAAACAACGAGGCAATCAAGGGTTGACACTCAAGGTTGACCTCTACACATGCACCATGTCCACTCACCACCACCACACTCAGACACATGAACATACATGCATACATCATACATGCATGTATGCATGCATCATATACATACATGCATGCATATATCATACATACGCACAAAGATGTTTTTAAAAGGATGTTTTAATTCTATTCATCCTCCCCCCTACTCAGTGGCTCATCTCAATTGTAATGTTAGTAAATAATAATAATGATGAGGATAATAATAACAACATGGACGCTTAGCTGGAGATTTTCCCACCCCCTCCGCTACTTGCTGAACGGCCTCCACTTGTCTTAGTGTCTCAGCAGGAGGTGGGGCAGGACAATAGTTATCAGTCCAGACTCCACTGCTCACACATGTGACCTGATGTGAGTGAGTAACCTCTCCAGACCTCAGTTTCCCCATCCATAGCTAGGGGAAACTTCAGACATCCAAAAGTTGCTTTCGGAGTCTTGTTGGGTCTTGTTGCGCCTGAGAGCAACAAGCACTCAGAGCTTGACAGCTGTTGCTGTTATTGGTGCTGGGACTGCCCAGGGCCAGATCACCACAGTCAGGGGGAAATATTTGGATACAAATTTTCCATCAGAGCAGATGATTGTGACCAGCAGTGGATGAGGTTTCTTGTCGCTTAAAACTGCAGAAGCAGCCAGACCCCCAAAGCCATCTTAATGTCCCCGTTATCAAATGACATCTGGGGTTAGGGGCACTGAATGGATCAGTCGCCCTTATGGTGCCTACCCAGCATTAATGGGGCAAGTGAATTACAAACAAGGCCCACCTGCTGTGCTCAGCAACAAAACCCGGCAGGAGGGTAATTGCCCGGAACTAGAGCACAGGGGGACACAGCGGGCACGAAACACATTAACCACAGGAAGGACAACTTCCCAACACTTTCCCTTTTTCTATGAGACCTGAGGAGAAGCCAGTAGGCAAGAGAATGCAGGCACCAGATGGGAACTCTCCAGAATCACAGAAGAAAGATGCTTCTAGACCACCACAGCTGGCCTTCCAGTCCAGCCAAAGACCCAGGCCAGCTGCATACAGGCCGGTGGTCCCAATGTCAACTTGGGCATTGTCTGAGTCACTTTTCTATTACCATGACAAAGCACCACAACCAAAGCAACTTGCGAAAGAAAGCACTGCAGTTGGGTTCATGGTTGCAGAGGGTTAGTGTCCAGGGTCATCATAGTCGGGAGCATGGCACCAGACAACATGGCAGTGGAAAAGTAGCTAAGAGCTCCCCCAAAAGCATGATTCAGAGAGAGAAGGGGGTAGAAACTGGGGGATGGTGCTTGAGCTTTTGAAATCTAACCCCAATGACACACCTTATCTATTAAGGTCACACCTCCTAGTCCTTTCCAAATAGTCTCACCAAGCAGGGACCAAGCATTCAAACATAAGAGCCTTTGGGGCCATTCTCATCCAAACACCACAGGCACCAAGGATATCCAAGCTCTAAGTCTCAGCTAGGAGCTTCCTGCCTTAGCAGCAGCCTCCTCCACTAAACTACACAACATGGGTGCTCAGAAGGCAGCGATGACTCCTGAGGCCAGGTGGAGTAGACAGTAAGGGCCTGTTTGTTCACTTACACACTCACCATGCATTTTTGGAAAGAAATCTAATCTAATCTAATCAATTCTCTTCCAAAGACTAAAAGACAAAAACTCAAGGCAGGTAAGTAATTTTCAAAGAATGGCCTACATGGGCAGTGAGTAGGCCTGCCAGCTCTTGCCACAGGACTGAACTGACTTTGTGGACAAATTGTAGGACATTCAGTTCAATCATTAGCAACACCGTGGGGGTTTAACATCACCTCAATGTTGTTCCTGAGAGCCTGATGTGTAGAGTCCAGTGCAACCATGGGGCCTCGAGGTTCCCGCAACACAGCCTACATACTTCTACCTCAGGGGCTTCTCCTGGACTCAAATGGCACACTCTCCCCTGACTACTGGGACAGCTTCCTTCTTCTCCTGCAAAAACCCTACCACCTCCCGCATGTCTCACCTAGAACATTAATGCCATCGGCCTCTTACAATTCTTATTTATATGGCACAAGGTAAGGTCCTCCAGGGCAGAGGTTTTGTCTGTTTTATTTCATATGTCTCTAAAGCACCTAGAACAATGCTCACCATGCAGTAGGTATCCCATGATTGGACCTGGAGGCTCATGTGGAAACGGCATACAACGGGGGCATCCACAGCGCAAAATGAAGGCCTGCGCACTGGAGAGCCCAGGGCTACCAGGAGCTTACTGTTTCTGTCTGGAAAGGGGGCAGGCCCAGCAGCCCATAGTATTAACACCTTCCTGTTGATCAGGGTGACAGTTCAGGGCAGAAGGCAACATCGGAAGCTTCCTAGTTGCAATGTTTCTGACAGCAAACAAGATGAGGTGAGGAGCAGAGTTTCAAGGTTTTGTCATAGATACAGGAGAAACTGAGACAGGATGCCAGGCTCTGCCTGCCAGCACATCCTGGAGGAAAGGGACCGAGAGAGGAAGCAGGTGGACCCTTGAGAAAGCCAGGGGAACTGATAGAGTTTGGATATAAATACTCCCTTAAAAGCTCACATGTTAATGGCTTTATCCCTAGCAGTGAATTCCAATCTGAGAAGTGGTCAGATCACGGGTGAGGGTGGGGGCACTCTCAGACTTTATCAGTGCATCAAGCAATGGATTCAAAAGTTGATTGGCATTTCTGGGAGGTGGGGCCTGGCTAGAAGAAGTAAGTCAATGCAGGTGTTCCTTTCCCTGTCCTCTTACTGTCCTGTCCCTCTTTTTTCTCCCTTACCTTGCCACCCATCAGGTGGGAGATTTTGCACTGCCATGAACTTCGGCTCTACCTCACCAAAGCCCAAAAGTATCATGCCACTACCAAAACTGCAAGCCAGAATAAACTTTTCTGCCTTTAAGTTGCTTTCTCAAGCACTTTGTCTCAACACACACACACACACACACACACACACAAATCATTACTGAAATTCCCTATCCATGTGTTTCTTAGGTCCTTGTAACTGATTTCTGGGAAGAATTTGGAATTTGGAAATTTGAGCTAGAGAAGCCCCAGAATGCTAAGCTGGATGGCTAATTCCTGTGGGAATCTAGAACACCAAAAGGCAGGTGGGCATGTGGACGGTGATGTCTGCTCAGGAGGCTCAGGTGGAAATCGGCTTCTACCAGGAGCTTGACTAGAGTCTGTTCATGTTATATTCTGCAGAGAACTTGTCTACAGTTTGTCTGTGCCCTGAGACATGATGGGAAGTTGAATCTAATGGGCTAGTTAACCCAGAGAACATTTCAGAACCAACCAGAATACGGTATGTGGCATGCATTTTACTGGCTACCTTCATCCATGTTTCAAGTGAGACTTGCGAGCCAAGGAGCAGAACAGCAAGATGTGAAAACTTTCTAATTTGGTAAGAAAAGCTCTTCAAAGTTGGGACTAAGGAAGGCTCAACTATCGGCCCCCTTTAAGCTTTTTCCCTGGGTATTTTGTCACTAAGACGCGAAAATCAACAAACACAAATGCGAACCCTTCTTTAAGAACCAGATCCATAAATTTGCATTTCAAAGCTGCCTGAAGACTGCCCAACACCAGCTATTCCCTTCACAGATACCAAAGTGACACTCAGAGGAACAGTGACTTAAGCAAACTCAAGATCTCGCTCCAGAATGGATTCTAAAACCCCCGGTTCCACACTGCCCCATCAAGGCCTTTTCATGACAGCGATCACTCATTAAGACCTTCAGAACTATCTTCTACAAACTGGCCTGAACTAGGCTGGGAACACAGCTGTGTGCAAAAGAGATAACGTGGGCTGGGGAAAAACAGACAGGTAGTCATCAAACCCAAAGTGAATAGTGTTATCGCTGGTTGCCATGGCAGCACTGAGTCCGGCGTCGGGGGCGGGTATTCAAGTCAGGCTTGAGGGGTCAGGAATGACTCCTCAGAAGAAAGAACATTTTAATAGAGACCTGCATGGTGATTTGTATTTACCCAAAGGGAAAGGGGGAGGAGTGAGAGGAGGGACCAGTCCACAGCTGGCCCAAATGATAGGGAAGCAGCGACCTTTTGAGATCTGAAGGCTGTGAGTCAGTCAGTGCCCTGAGAGAACAGAACTTGCATCAGCCTTAGCAAGCTAAGAGGACTGAGCTGTTTTAAGGGAAGGGTGTAAACACGGGGGTTGGCACAGTGAGGATTTCTTATAGAAAGACCACTCTGGTTGCAATCTGAGGATCATTTTAGAGAGACCATGTCTACGGTGGATGGGTGTTGACATCCTGGAGAAACATGGGGGTCGCCTGAGTAAGGGAGCGGCAGTGGAGAGGGAGATGCCTGTCTGGAACATTTTCAGAAGTTAGGGTGGATGGGGGCTAGATTGGATGCAGATGTGGAAGAAATGGGAAATAAAGGTGTAGCCAGGCTTCTAGTACATGCCCAGATCGTGTCCTAAGGCAACACAAGGGCAGACTGTAGAGGAAGGAATGGCTGCCCAAGAGGACAGAAGAAAGTAAAAGCAAGAAGAAGGGATAATACGCCCAGAGATGCCAGGAGCACCAGTGCTGTGCGGAAGTGAGACAAAAGACTGAGCAGGGCCTTGAGTGCCTTCATTAGCAGCCCAGGCTGGTCCAGGCCAACTCCCTGGGCCCCAATCTTCCTCTGTCCATGGTGCTTCCCAGGCTCCGGAGTGTCTGTGAGCTTCACACACTAGGACCATTCTCCCAGGAGCTAGTCCTCTGCTCTTCCAAGGTTAAAGATTATTTTGGATAGAAATTAGGTTAAGAAAGGCACACAAAAAAAATTTAATTGCCCCCTCCTCCAAAATGCTGCCTCTGACTTACCAGACCACTTTAGAGGCTATCATGGACAGAGAAACAGCAGATCACAGAGTTTTCGGTGAAGAATGCCACACTCTGGGGACAAATTCCAACACCCACCTACTAGTTGTGCAACCCATGTAAATTACCTTACCTCTCAGAGCCTTGTGTAGCAGTTTGGGGAAGTAAGGATATTAAATGGTCATCTTTATAAACTGTAGGGGATTGAATGAGTCAGGATTTGTTGGAATAGGGGAGAATACCCGGTACATTGTAATTGTCCCACAGTTGGCAGATAAGCAAATGCTAATAAGGCAGGAGTTAGCTGCCATCTTTGGTGGAAGTGGGGGCTGAGGAGATGCTGTTCTGAGGCCTAGGAACCCTAGAGAAACAAGTGTTTCACAGGCTCTGAAATAACCTCAAAGGTAAAACACAGGTCTGAGGCAAGGGAACAGATGAAATTAAGTGTAGCCATAGATCATCCAAGACAGAATAATCCCAGGAACACAACTTCTCTTAAATGGCATGCTTGTTTCCGTAACAGCAAGGCCGTTGACATCAGCATACCGATGTCACAGTATGCAACCAGACCTTCTGAATGAGGGCAGCTGGGCCTGCTTGATATGTCAAGCTTTCTCTATGCAGGGGATTCACGGTGTCCTTGCTATGCAGCTCAGCAAAGGGTGTGTGAGTATGGTCTAACCTGAGCAAACAGCAGCACTCACGGCACAGCCGGGAAAGCTGCAAGAGCCTGCTTTGCCAGTGAATGGGGTTTACCAGGAATCAGGAAAAAGCACCTGCTCTTGCAGGACACCCTGATACCATCTTCAACAGTTGTGCTCCTCCTCCACTCTGTCACTGATGGAACAAATCCAGCCTCCACCAGGGACAAGAGGACCTGTGCATCTCTGGAGGGAGCTGGGCTCCCTACCTGGCTTGTGACTGACTTCAGAAGAGCAGAACATGCAGGTATGACTGGCAGACAGGTTCCTTGTCTTTCTGCCTCCTCTTCTTCCCTCCTGCACCTTCTCTAGTCATCCATTTTCCCCTAATTCTGACTGCCACATGTGTGCCTGGAGAGATCCAGGGCAATGATGGGGCATCACTGGTCTATCCTGGAGCAAACCAGGCAAGATTGCTCCAATAGACCAAACACAGGCAGTCTCTCACTCCAGTCCTGTTCTCAGGACCCAGAACCAGGGTAAACCTTGAGCCTAAAGAGAAACAGCTCTTTAGGGATAGATTCTAACTGATGCTTCAGGCTCTCAATGCCTGCTTTTATTTCCCCTATCGTGTGTGTGTGTGTGTGTGTGTATCCATGTGCATGCATGCATGCAACCAGGTGAGTGTGCACATACATGTAAAATCCAGAAGTCAATCCTTGAAGCCTTCCTTAGTCACTCTCTACCTTACCTTCTGAGACAAGGTCTCTCGCTGAACCTGGAGCTCACAGATTCACTAGACCGGCTGATCAGCAGACTTCGGGAATCCTCCTGTCTCCACACCCACACAGAAACAGGATTACATGCATGCATCTGGGTTCTTTTTAAAACAGGTTTTTAGGATTCAACTCAAGTCCTCTTCCTTGCACAGCAAACACTTTCCCTGCTGGGGTGGATGGATTTTGGTCCACCTGACACAAGCCAGAGTTAACTGGAAAGGGGAAACTGCAACTAAAAATGCTCCCATCAGATTGGCCTTGATTGCTGATTGATGTGGGAGGGCCCAGCCCACTGTGGGGATGACACTACCACCACTGCCAGCATCACCGCTGCCACCACCACCACTAGCACTACTACCACCACCATGTCAGGCAGATGGATTTGAGTTGTACAGGAAAGCAGGCTGAGCAAACCATGGAGAGCAAGCCAGTCTGCAGTGTTCCTCCATGGCATCTACTTCAGCTTCTACCTCCAGGTTCCTGCCCTAACTTCCCCTGCTCTGCTGATGAACTATGTTAGGATGTCTAAGCCAAATAAACCCTTTCCTTCCCAGTTGCTTTGGATCACCATGTTCTAACACAGCAAACTAATATACCCACTGAGCCATCTCCCTAGGTCCCTAATAACTACATTTTTTTAGATGTTGAGACGAGCTCTGAGCAAAATATGAAAAAAAAAGTAGGTTGTATTCTATATTCAATGACATGGTCACTAAGCCAACCAGCCTTTGGGGATATCTCTCCCACTGGACACTGACCCTGGAGCTACAATCTACTAGGTGACAGACACCAAGGGGGCAAGTGGGACACTCATGCTACCCTGAAGGTGAAGGCAGAGGAGAGGGCTCTCAGGAGAAAAACATCTCCTGAGACAAGAGGATCACGTGGTTCCAAACACTTAGAGCATTACTCCTGAGAGTCAATACCTACACATCCAAATGTCCGTAAGTCACAGGAGAGGTAACCTGTAGCAGTCACCTGGCGGAACACTACACAGCTATGAAAACGAGCAAGCCTTGCCATGATGGTTCTCACAAATAGAACCGTTAGACAAAAGAAAGCCAGACACAAAGGGCATGTGCAGAGGAAGGCCCTGAGGGCAAACTGTCTACAGCGTTAGAAATCAGAGCAGTGGGTGCCACGGGATTCATAGTGACTGACTGGAAATATGAGCAGGGCAATTAGGGGCTGTTTATCAACCTGGGTGCTAGATACAGGCTATGTTTACCTGGTAAAAATTAAAAGTTGTACATTATCGTGTGTGTGTGTGTGTGTGTGTGTGTGTGTGTGTGTGTGTGTGTGTGTAATATTCCTGGAATCTTTTATGGAAAATCTTACAACGAAGCAATTTTGAAGACTGAGATAACCTGGCAAAGCAGGGGTCACGCTTGTCCCGAGTTCCCTTAGTACCACCCCTTTACCATCTCCCCGCCACCGCCCACTTACCTCATGCCCGTCCCAGTCTCTAATCAATTTCCCATCACCCTCTCTCACTCTATAGCTACAGGAAAGCATCAGCTTTATTAATTTACACTAAACTGTCCATGACTAATTCAACAAGATTTCCCTCCCCCAAGGTAGTTTCTTTTTTAATAAAGCAGAATTAATGACTTCAAAACCATAACTGTGAGGCTACAGGAGCAGATAGAAGAGAGATGAGACCACATAACTCACCTGAGGCTGTGGAGGTCCCATTTGACACCACCCGCTAACTCCCTCCCAAGAGCATGGACAGTGGCATCTCAGCTGGGACAGCTGAGTGTTTGGTTTCTGAGGGCAGAAGGCAAGCTTTGGGGTGGCCCTCAAGTGACAACATAAACATGAAAATGTTCTAGTGGAGAGGGGAGCTGTGTACGAACGCTTGGCGAGACATCTCCGGTTACATCGCCAGGGAAGTGACCTTTGACCTCTGCCTATCAATTGACCCAGATGACTTAGTGCACCCTGGCTAGCTTGTCATGCTCAAAGGGAGAGCCCCATGAACCTTCCCTTCTGAGCAACTGTCAGAGGTGGAGTACAGACGCCACAACCAGGTCACCCGTTAGAACCCATCAAGGTAGAAGAGGAAGAACATGTGGGCAGTGCTGGACCAAGAGAACTTTGTAGAGACTCCTGAGCCACAGCCAGCCCCCTCTCTGGTGCCTACTCATCTCCCTTGTCTTGGAAGGGCATAAAGAGGCAGGAAAACAATCCACGGATGCTCAGGTCCCTGACTTGCCTGGTGACCATTCCCCTTGCTCCCAACCATCAAAGCAGAGCTTTCTGGACTAAGGAGTGGGTAATGGAATCCTGCTTCTTGTAACAGCAGGACACGGAAGGTTGCTGAAGCTGGCCACCTCCCTAAGCAGGAAGATCACCCTCTATGTTTGGGAGCTTGTTCTGGGCACAAAGATCAATAGAATAAAGAGATAAGTTCCCCTGAGGAGCTCCCACCAGCCTGCCAGAGCCTCCTCCAAATATCATGAGTGTCTGTAGCCCAATCCATACATGTCCCTTCAGTCCCCAAAATCCCTGTCTGCACATAGCTGGCTTCCAGTCAGAGCACCAAGAGTTCCCAAGTTCAAGTATGTCCCCAGAGGGGCAGGGTCTCTCTCAGGAACATTCCTAGATGGGGAATCTGACAGACAGGATTATGGGTGCTCTTTTGAGAAAGGCCAGGGTCAGGCCTTGAAGACGAGTTTGCAGGATCTCCCCAAGATGGGAGCTAAGGGGAGAGGAGGCCGTCTGAGGTTTCTGTCTCCACTCACCCAGCAGCACAAAATATAGTAGGAAGGAAAGGCTGTGGGGCAGAAAGACCCAGAATGGAGCCCCAGCTTTATCTGCTACCAGCTAGGGAGCCTTGGGTCAGGAACTGACACATGACAACAAATATACTAGCTGCCACCTCTGATGACTAATATCCTAGCAATGGCCGAGGGAGACAGAGAAAGTGCTACGAAATGCAAGACACCAGTGTCCCCTCCTGCCATTTATTAAGTGGCTTACAACATGTCAGGCAATGCCAAACTCCTCTCTCTGTGTCTCCATGTCTCTGTGTCTCTGGCTCTCCATCCATCTCTGTGTGTGTCTCTGTCTCTGTCTCTCTCTCTCTCACACACACACACACACACACACACACACGCAGAGCAGTGAGATGAAGTTCAAAGAGGTGTAGCCACTACCTAAAGCTACACAGCTTAAGGAAACACCAAGGTTCATTGGGTCACTGTTATGACTTAGATCTTGAATGCCCCCCTCAAAGATCCCCATACTACAGGCTTGCCCACCACCCTGTAGTGTTCTTGTGAAGTGGTAGACCACCTGGGAGGTGGGGGGTGAAGTCTAGTGGGAAGATGTTAAGTCATTGACTACCTTCCTGTTCTATAGCCATACCCTCCAAGCCCAAACATTCCCTCCTAGGGGGAGGAGGAAACCCCCTAAGACTCAGGAAGCTACAGCAACTCACAAGGGTCAGCAAGCTCTGGAAATGTCCGTGGTTCACAGAATCTCACAGTAACAATGCTGGAAAGAGGACTGGCTGTCTACAGATTGGGCAGGGGTTTCAGGGGTGCAACTTTCGTGAGCTGTCACCCATGCTGAGGAAAACTTTTCAGTGCCGTAGCTGCCTTTGACTCACACATGGTCCCGGAAGCAATGACAGCAAACTCCCCAGTTCCTGAGGCCAAGCTAGGGTTGGATTGTTTTCCATCCTCACTGCCTTATTTGGGTTAAATAAACACATGTTTGTGCCTCTCCAGGGAAAGGTACACAGCAGTGCTCAGGAAGAGGACCCTGGGACACTAGCTGCTCTCCTTCCCCACTGCCATGAGGACAGCAGCTTTCTTTGCTCCGTTCTGCCTCCTCACAGGTTCCAGAGCAAAAGTTCACACCCATGAATCCATGGCCCTGAATCAAAGCAGCACCTTCGAGTTGCTTTTCCTGAGAGTTTTCTTACAGAGACAGAAAGTTGACGGCACAGCCACATGTAGGTTCTGCACGGCTATCAATGAACTGTCCCCGCCCCAGTATCCCACCATGCCCACAGCTCTCCCATTAGCAAAAGCAAAAGAGGGTGGCACTGTGGCCTTTTAGATGCCCCACTAGCTCGCATTCTTTTAACGCCCTCCATGCCCAGACATGGCTTCCTTCTGCCTACAACCACTTCTTCCCAACCAACGACCATGGGGTCAAAGAGGAGAGAACAGCCATTCAGCCCCTCCCTGCTTGTGCCAGCATACACGGCCTTCTTCACCGAGGCCATATGTCACCTCATTTCCTTCTTTACTTTAAAGGAACCAATCAGCACAGCTTTAATGTCAGGATTTATCTTTATTAACAAACAGTAATAGTCAAGAGCTTCTGGGACCTCTAACAGCACTGGTGGCAGGTGCAGCAGTCTTGCAGAAAACAGTCGCAAGCCAGAGACATCTAAGCCAGAGAGCTAAGGGCATGCAGTGGAGCCTGTGCAAGTTCACATGTCCAACAAGGCTCTGCAGACCTAGAAGAAGACAGTACCCACAAGGAGCCTTCCCCAGTCAGGAGCCCGGCTCGCTACTCCCCATGCAGAAAGGCTTGGGTCCCTAAAGGCTAGCATTCTCGTGAGGCCTAGTCCCAGTCTAGCTGTGTCTCTGATTTAGAGAGCTGCAAACCGCTTGACATGGCTTCAAATATTTAAGTACTTTAAATATGTGATCACGATAATTACCTGGCTGATGGCACTTCATTTCAAATGAAACTCGGAGCCAAGGAGCCACTGACATCATCGGCTCTGCACACACTGCACTCCTGGTTGACTCTGATCTTCCCCCATTATGCCGCTGGCCTTGGGGACAAGCTACGCACCCCCTCAAAAAGAAATGAATTTAGGGTCTGATGGCCAAGGTGCCACATGTGATTGTGACCATAGAAAAGCAATGATCGGGAGGGTGGCCACCCAGTTTACAGCATCGCTGACAGTGCACAGGAAACTGGGTGCAGCAACAAAGACAGGCACCGTCACCAACAGGATAAATGAGTGGCATCTAGGTGTCCCTGCAGCTGACAGGCGTGCTCTGACTCCCAGGGTCAGCAAACAGGAGGGGTGTGCCAGGTACCCCCCGAGAAGGCTGTTTCATGCAAACACAGTGAGCTCTTGGGTGAAGGCCTCAAGGCATTCTCAGAACTCTAACCTCTCAGCTCAGGGGGTGCTCTTCCACCCCTGGACACACTGGGTCCTACAACCTGAGGACAGGCAAAAGGGGCTGGGGTGTCGGAGGACAATTGGAACAATGTCAACACCTTCATTTTCCACAGTTTGAGCTAACCAGGATAAACATGACCAAGCAGCAGAGCAAGGCCCTAAGAGATGAAGGCGGAGTTCTGAGTGAGTCTACATTCCAACATGGATGCTCTCCTTCGAATGTGGGAGGCAAAGAGGGATGGAGGAAGGAGAAAGCATTCGGGCACATGCTTTGGACAGGTTCCTCACTCCATTGTCTCCATTAGGCCCTGCACACTCATGCTATTGGGTGTCTTCCTGGGATCTACAGTAGCAAAGTGCCACAGACAGGCAGCTCGTACACATACACTCAGCCAAGAGCCTCTTCCCCTTGCAGGTGGCTCCGTTTCCTCACATCTCCACACAGTAAAGGGAGACAGCGAGCCTTCGAGGTCTCTTTCTTAAGGACACATATTTGGGTAATCAGACTCGATACTTGTGACATAGCCATATCCCCCAAAGTCCAGACACACCTCCCAGTACCTCCACTTTGAAATCAGGATATGAACGTGGATTTTGAAGGGACACACCCATCAGTCCCTGGAAGCAGGTGCTGCCAATCTCATGTTTCTAGGTGAGACACATAGAGACTTTAAGGGCTTGACAATAAGACATGGTGGTGCTGGACTGACTTCATGCCTAGGACCACTCGATCCCAAAGTCCGTGGTCTCATCTCATATGCCACCAGGCTCCAAGACTGCGGATCATCTGAGCACACGGACCCCATGGGCACTAGCTACATGCCCAGCACTATCTGAGGAGTTCCACAGTGAAATGCAGAATAAGACACGGGCCTTGCCTCAAAGAGTTTCCAGTAACATCTGACAGGCAAGCACCATATGGAGGAGGCAATCATAATGCCAGTCCTAAAACTGGGAGTTCAAGGCCAGACTCACAGCCAGCAAGATGCCCCTAAGAGGCCCCTCATCTCTGCCCTATCTATCTCTCCTTTGGTGAGTATCTGTGTCACCTTCCTGTGGAGCTGCCGAGCTTAGCAAACCGACCACATATATACCGTATCCACCCCACCTTGGAGGAGTGGCCCCAAAGGACACTCCACCTAGGATGGGCATTGACCAACACCTGACAGTCAAATCCACAGCTTGGTCACCCGAAGAGCAGCCTAAAGAAAATATCACTCGCGTCACTAGAAAGCTGTGAGGAAGAAACTGGGAGCCTCGGGTCCCTCCCCAATCCCTGCTGAGTGAGAATCCTTAAGGGACTGGGACACAGATCAGAGCTGGAGGCAGTCTCCAGCAAGGCCAGAGACAGGCTGGACAATGGAATAACAGCAATGAGAAAACCAGCAGAGGCAAACAAAGCCCTTCCGTGTGTCTTTGAGGAGGCCACTGGACTAGGCGTACTTTATAAGCATTGCTATAAACCCTCTCAGTTGCCCCAGGCAAGTGGCAAGGGTCAGCTTCATTCCGCATCTGAGAACTGAGGTGGAGAGGCATTACCTAGCCTGTGACAAAGATGGAGCCCAGCGCCAGAGCTGTCAGAGTCCACACACGCCTCACCCTGGAAGATCGAGCGCTTCACCAGGAGCGCAGAGGAGCCCGAGACACATCTCACAGTACAGATGAAGAAATACACCCTGCCCAACACCTCCAGGCCAGGCTCCCCGAACCTGGGTCCACATACTTCCCAGTACAGTAAGCTGCCTTTCACCAGTTCCCAATAACTTTACCCCAAAGGGGCAAAAGAAACGATTTTAAAACAGATAAATTTTCAATCATCTTCCCATTTTGATATAGAAACTTTATTAATTTTTGAGAATTTTATACATGCATTCAATATGTTTTGGTCTTATTTGCTCCTTACTCCGCCTCCTAACTTCTCTAGGATTGATTCCCAGCTCCCTCCTAACTTGAAAAAAATAACCCACTGACTTCAATTTGCACTACACTTATAGACAAGGGTGTGGAGCTATCCACCGGAGAAAGGTTGGCCTACCAAGTGTTATACCCTTAAAGAACAAACAAAGACAAAAACTGACTCTGCTTCCCCCAAAGGCCATTAGCTGCCAACAGCTCCTAAGCTAGGAGTGGGGGCTCAGGAGCTCCCTCCCTTCCCCAGTTCTTTTCCCAAGCAATATGGATCTGTGTGTCTCTCCTTACCTAATAGCTCCGGATGCAGGGTCCTAGACTCCCAGAGCACAGCCTGGCATGCTGGAAGAAGAATGGGAGCTGCTTCCTAGGACTTTGCTTTCTGGTAAAGTAAGTCACTGAAGCGGGCTGCCTGCTCCGAACTGTCTGCAGAAACGCTGATCATGCTCCACCTGCCCATATGCCTCTTCTTCCCAGAAGGCCACCAGGAGACCTCCTCGTCCCCAGAGAGATGCTCAGCCAATACTCTGTGGGAGTGTTTCAATCTGTTTCAGAAACACCCCCACAAAGGGGCCACACAGGCTGTCTGTGAGAGCCAAAGAGAAGGTCCCTGGAGGCCTGGTTCATCTATTCCCAAGAGCTTTAGTCCAAGCACCGATTTGGGGACCACCTGCCTTACTCCGAGTGGAAGCTGAGACACTCCGAAGTTCAGGTCGGCTATGACCCTGCAACTCACAGCCTGGCAGAAAGCACAGGAGCCACATCCAGCCTCGACCTTCACTGGGGGCTCCCTGGCCAGGTGACGCTCATCTCTGGTCTGAGGCCTGTGCACTTTGGCTTCGCTGGTCCAACTGCAGGCTCAAGATCGGATTAGTGTTGGGACAGCCAGGACAAGCCCAATTAGCACCAAGGCCTCCACCCTGGTGCAGACAAAATGTCAGGTTCCTGAGGGGGTGGGCAGACAGCACATCAGAGGCCAAGGTACACCTCCTAGCAAAAGGCCAGCTCCCTGGCCTCCCAGCATGGGGAAAGCCTCAAGGAAAAGGTGGCAGAAGCTGTCAATACAAACAGCAGCAGGCCTGGCAGGGGCACTTTCTGCCTCAGAAGACAATCAGAAGGGAGCAGAGGGAAGCTGGGTTTAATTCACACCTGCCCGAGGGGCTGAGGCTGGCTCAGCTTGGGAACTAAGGATTGGCTAGAAGCCCGAGCCTATAGCCAGGTGCACAGGGACAGAGGGCATAGGGCTCAGCAGCAGGGGGACAGAATCACAGCCGCAGCTGCAGGTAGGGACTACAGTGTCATATCAGGAGTACACCTGTGATCCAAAGCACATGCCCGCCCACCCCCATGGTTCTTACTGATTTCACTTAAACCCTCAACCAACTTTATGGAGTGGGTCCTGTTGCTGTCCCTGTCTTTCGAAGTACAAATAGTAAGACTATCTGTTCAGAGCTACCTGGGTTCAGACAGGCCAGGTCACCAGTCTCTCTGTACATTACTTTCCTGCCCTTCGTTACCTCTTCAATTACTCACCCTCCAATTACCCCCAATTCCCAGCCGCTTCCTCCAGGAGGCCCTCCTGGACTGGGATGACTTCATCACAGTCACCCAAACCTGAGCTGCAACTCCTGCCTCAGCGCTGTGCACTTCCCCTTCCTATCTAGATGGCTAGTCCCTCAGAGGGCAGGAAATGTGACCTCTCTCCATGCTCAGCATTCTAACGTAAGGCATAGCCTGATTGCTCAATAAATATTTCAGAAAGGAAGAGCAGGAGGGACGAAGGGTGTTCTTTCCTGGAACGCTCTTTACTTCACATGTATTTTTCGTGGTACGGGGAAAACAGCAAGAATTGTGTATGAGTTTCTCCCTTTGCTTGAGAAGTCCCTCTAACTCAGAGCTCACATCAGGGCTGAACCTGCAGGAGCAAGGATGACAGGAACTTGCCCTCCTTGGGCTCTTTGAAACAGACCTCCCCCGCTTCTTCAACCCGACAAAGAAGTTCATGACCCCCAGTCCCCCCACCCTGCATATAGCCAACAAACTGTGGTTGTCATGGTAATTCCTGTACTTTACACGCCCTTCTCTGCCTATGGCACTGATGTCAGGATGAAGCGTGGGAGATTGGCCCTGACCTTAGGAGACCGACAAACTCCAATCACGGTATTCTATTCACCCAGGAGAGCTGAGCAGGCCACGAGTCACATCTCTCATTTCAGATAAGAGCAAGGTGGTTTTTGAAACAATGAGTGGGGAGGGGTTCCTGGGGTGCCGGCTAGTTTTATGTCAACTGACACAAGCTATAGTCACTAGAGAGGAAAAAAAACTCAATTAAGAAATGCCTCCAGAAGATCGAGCTATAACAGGCAAGCCCGTAGGGTGGTATTTTCTTAATTAGTGGTTGATAGAGCAGGGTCCCGCCCACTATGGGTGGTGCCATCCTTGGGCTGGTGGCCCTGGGTTCTATAAGAAAGCAGGCTTAGCAAACCATGAGGAGCAAGTCAGTAAGTAGCACCCCTCCATAATCTCTACTGCAGTCCTGCCTCCAGGATCCTGCCCTGTTTGAGTTCCTGTCATGACTTACTGCAATGATGGGCTATGATGTGGAAGTGAAAGTTAAATAAACCTTTCCTCTCCAAGTTGCTTGGTCATGGTATTTATGACAGCAATAGTAGCCCTAACCAAGATGCTGGGGTACTCATGGTACAATGAACTACAAATTTATTTCCAGGTCATGACCATCAAGATCCTGTCGAACTGACATAAAACTAGCCAGTATACCATGCTACTCTTTAGTTTGCTGTGTCCTTGAACTTCTGATTCTTCTAGCTTGCTCAAGTTCTGGGATCACAGGTATGCATCACCATATCCTGTTTAAGACATCTATGCAGGCAAAATGTTCATATGCACAATTTTTTTTTAATTTCATGAATAAAAACCAACAAATAATTCCATGCTGAAAGAGAAGAGCGTGCTGTCCGATGGGGAGGGTCTGTCTCTGCTTGTAGCTCAGCAACTCCTGGTGAGAGCGAGTGTCTATCCTCTGGTCTGAGGGCACACCTCCTGCATGACAGCCTCTAGGGACATGTAATCCTGAGGCCACAATGGCAATAGCTATGTGGGGGCTTCCTTTCAGCTCCACCTGATTCTTGGACAGGTGGCCCTGTTCCTGGAGGTAACAGACAATCTTTAGAAGCTGCCAGATAGCTCCCACCCAACTTACACCAAGAACTAGAGAGAAGGGGAAGAGCAGGAAGCAAATTCAGAGAACCGGTACACCATCCAGGTCCCGCTTCTGGAGAAGTACAGGAGGACCCTGGAGAAGCAAGCACAACAAAGCAGGAACCACACCCTGGGCTAGGGCTCTCGTCTCACTCTCCCTGTATCACCTACCTGTACAGTTTCTTTGGAAAAGAGCAAGCAGGTAGGGGCTTCCGTATCATACCAATCTGGGGGAGATGGCAAAGACTGTTGTTCCCACTGATGAAGCAAAGACTGGGTTAACATGGGCTCTCAATATTACAGTATTGATTTCCCAGCCAGTATAATGTGATACCTGTTGTGTGCAAAGCCCTGGGTACTTGCAGTAAATACAGCAGACTACTGACTCAGGGGGATGCAGAACTGGACAAGTTTAGAAGCATGGCCCAGGAGCTCCCATGTCAAAGCCAGGCCTCTCCACCGGCTGGCTACTGCCCCTCTAGCACCACTGCCCAATGCCTAGTGTTGCCCGACTAGGGCTAGCTGGCTGCAGGTCACATCAAGCCACATTTCTTCGTGGAAAACCATATAACTACTACTTTTGGCAATTTAGCCAAGAAAAGTCCTGACTATGTAACTTCCCCACCCTTCTCTTGAAAAGTCTCAAAGGAAGACGTGTGTGTGTGTGTGTGTGTGTGTGTGTGTGTGTGTGTGTGTGTGTGTGTGTGAAGGTTCAGCAAGGTTCTGGATGATGTGTGTTCAGAGCAAAGAATAAACAGTCTCATAAAAGGATGCAAAAAGGTCCAGATGAGTAGATGGATGAAAAGAACTCTGTCCTAGAGATCCCTGGGAAGAATCTGGAAGAAAAGGGGCAGAACTGAGGGGCCTAGTGGCAAGGACTGTGTCAGAGGAAAGACAGTATTACACCCACAAAGTCTACAGTCACCCACAGTGTGGCCCTAGGGCAGCACAGCCTCCTCGGTCGTCTTATAACCCCTCACCTGTAAGAGTGAGGAAAAGTCTCTTCCTTCCAAGAAAGTGTCAGGACTAAATCAATTAAAACAGGTAAAGGAGACAGAGTAATGGCTCACTGAGTAAGAGCACTTCCTGTCTGTGCAAGCATGGGGACCTGAGTTCAAGTCCCCAGCACCCACATGGAAAAAAAAACCAAGTGTGGCCATCCACTCCTGTAACCCTAGTGCTGTGGGAGTTAGAGACAAGAGGATTTCTGTGGCCTGTTAGTTGCCAGACTAGCTACTGCTTCAGAAAAATCTTGTTTCAAGACAATAAGGCAAGCAATGATAGTATAGGATACCTGACATCCTCTCTGGCCTCCACACACATAGTACACAGAGTACATAACATACACAGATACAGACACAGACACACACACACACACACACACACACACACACACATACACACACACACTAAAGGAAAGGAAGAGGGAGCAGGTAACATTTCAGGTTCTTACTGGTGTCTAATCTAAGTAACATAAGCTTGCTTCCTCCTTCCCAAAGTCCGATTCCTCAGGCTGGCACAGCTTCCCCTCATCTGTCACCAGTACACAGGAGAGTGGGCAGGGAGTTGAAGCCCCCCTTTCCTGGGCTGCTGATGGCCCTCTGGATCCGTAACAGCTGTAAGAACTCAGAGAGATACACATACATAATTTTATGTGGTCACCCAAATGAAATCTTTTTAAAACATCTTTGAGGGTGGGGGTGTGTTCACTTTGAAATAATTAAAGTCTTCCATCAAATTACCCTGAAGATCTCTTTCCATGAAAAGCCTTTAATTTCATTCTCCTTAATGTAATTCCATCCCAGCCGATGAACTGGGCCTTTTCTATTTCTTCAAATATTGTGTCAGGGCCCTTCATCAGAAGAAGTAGAGCAGAAGAGGTCTGGGGACAAACCCGGGCAGGACCGCCATCCTGGATTCCTCCCCATACCTGCAGGCAGTCTCCGCACCCAAAGCACGAATCTACCTGGCAACATGTCACTTCCACCTGGAAAGACTGATTCACCCATCCTGCCGCCCACCAGCCCACAAGACGAGAAGCTTCTACCATGTCTCAGGCCCTCCTCTTGGAATAGGGAGAAGATAAAAATCCACAAGAAAGCTCTAACTTCTGTCCACCGAAACCCAGACCAAAATGTTCTCTGTGCTGGGCAGATGGAGCTGTCCCTATTAACAAGGGACAGAGAGAGCTACAGAGAGAAAGTGTAGCAGACGTGCCGACAAATTACCACTTGGATGTCAGTGATAAGAGCAATGATACTTGTTAGTTAGCACAGGTTAAGTCAGGCATGGTAGTGCCCGCCTGTGATTCCCGCAAAGGACAATCAGGAGTTCGAGGTTAACTTTGCCTATCCAGGGAATTCATAGCCACCCTGGGTTTCATGACATTCATACCTACAGCAACTGGCAGTCCTTTCTCAAGCACAGCCCACCCCATCCCTCTTCTTTCCTCTCTATCCTTCTAGGACCAGTCAGTAGGTAGCTCAGTTGCATACCCAATGCAAGCACTCCCCAAGGAATTCCCCTTTCCCAGTTGCCTTGGCTAATCATGACAGGAAACCCACACAAATTTTTACATTCATACTCTGTTTATCTCCAATGAGGTCTTGCATTGCTGATCTTTTAATAATGGGCACATTTCATCTATGCTAGGTCTCTCTTCCGTCCCCACCACTGCGGGGCTCTCATGTGACCAGAGACATAAGCCTAGCTGTATAACACACACCCACCCCCCCACACACCCACCCCCCCCACACACACACACACCCTACCTACACCGTGTGGCTTCCTGTGATTTCTTTCCTGAGGCATCAGGTGGGGAGGGAGGCTGGCCATGCTTGGGAGCTGTTTCCTCACCTGGAAGGAAAGGACTAGCAGGCTCAAAGGAACAAAGACCCAGAGAGCAGTCCCCAAGGTGCTCCAGAAAATACAAATGAGGTTTGAGGAGGAAAAGATGGAAGCATCTACTTGTCATAATGCCCTACAGAGAACTTCACCCAGGTGGCCTTCCTCCCACTGAGCCAGCTGATGCCAGAGGTGCTGAAAGAATAAAGGATTATGAAAACTGATCTGGGGCAGGACCAGCCCTCGAGGAGTACCTGTGGGCTACTTATGGACAAAGAAAGAGACCAAAACACAGATAAACAACTACAGCCTGGGGCCGAGACCAGGACCTTTGCATCTGGTAGTGGGTGAGGAACTGCACTAAAGGCAAACCCTGTCCCTGAACTGCTACCCCTCACGCTCCACATTGAAGCTCAATGGAAGACTAGGAGCACAAGAGCATGGCTCTCTGATGGTGCTGGCCCCTTCCGTCTCCAGTCACAGAAGCCCTTGACAAGAGGCTGAGGCAAAGCCTTGAGAAGGTGTTTAGATTTCAGCGTAATCATTGCAATAACAATTTAATCATTTAAAACACTGTCTTCTGTTGCTCTAATGAAGAGAGAGGCTCTTTTCCATATTGTTTGTGCCATCTGCAAGCAATTTCCACATTAGCCTCTTAGAATGGCAAAGCAGAAGCCAGGCTGTGATGAAGCGAAG
The DNA here is from genome assembly GCF_000317375.1 of Microtus ochrogaster. Taxonomy (NCBI): domain Eukaryota; kingdom Metazoa; phylum Chordata; class Mammalia; order Rodentia; family Cricetidae; genus Microtus; species Microtus ochrogaster. The sequence goes on from NC_022012.1 coordinate 36,711,648, forward strand.
CAGGACAAGGAGGGGAAGGAGGGGGCAGGGAGGAGAAGCCAGGGCTGGAAGAGGGTACTGGAAGGATGACCAGCGGGGTGGAAAGAGGGAAAGTATGTGAACACCCCATCCCGGGCCAGGGGCTAGCCCGTAGATGGGTGCTGGCCCTCTCTTTGGAAAGCTTCACTTTCTGAAGCAAAGGAAATTCCTAACTTGTGAAGAAGACAAAGCAAAGCAAAATATTCCAGTCCCGTGCTTCTCCCACTGTGGGTCACCAAAACCCGTCTGAGCCGCTTTTTCTCTGTTACGACAAGTACAGGACAGAGCAGTTGACAAGAAGAAGGATTTACTGTGGCCCACGTGTGCAGTGTTCAGCCCATGGCGCCTCGACACTACAGTTCTGAGGAGCAAAGCAAAGCAGACATATCATGAAGAGGAGCATGGGCAGAGAACTGGCCACTTCATAGAGGCCAGAAAGAGCGAGGAGGAACAAGAAGCAACCAGGGTCAGGATGTACACTTCCAGCGCCTGCCCCTAGTAATTCACTTCCAGCAGCCTTTCTCTACATGGTTCTACCGTCTCCTAGAAGTCTGTGCACATTCTTAATCCATCAGCAGATTCAACCATTGATTAGGTCACAGCCCTCATGATCTAATCATCTATGGGAACGCCCTCACAGACACACCCACAAATGTGCTTTACAAATCTCCTGGGTGACTCTGAGTCTAATAGTTGACAATCAAGATAAACCGCTGCAATTATAGTCAGCATTCTTCCTTCAATGAAATAGGAAAGAAGGAAAAATAAGAGAGAACTGCCTCTCCTCCCCCCCCCCCCCCCCCACCCCTACCACCACTGCCAAAGATATGAGGGTGACTGAAAGGATCTCCACGTTAGAGGCAAGAACACACAAAGTTGGCCAATGCTATTTTGTGTCTGAAAGATTTGCTCTCAGGCTCTGGGATCTTGTCCTGGGATCACAAGAACTGTCTCTGGGAAGCTTCTGATGGTCAGTGATGTGGCTACGTGGGCTGCAAAAAGAATCATGGGCAGAACTAAGTACACAGTCAACTTAAGGGGTTTGTGAGTCTGTAACTATAAAACGCTAAATGGTAGCAGCTTCTAATTGGCAGGTCAGCAACCTCAGCCTCAGAACTGTGAACATAGATGTGGTTATGTCAAGGACCTTGGGAGGAGGGGTTCTTCCTAGACCATCAGGTGGGCCCCAAATGCAGTTATGTTTGTCCTTATGGTAGGAAGAGGGGACAGTGTGACCACAAAAGCCAAAGTTGGAGATGAGGCCACAAGTGAGAGACAGCCTAAAGCCACAAGAAGCTGGAGCAGGTGCAAGACTGCTTCTCACTGGAGCCTTCACTGAGGGCATGGCCCTGCTGCAGCCTTGATTTCAGACTTTCATGCACAGAATGCTGGGAGAAATAATTTCTGCTATTCTAAGCCACTCAGTCTGTGGTCATTTGTTACAGCCGCCACATGAAACTAATAGAATAATGACAAGAAAGAAAAGTCAAAAACGAGGACAATAGATGTGCTCAGAGCACAGAACACACGGCTTCATTCCATCGGAGATGCAGAGACTACCTGGGCGACCCGGGATGAGCTCGGAACTGTCCTCACTGCTGAGTCATGGTCAACAAAGATGTAAGGGCGGGCTCAGCAGTTCAGGACGTGGAGTTTGGTGTTAACCTGCATAGACAAGTGTCATCTCATCTGCCCCATTACCGACTGTGACCAGAGGCAGGTCACCCTCTCTGTCACTTGATTCTGATGACCAGTGTGAGTGATGATAGCCGCGGACTCCCTAGGCTGCTGGGAGGGATGGATGAAGTCATCCACTTGCCACACTGGCTCGCATCCTGTAGCCTCGGTGACCATCAGCAGCTCTGTGTGCATCATAGTTAGGAGTGACATAAACACACGCAGAGACCAGCCCCAGCTACACCCCTACCCCGTAAATAATTACAGTGTCCCTTTGTCTTACGGCTCCTGCTGCAAAACCTGTATAGACTGTGGGTACCAGGCTGTGCTCTGCCCTGAGTCATGCCATATTGTAAACACAGTGGAAGAGTGAGCCTGCACCTCACTGAGCATATAAACACCACCACCAGTTCACACCACCCAGGGGGCAGATCCACTGAAGCCTCTTTAAGGCTCTGCTGCCATTCGGTAAGCTACGGATGTACTGATAGATGGATTTACTGTGTGATGTGTAACGCGTGATCTGAGAGTTGACATTCATGGTTAAAATGGGAATAAAAGAGAGCCCGTTCCGCCTCAGCCAGCTATCAAGGAAATCAGGAAGACTTGGCAAATTGCTGCTATCAAAACTCACATAGCTTGTGAATTTATTGTTATTCAATAAATTCCGACATTGTGGAAAGACAAGAGCATGTTCACTTCTGTGTCTGATTTAGCATGCTCATGACGCTTAGCATATGTCAGAACTGACTAAAACCACACAATCATGTGTCACCGTTTTAAAAGGGAAGCAATGCATAAGGACTTATCCAAGAGCTGTGTTTGGATAATGCTCCCCATAGGTTCCGGTGTTGACGACATAGTCCCAGTCCAAGGCTCCATTGGGAGGTGCTAAAACCTTGAAGAGGTGGGTCCCAGTGGACTGTCTCTCAGTCACAGGGGTATGCCTTTGAAGAGGATGTTGAGATCCTGACCGGTTTTCCTTTCTTTTCAACAAGTCCCAGCCAAAAGACCAAGAGACCCTGCAGAGATAAAGCTTTACTGTTTTTATAAATCAGTCAGCTTAGATATATTGTTACAACGGCAGAAAACTAAACCGCAGCAAGCTTGCATCACAAACGGCTGACATCGGACTAGATCCCAGTCCTGAAGCTCTGAATCTAAGCAAAGGAGAGAGAATTCCAACTCCCCACAGCCCCTCACCTGCTCTGTGGAGGTTGTGATCACTACTCCGCCAGGCCTCCTGACAGCCTAACCCTTACCCCACCGCCAGGAAGTGTCTTATGTGTGCCCCCTAGGAAATCCCTGAATACCAAGCCCACTGACTACCAGGGAGGGGTATTCTGGGCGGGTGTGCACTCTGCGCAATGAACAATCTCACCATACTCTATGATTACCTGTTCAAATGATTCCAATATTTCTTCCTGACAGTTCTGAATGCCCAATCCCCTGAGAGCCTGCAGAACGCCATGAACTCGGCTGATCACAGGCAAGAAGATGAAGCATAGAAAAGACTTAGTCCGAGGGAAGGCCCTTGGGATGACCCCCAACCTTCCAGATCCAGGTCTTCCTCCAGCATCTTTCCTGTCTTCACCATGACCCAGAGTGACCTGGATCATGCTCCTTTGCACACCCTATAGGGGCTTCAGGCGTGAGGTTTGCATCCCAGCCGGAGAACTCAGCACGCCTACAGGAGCAGGACACAGGTAAAGCCTTGCTTACGGCCATGACCCACCCAGCCCTAAGAAAGTATCTCCACTCTGCGTCATCGTGAGGTGAATGGCAACTCTCTGAGCCATGACGTCAGCTTCAGCACATCACTGTGGGGACTGAACCAGGTCTCATGGTGAAAGGCCCTGAACAACGTCTGATGCATCACGTGTGTCCGATAAATGGTAGCCGGTAGCGGCAGAGGTAGCAAATGCTGTAATGATACCATGCTCTTGGACACGCAGTGAGGATTCAATAGATATTTATCAAAGAAATTAAACCAGAAGTTTTCTGCAGGGCTATGCACATCTTCATTAAGAACCTGCCCCATCCACGCATCGTTAGTGTCTTAATCACCTTTCACTGACAGTCATTATGAAGTACCTACTCGGCGCCAGGGACCGAGTAAGGCACTGGAAACACAAGGAAAGAACAAGGCACAAGCTGTTCTCGGTGCTAACGGGGGCTCTTAATCTTAACCTTTTAAGAGGCCAAGAGGCCATTCTGAGTCTCGTTGAAGACTGAAGATTCTGCCCCAGAAAAGCAAAACATACCACTGTAAACACGCGCCCGCACCTGGACTCGGAACTCAGAATCCGGAGTTATCGTGGGATCGGAATCAAGATGAGGTCTGCATGAGAGACTCTTGACGTGGTGCTCGGCACACAGGAAACCTTGGATAAATGTGCATTGTCCACGACTCTAATAAACCATGTCACACTGCCAGTCTCCTCCAGAAGCAAAGCTGGCAGAACCTTCTAGAACCCAGAGGGCAGCTGTCATCCATTAAATGGAGTTATAGCCCACAAGAAATGTGCTCACCCCAGCCTAGACAAGCAGGTATGGTCTGGAAGTAGACTCAGAGTGGGCAAGAGAGGCCAGGCCCTCCTGTGCTCCCCTACACTCAGTGATGGATGGTGTCCTGATGGGGATCCCCAAGGCTCACCTGGGAACTTCCTAGTCTCTGGCGTCCACAGAGCATTCACACACAGGACAACCTCACATAAAGCAACCCTGACCAGTGGGCTATCCTGATCTCAGGTGCCTTCCAGCCTCTCCACCATGCCCTAGTGGAACTGGCCCTGGTTGCGTGTGGCTTTGATTACTGTCTTCTGCCTCTGTTTCCTGACCTCCTTCGCTTTGTGGCTGCCCTGTCAGGCTAGGCACCAGGGCTGCCTTCCAGACAATCAGTTATCACATACACTAGCATCCTCACCTCAGGTCTGCTGTTAGGGGCTCATGACCAACACAGGATGCAGAACAGATAGACCAGGGCCCTTTCCCTAGCATAACTGAGAGCATAGGGGTATAGCGACAAGAGCCTGCTCATTGCCAGGGGCCAGGGACAGGAAGAGAAAGTGATTGACAACTTTAGGTTCCAGCCAAACTCCAAGGAGAAAACAGACTGACTACATGCCATAGAATGGCACAGAACATAATGTCTCCAGGTTCACAGATTTCTCCCCCATCCAAAATTGTGGCCAGCTGGCAATCTGGCTGAAAAGATTATCAGGACCAGTTTCAGCATTCCAGGCACCCTGAGACAAACAGCAGGTTAGAGTGCAGAGGGTACCTCACCTGACCATGGGCTGCAAAGCCCCTTGGCTTGGACCACTCCCCTTGGACCACTCAAGTGCCCCTTCAGAGCACAGGAACTTCCTGTCCCAGCACCTAAGCACCTTCACACAGGGACCCAGCAATTTCTGGGGTGGAAATACATAGGGTATCTCCTCCATGTGCCATCTGATTCAGTGATCGTACTAATCATTCCTGCACACTTGAGGTAAGCATAAACCATGTGTGCAAGTGCACACATGTATGCACACACACCATGTACATGCTCCCTGTACTCCTGGTAAGTTTTCTCTGCCCTATTTGGCTTGCACATTACATTCACACATCAGCCCTATGCAGATGGATGGGTTTCACAATGTGGAACTTTGAGTCTCCTTAAGTTCACCAACACCAGCAAGCTACATGGATGGTGCCCTTTCCCTCAGCAGCAGCAGCAGGGTGTGGAATTCACAAGACCTGGGTTCTAGTTCTATCTGAGAGCAATATCTTCCTGGACATGAACAGAGAGAGGTGAGGACTGTGACGTCCCACAGGAGAGAAAAAGACAGAGTGAATGCTACTTACCCACAGTCAGTCTGTCAGCAAGCATGCGACCGAGTTCAGGGATAACCCAAAGTCCCTCTAACTCCAGAACTGAGCTCTCTCAATCCCGTGCCATGCACACACTGACAGCATCTTCAGTGTTTCCAGTCTGAGATCCCACAACAAGGACCATCCCCGGTGGCCCCCATCTCCTACCGCTCACACATGGACCGCCTCTCAGGAAGGCGGTTGGCTAGAAATTGTTTTTCTCATGTGAACACTCCAGTCCACATCACATGCTTCGTCTCTTTTCCCCAATCCCCTTCTCTCTCTCTCTCTCTCTCTCTCTCTCTCTCTCTCTCTCTCTCTCTCTCTCTCTCTCGTGTTCCCTGCCCCGCACAAACCTGACTCCACACCCTCATGGCTGGTGAAAGCTTGGAGCTTCTCTGTGCTTCACTCTGTCCTATTTTGCTTATTCTAAAGCAAAACCTCCCTCTCTTTCTGTCACAGACAAAGCCCCAAAGCCATCTACTGTCCACCATAAGGCAGTTCAAAATTAATCAAGTCATTAATGAGGGCTACATTTACAACTTCAATTGTCAAGTCTAATAATTCCCTTTAACTGAGATCTTTTGCCTTCATTAACATAATCAGTGCCTGTCAGGGAATGCTCAGGAAAACAAGACATCCACTTGTGCAACCCCACATGCTCTGATTCCATCACAGGGAATCAGGCTCAGTCAATTCTTTCAAATATCGCCATCCCTTGATAAGACTAATAAGTTGGGGTTTTTTCCTCCAGAAGTCTTAATAAGATAAAAAAAAAAACCTTAGATACTCAATCAGGAATTAATTAACCATTAAACATTATTTGCCCAATACCATGGAGACTCAAAAATACTTGATAAAATCCTTGTTTTCATTGAACCTAACATAATCAAAAAGATCAGCCTAACACTAACCAGTCCAGTAGATTTCTATACTACAAATATAGTAAAAATATAAAAATAAGCCATTAATTCATTTAACAAAATGCCTCTTAGGCTCTGTTAGAGCACACAGAGCATAACGTCACTCACAGACAAGATGTACAGTGTCCTAGTTAGGGTTACTGTTGCTGTGATGAAACACCATGACCAAAAACAACCTGGGGAGGAAAGGGTTTATTTGGATTGTACTATCACATTGTAGTCCATCACTGAAGGAAGTCAGGACAAGAAACTGGAGGCAGGAGCTGATGCAGAGGCCATGGAGGAGTGCTGCTTACTGGCTTGCTCCTCATGGCTTGCTCGGTCTGTTTTCTATAGAGTCAAGGACCACCAGTCCACAGTGAGCTAGGCCCTCTGCCATCAATCACTCATTAAGAAAATGCTTTACAGGCTTTTTTTGCCTATAATCCAGTCCTATGGAGACATTTTTCCCAATCAAGTCCCCTCCTTTCTGAAGATATAGCTTATGTTCAGTTGACATATAACTAGCCAACCCATGCAGTAAGGATCGATATAAACATACCATCCAAGAGCTATAAGAAGCAAGTTACAGTAGCAAGTGATAAAGGACAAGATAAAATATGAGAAGCAAGTTTGGAGAAGAATGATTCTAGTTCCATGGAAGCAGAGCAGCAACAGGGGTTACCAGAAACTTTCCTTAAACAACAGGGCCCAAGCTTCAGTTTCTCAAAGAGGTGAGCTGGTTCACTGCACATCACTGGGAGACTTCTCTGATCCCTAAACAATCCAACATTCACCTCATTCCATCATCTGTGTGTGTGCATGTAAGTATGTATGTATGTGTACGTGTGTGTGTGCATGTATGTGTGTGCATGCACATGTGTGTATGTGTGTGTGTGTATGTTGTATGAGTGGCTGTATGTGGTATGGCCTATGCACATGATTATATTGTTGTGTGCACCTATGTGCATGCAGAGACCAGAGGAAAATGTCAGACATCTTCTCTCCCTCTCCACCTTATTGCCTTGAGACAGGGTCTCTCACTGAACTGGAAGCTCATCTTAGGCTGCCTGGCTGCCCAGGTAGCTTCCAGTATCTGCTTGTCCCTACCCTCTCCTAGTTCTGGGCTACAGGTATTCATAGGCATGCCCATAGATGCTGAGGATCCTAACTCAGGTCCTCATGTTTGGGTAGCAAGCTCTCTTATACACTGAGCCAGCTGCCCAGGCCAGAACCACCACCTACTGAGTGCCTCTAATGGTCTGTGCTGGGACCTGTACTTGGTGTCTACATACACATTGTTTCTAAACACATCTGAGTGTGTGCACTCAGGGTACAAGTGACCCTAACAATGATGTGACACACCGGATGCTAGTCCTGAATGATGTGACACACCTAAGCCTGCATGACGTGACACACTGGATGCTAGTCCTGCATGACGTGATACCCTGGATGCTGTTCCTGCATGACGTGACACGACACACCGGATGCTATTTCTGTGACCTGACACACCGGATGCTATTCCTGCATGGTGCATGCAGCTGTGAAGGCCTAGAGAGTCATAACTGGGATTGAAATCTGACCATGCTCTGTCTGGTCTTCCACATTTTGGAACTCTTGGGGTAAAGTCCTTTGCAGCAACCTGGACATCATAGCCCAGAAAGCCACTAAGTAGTCATGGTCCCCAAGTCCAAGCACCCCAGTCTGAGTACTGAGGAGCAACAGATGGGAGTGAACCACTCCTGGCTTTACTTTAGTCTGTCGGCAAATCAGTCTGTTCCATTCCTGGCCTCAGTTTCAGTGGAGAACAACCAGTCTTGGACCTGATGCTCTCTTCAGATTCTTCCTGCTGCAACCTGCTGTGACCTTGAGGTTCTAGCCTAAATGACCTAAGTGAACGCGGACACGAAACTGGAACCAGCTGGGCACATGTCTTAGCATCAGTGTACTTGGCTTGGCCAAGGCCTAGGACATCAAAGAATAGCTTATCTCAAGGAAACCCAGGGCCAAGAGAAGACCTGACGAGTGCCCAAAGGCAAATCCCGAGCCTCTCTCCAGAGTCTCCCAAAGCTCACAGTCCTGCAGTACGCCTGTCTCACCATCCTTCCATCCCTTTACCCTCCCCTACCCCAGTCACAGATGGAGACCCAGAACCACAGACCACAGAGAGGATGCCACTGTATCCTCTAAGATGCTGGTCCTGGATGACCATGTTCTACCCCCTCCCCGCCCCACAACTCCTGATTTTTCTGCACATTACCTACAACCCCACCATGTTCTCCATCTTCTTCTATCTAGCACAGAGAGGTGAGGACCAGCATGTTCCTCAAGCAGGGACCACAATGCCAACAAACTGTTCCTCCACCGTCTTCTACCTGCCACACACACATAGCCCACCGCCTGTTGTTCCTTGGCTTAAGGGGGTGGCAAACAGGCGCCCGCACACAAGAACAAACAATCTCATCTCCAAGCGAGTGTATTTTGTCTTCATTATGCCACTGTGAAGGTGTTAATATACAACTTACAACATATTAATCACCGCTCTAACTTCCAAATGCTAAATGCATCATTAACATTCATGTTTTCTTCAATTACCTGGCTGTTCTGGGGGAGGGGAGCAGGTTGGTTCCTCACTATACCCATCTCCTTTGGAAGACTCCAGAATCATAAAAGGCAACCTGGCCCGCCACCACTGCTACACAAGGGGAAATACCTGCTAGGGCACTCAGTGCTGACACCTGACTCCAGTGAGGGTCGTCGTCAAAATACAACTGGAGGGCAAGGGTGAGAGAGAGAAAAGGCTGGCGAGAAGGAAACGGAGCAGATTTAAGGCGGTATAGCATTCATGCTAACCAATGAGTCTACCTCCTTCACTGGGAAGAGACCGTGACTCAGGGAAAATAAGTGGCTTGCTCCCAATCACACAGCTGTTGAGGGGAGGTGGCAAAGAGGGGAGAACTAAACAGAGAAGGGGCAGTAGAATGCTTAAATACGAGCAAGAAAACGCGAAGCCTGGAGAGAGGGATGGGGCAAGGGCAGGTACAGGATGGGGACAGAAAGATAGAAAGATCTGGACCCTGTGTAAGCTCCACGCTACCTTGAACGTCCCCCGAACTGCTCAAGCCCTAGGCAGGGGATAAACAGGACTCGCTGAAGGGAGCAGGAGAAGCAGAGAGCACTCAAGGGTTGGCCCTCCACCCCAGGCCTCTAAATGCAGCCAGACTAAATATGACACACAATTAAAATGTCATTACCTCACAATTGTGCCATCCAAACTTCACGAGGAATTTGTCACAGACGCTTGTGGCTACAAAATCAATCTGCTATTGTACTTCAACAAATCAGATCCAATCAGCTCCCTGCCAGGGGGTTGCAGAGTGGCCGGAATGGAAGAGGAAAGAGAAGAGGAGGCTCCTGCTGGCAGGTCACTTCCTTGTCCAGGGGCTGCCCTCCAGTCGGGCCCTTCAACCTTGAATGGGAGCATTCAAGGTCAGCACAGACTGTGGCTTCCAGGGGGCTAAGGCAAGGGACTCGGGTAGGACTAGTGGCAGCAGGGTCAGCTTCCGTGAATATCTCCTGGGTCTTGGAAGGCATAGGCCTCGATGGCTATCAGGTACACAGGCAAAAACCCACCAGGTGTATCACCACTGGTGCAGGACTTCCTGGCACCCTCATCCCTTATGAAGTAGCTCCTTCCTTTTTCCTTCCTTCCCCACAAGGAAGAAGTCTTCGAGTCTTAGTGGGGGTCATGACCAAGGTCACCACTCAGTGGAAAGGGCAGAGGTTAGTGTGTAACTTAGGACAGCATTTATCCTGGAAAACACACATACACAGACACACAGAGATACACACAGAGATACACACAGAGATACACACAAACACACACACAGACACACACAGACACACACAAACACATATACACAGACACACACACACACAGTCTACAGGCTCCCCAAAGTATGCCAGAAGAGCTGGCCTTAATGGTCTGTCATACGCCCCTTTAGCCTGGTGGCTTTGAGCACTAACTAGCCTTCCCTTAACCTGCCCCCCAGCGGTCTCCTTTGCTAAGCTCTCTACCTCATTCCGGGCTGGCAGCACGCTGTAGAGGTTTCTTCTCTGGCTCCCCCATCCTCCACTTCTTCCTTTCTCTGACCTTGCACATCCATTCCAGGTGAAGCTCCTACAATGACACTTTGACCTTGACCCTCCACGTTCCAAAATCTCCAACAGCTGCCTCTGAGTCTCAGCCCCGCCCCCTCCTCCAACAATTGGAGGGAATGAGCCCCTCAAAGCCTTTATGGCTGCCTCTTCATGAAGCAGACACTTCTGTCCTCACTGACACACTGTCGCCCCTCTCAACACCTGGAATCTGTCGCCACCTCTTCCTTCCCCGTGACTGCCCCTGACCGTGCGTGTACTTGGCTGTTTTATCTCTAGCGCTTCGCTTATTCATCAGTTGGCTTCCCGGTTCCTTCCCTAGCTTGGTCCACAAATGCCTATGTTTCCCATCTCTTTTCCTGTCACGTGCTTCCCGCCCTTCTGACGAGACTGTGATTGTCGTCATCTGAGCCCACAGTCTTGGCTGCTTCTCTACCCAAGTGAGTCTCCCATCTCACACCCACACTCTTCTCCTGGATTCTAAATCCCATCCATTACCATTTCCCACCGAAATCCTCCTGCCACTGAGCCAGCTGCATAGCCCCCTGCCTCTGCCCTGTGTGCTCACAGCCATGCTGTACAATCTTGTCTCAACATCTAGGAGGTACAGAGAAAATTCCTTTATCCTGTGTCTTCTAGGACACAGGATGCCTGACCTGACTCTCTCCGAGACCCTCCCTGAGCCCTTAGATGGATGCCACCCCAAGCATCTCCAGCCTAGAAACAGGTCCTCATCTCCCATCACCATGCCATCCCTCAGCAGCACACACTGTGGCTGCCCTGCCTCCCCACGCCTTCTGCCCATGTACACCCAGACAGCACCTGGCTCCATGAAGAGCCAGTCCTCCTCTGAACTCTTCCTAGCTACCCGTCAGTCTTCACCCCCACACCTGGGGGTTTGGCCTGCTTCCTCTTTGGAGGGCAGGGGCAGATGTCGCAATGAGTCTTCCTCCTAAAGTCCCCAGCTTGGTACCCGACCTTTAGTAGGTGCTCATTAAACCATGAGGGTCTGGGAGCAGAAAGAAAGGGTTGGAAGAGATGCCCTGGCCTGCAGGAAACCAAGCCTTTCCCTTCGAGCTCAGCTACCTTCTCGGTCACTGTCTGGCAGAGACCTTGCCCTTTCACAACTGTTTACAGAGATATGTAAATAACTTGCCCAGGATGATGTATGTGGCCTTTCTGCCCTGAGCCTGCCATGGTCCATGCCAAGTGTGCTGTCAGCGTGGCTGCTCAAGTGAGACACTGAGGAATGTGGTCTGCGTGGAGGGGTGGGTGAGGGTATAGCATAAAACATTGTGTGCAGACAAATCTGGGCCCCATGCCATGAAAAATGTGAATCTGTCCTTGACTTCAGCGGCAAATGAGGCGTGAAAACGTATCAAAATGTGATATTCAATATATGGATGGATTTAATATTTTATGAGACTGGAAATCAGTTACCGAAGGTTTGAAGGATAAATCAAGCTCCAAGCAGATGAACCTTCTAGCATCTGCCCTGATGTGTGCCTTTCCCTGGGAGGGGAAGAAAGAGGAGGAGCTCTCACAGGAATCCAGGCCTGGAGACTCCAGGGGGAACAAAGTAACCCCCGAATACATACTTTACGAACCCACAATCCCCTCACTATGCCTCACACGTTTCATCCTGGAGCCGTTACTGCCTTTCCCGCCTGGAGAGCTTCATTCATCCTGGGAAATCCTGCTGCCTCCCTTGGCGCACACTGTAGGCCAGTGGTTCTCAACCTTCCTAATGCTGTAACCCTTTAATACAGTTCCTCAGGTTGTAATGAACCCCAACCATAACATTATTTTCCTTGGTACTTCCTAACTGCAATCTTGCTACAGTTATAAATCACAATGTAGATATCTGGTAGATAGGATATCTAATACGCAACCCCTGTGAAAGGGTCATTTGACCCCCAAAGGGGTCATGACCCACAGGTTGGACACTACGGCTCTAGGCATTTTCCTTACCTAGGACCATGCCCTCCCTCACCAAGGTCCACAGAGAGCAGGCATTCCGTTGTTCCAGGCCATTTCATACCCAGTGAACCCTGGTGTTCCATACAAAGTTAGGGACTTTGTGGTTTGCATGTTGGTCTCTCAGGAACCCTCAAAGATACTCCGTACCCTAAACATTATTTCTCTTATTGAATGCCTGAAGGAAGTGAGGCTCAGAGAGATTTTGTCACTGGAGCTAATTCTGTTCTGTGTGGCCTGGGAGCAGGACACCTGTCGCACTCCAGCAGTGAGCCCAGCCTTGTACAAGCATTTGATCTTCCTACTGTGTGCCATGAACAAGTGTTGAGTCCCAAACTCTTTTTCAGTACTCAATGCAAGGTCAGCATCGGCCCTCACCAACAAATGGAATGTTCCTCTACTCCTGGGGTCCCCAAACTCGGCTGGTCATCAATAGCACTGGAAAATTTTTTATCTTTCAAGACAGGGTTTCTCCATGTAGCCTTAGCTATCCTGGAACTCACTCTGGAGACCAGGCTGGCATCAAAGATCACAGAGATCCACTTCCTGAGGGCTGGGCTCAAAGGCCTGCACCACCACCACCTGGATGGAAATGTCTTATAATTCCATCTTCAGGGTTCCACTCCTAGACACTGTAATTAAATCTGGGGAAAGGTCTGGCCACACATATGTTGGCTTTGGGTTTTGTTGTTGTTGTTGTTGTTGTTGTTGTTTCTTTGACGTTTGTCTCTCTGTGTAGCCCTGGCTATCCCAGAACTTGCTCACAGACTTGTTTCTCATTGTTAACACCCCCACTCACTCTGATGATAACACAAACCCAGGCTCCACTCACGGATGCTGCACTCTCCTCACCTAGGCTAGTTGGGTATTTGAAATGGGGTCTAGTTATGCAGCTCAGGCTGTATTTAAACTCCCAAACCTCCAGCCTCCACCTCCTAAGTGCTGGGATTATAGGCATGCACCGCCACGCTGACTCGATCTAGATCCTGACTATATTTTCTCTAGCTGCGGTTTACAGTCTAGTGGACACCCATGGTCCCTCTCTGGGAGAGGGGCTCTTTCTGCTAATCACCTCCCCATATCGTCCTTTTTCCTACAAAATTCTCTCCATCCAATGGAGTGGTGCAGTCCTGTAATCACAGAACACAGGAGATGGAGGCAGAGGATCAGAAGCTCAAGATTATCCCTGGCTATATAGTGAGTTTGAGGTCAATCTGGGCTATACGAGACCCTGCCATAAAGGAGGGAAGGGAGGGAAGGAGGGAGGGAGGGAGGAAGAGAGAGGGAGGGATGGAGAGAAGGAGGGGAAAAAGAAATTAATCGTCCTATGTTCTCTGCCTTTAGAGCACAGTTCTCTCTGCTTGAGGTGACTGTCACCACCCCTGTCTTAATATAGTCCCCAACACTGTGTCTAAGTCCAGTGTGTGCTGAAAGTTGCCCATTCCACTCACCTGTGTAACCCCTCAGCAACCAACTTGCCTTTCCTACCCCAGGCGAATGGTGCCGCCTGAGTTTCATCCCTTGTGTGTTCTGGGGCAGCAGTGGCAGGCCAGGGTCCCTCAGCTTCCACACTGCTGCCCCTGGGACCTGATTCTATAGGACTGTCCTGAGCACACAGAGTGCTCAGCAGCATGGCTGACATTGACTTCAGTGCCAACTATGGCTGGGGAGACGCTTCAGGTAGTAAAGTGCTGGCCACACAGACTTTTGAGTTTGATCTCCAGAAGCCCTGTTAATTAATTAATTTAAAAAAAAAACAGGCCTGTTAGCAAGGTTTTGGAATCTCTTGCTTGGGAGGTAGAACCAAGTGGATCCTGACCTCCCAGCCTGTTCCAGGCCAGAGAGGCTCTCTCAAAAAACAAGGTGAACAAGGTGACAACACCTGATACACACACACACACACACACACACACACACACAAACACACACAAAAACACACACAAAAAACTTCCAATCTTGCCCTGAAGGGTGACTCCTGCCCAACTGAAAACCGAGGAGCTGATCTGTCAAAAGGCAATGGGCTCCGAGGCAAAGGACACATCTCTGAAGCCACACTCTGTGTTCCACCCATCAGAACGAGTTTCTCTATCTTCGTGACAAGGTCAATGTCATGAAACGTAAATGAAATCGAATTAAATAAAGCAGTCTCAGTGAACAGGGCTCAGACAAATTGAAGAGGCCTTTAGGAGGAGAGCCGAGAGAAAGCTCAAAGGCAGCTTACAGTAGGCAGGTAAACTAAAATGAGCCAACTAAATTAAATAAAGAGCCGGGATGTGCAGTAGCCACTGATCTCCATGGTGGAAAGACACCAAAATGGTCAATTACAAGCAAGCGACCGGATATCACTGTGCACAGCATTGAGGAGGGATGGCAGAATCATGCTCTCAGAGAGCTGGAGAATAAACAGGACCCACCAGGTTTGTGATGGTGGGGAGCGTGGGTCTGCGGTGGGTTGGAAACGCTTGCCCTGTCTGCAGGCATGCAGTCATTTCCGAGCAAAAACAAAAAGCGTTTCTGCAGGGGGCATATCTGCCAGTGGGCCTCAGCCTACCTGACAGTGATCTCAGTCCTGCAGTCGCCCCAGGGGGAAAGCTAGACTCAGCCTTCAAGCCCTCCTGTCTGTTTTCAGGCCTCACTTGTAAGAGGCAGCGATAAACACAGTGGGTATATATATTTTAGTGTCTAAGATACTAACAGTGAGGTGGTTGGTTATGAAAGGCAACGGCACTGCTATGTCACCATGCTTTTAAGTAGGACCGGGGCTCTGAGTTGGATAGTCCTAGGTTCGCCACCTTCCCTGTCAACCGTAAAGCTTGTTCATTCTCTCTCCCATGTGTGTACGTGTGTCTGTGCGCGTGCATATGCACATGCTCACATGCATTACATGCATTTGAGTATTCAACTGCATGCACCATGCCAGCCACGTGGAGGCCAGAGGAGGGCACCACATGTCTCCTCTATTGCCGTCTGTCTTGTTGCTTCACTGCCTCAGGGCAGGGTATCTCACTGAACCAGGAGCCCCCTGTTTGGCTAGACTGACTGGATCCTCAACTCTCAGGATCTGCCTGTTTCTACCATACAATGCTGGGGTTGCACACACACAGCCCTGCCTGGCTTTTCATAAAGATGCCAGGGATTTGAACTTAGATTCTCAGACTTCTCTGAGCTGGTTCACAGATCTGTAAGATGGATGTGCAAACCAACGCCCAATCCAAAAGGGCCACAGTGAGACTGGCCTATGGGAAAACCTATGAGATGCTAAGCCAGCATCTTCCTCTCCAAGTGGGTCCTCATATTGCCAACTATCCATTTCCGTACAGGACCCAGCACATCCTGAATCGGATGTTGGCCTGTGAGATCCCACTCATACTAATCAAATCCTGTAGGTTCTGCTTATTGACTAACAGACACCAGCCCAGGCACTAAAAACTATGGCTTCTTAGCCTTCACTTCTAGTCCCGACCATGCTTCCTGACTGGAGAGACCATGTGACCAGCCACCCCATGCTCCTGCCAGCCATGCCCTTCTCGTGAAGACAATATCCTCTTGAACTAAAACCCAAAATAAACTCTTTCTTCCTTCTTTCCTTAGGTCGCCTCTTGTCATATATTTGGTCACAACAATAAGAAAAGTAGCTAACACACCAGCCAGCACTGCAGAAGGAACGAATGGATGAATAAGTGAGTAACTAAATGAAGGGGAAACTCAACAGCCCAGCCACGAAGGTTCCATTTCAAACCTCCAAGTGCCCTGTTCAAAGAGAAGGGTAAGCCCCAAGATGCATGATACCTGGTAACAAAACCAGTCTGCTCTGGCTAGTGTTTTAGCGTAAATGCTGTACTTCTCCTGTCTCATTAAGCCAGACAAGGAACACATAGAGTCAGGGCTTCACTGTGCTAGCCGGTGGTTCTGAGCCCCAACTCAGCACGGTTTTGCCTTGTAGCTCCCTCCCCCCAAACACCGAGATTGAGTCTGCCTATTCCTTATTTATTTTGCTCATCATCTCAGTCCCTTCATTTCTGGGAGTGAGTCCAGCTTTAAACACATGTACACACCACACACACACACACACACACACACACAAAGCTACAGTCCAGAGTCAAGCTGCTGACAAATGACTGGTAAACAGAAGAATATTGGCCTCCTTGTTATTGGCCCCTCCCTGGGAACACGGAGGTTTTATCATTAAACAAGAAGTCACTGATACATTGTGTGATTTGATTCAAGCCACTCGCTCCATCTGGGCTCGCTTTCCTTTTGTCTACATTGAGGGGGCTGGACTGGGTCTCAAGGGCTCTTAGATTTGTAAGGGTCACTGACCTCTTTGCAGCTCAGAAGCAAGGCACAGCCTCCTTCATCTCACTGTCTAGACAACACTCTGCCTGCCACTTGGAACCATCTGAGTTCCAGAGTCCCTGGAGTCCCTGGGGTGGGGGCAGTCCCAAAACCTTGGCTCCATGCTCCTGAATAGAATCTGCATTCTGCAGCTTTGAAACCAGGAGCAAAGCCAGGGCCGGCACCTCTGATGGAGGAGCAGAGTGAAGCAGGTGGCCTCTCCAGGTGGCCCTGTGTTTGCCTGAGGCACTCCTTCTAGAAGGCTGCCACACAGGCAACAAAGTTGAGGGTAACGTTTGTTTAATTTGGAAAAAAAATGCTTTATTTTTTTTTAAGACAGATTAAGAAAGGAAGAAAACCTCATAAAGCTCTTTTTTACCTCTTGGTGTAAGGGGACTGTAAAGTCGGGCAGTGCAGCCAGGAAAGGCTGAGAAACTGACTTGGAGCATGAGGGGGGGGGGGGCAGGAACCACAGCTCCAACAGGGAGCTGGAACAAAGTGCAGAGGTTAATTCATCTAAGGGCAAATGACACAGGCTCTAGGGCCTCCAGAGTGAGGGGCTCATGTCTCCCACTCACATCTGAACCAGAGTTACCAGTACTACCCACCCATCTGCCGACGTCACTTAAGGGATACAGGGCGAGTGAGGAGGCCCAGAGGTCCCCAGAATCTAAGTCACTTATTACTATTTTCTCTTCTTGGCGGAGGGAGGATTCAGGGCCACCTAGATTCGAGGCCTGAGGGTCCACAACCTAAGAAAACCCCCAGCAGGCTTTCTGGGTCAGGCTGACACAAAACCCTGATCCCAAGCGTAACTGCTTTAAAGATCTATTACTTAGGGCTTCAGTCACACAAGGGAAGGGTAAGGGCTGGGGATATAGAACCTGAGTAGGAGCCGGAAAGCTAGTGAGCCTCCATCACTGGCCTGGGCTTCTGAAGAACTATAAAGGCCGATAGCTCTTTGGTAAGTATTCCCTAGGCTGTGGGGGAACCATAGGTGTAGGCAGAGAATATGGAGCACTGCAGTCCTGGAAAAAGGGTCACCGGTCCGAGCTTCACCTTCTTATCCCCTGAGGCTCTCAATGAAGCGGAGCCCTTCCCCACCACCAATTCCACACAGCATCTCCCAGGCACCCAAAGCAGCCGGTCCTGGGAAGTAAGACTCACGAAGGACAATAGCTGGCCATGAGAACCTGGAGAGATTGTCAAAGGAAGACTAGAATTTTTTCATTCTCTGTGTATTATAAAACAAACAAACAGTTAAAAACCTCACTTGAGACATCTATCTGGACCAGATTTAGCTACTTCCTGTGCAGATAGAAGATATGCCAGCCCTGGGTTTACAAACTGAGAAGTCATGAATGGAGTTCTGATGAGGGCCCTCATCTCTGGAATAGTCTTCCAACACAGGTCCTTTCCCATGAGTCCTTTCCCCAACCGCAGAGGTCTATCACCCTGTCCTTGGATCTGGGAATGGCACTTCCTTTGAGAGACCCCACCCCGGCATTCACAGACATGAAAAACAGAGGAGAGATGTAATTCTGCATTGAGGTAATGGTTTTTCAAAGATGAGAAGACTTTCTTCAGAATAGTTACTAGTAGTGTGCCCATGTTCCTGAGATAACCCTCACCATGCTCCTGAGATAACCCTCACCATGCTCCTGAGGTAACCCTCACCATGGTCCTGAGGTAACCCCCACCATGGTCCTGAGATAACGCCCACCATGGTCCTGAGATAACCCCCACCATGGTCCTGAGATAACTCCCACCATGGTCCTGAGATAACCCTCACCCATGCTCCTGTAAGTAACCCTAATTTGGATCACTGGCTTGGGTTCCCAGGATCCACAGGGCAGTTCACTACTCTCTGCAACCCCAGTTCCAGAGTATTTGACATTCTTTTCTCTCCTCAAAGGCACCAGGCATGGACAAGGTACACACACACACACACACACACACACACACACACACACACACATATATACACAAACAGACAAAACACCATACATATAAAACAAAAATGAATAAATCTCTTTAAAAAAAGAGATCACAATTTTAAAAAAATCATAAAACACCAGGTGATGGTGGCACGCACCTTTAATCCCAGTACTCTGGAGGCAGAGACAGGAGGATTTCTGTGAGTTTGAGACCAGCCTGGTATATAGAGTGAGTTCCAAGACAATGAAGGCTACACAGAGAAACCCTGTCTTAAAAAAACCAAAACCAAATAAACAAACAAAAAGACATAAATCTAGAAGGGAACTAGACAGGAGCGGGAGATCAGTGGAGGAAGAAGGAGGACAAGGGGGGTAAGGGGAGGCTTGACCAAAATACGTATATACACGTATGGGAACATTAATCCAATAAAATGATGCTGGCCTTCATTTCGAGCTATGAGGATTTCTTACAACAGAAGAACGAGGCAGAGTTTAACCAGCAGAGGCACATTCGTGAGGAACAAGGGAAAACTGTGTGCAATATGAGGTGTGTGGCAGATAAGGCCCAAGCACCAGCCAGCCTCCTGGAGGAGGACAGGCCCTCATGACATGGGATGACATGAGGTCATCCCAAAGTAGCCATTCCCAACCAATCCTGTCTAGACCACAAGAGCCATTTATCTAACTCGGGATCATGAAAAACCATCAAGTGTGTTTTTACACTACAAAGTTCCTGGGTGGTTTGTTATGCAGCACAAACTAACGACTACATTCTCTTTGCCATTAACTGTTAAGGCAAATAACTGGTTGCATTCTCCAAACTTGGGTAGACCAAGCAGGTCTCTAAGGTGTCCCCAGGGCTGCCATGAAAAGATCAGCAGAAGGCTGGGCTCAAACTGCTCAGACACAGTCAGACACATTGTACCATTGGACAAGCAATGTCCACATCACTATGAGGATGTCAGTGTGGAGACGGGAAGATCCAGTAACAGCAAGTGCTCAGTGATGCTCGTGTCTTTCTTAACCAGACTAGGTGGTCAAGATGTTAAGGGGTTTCCTACGCTGACTCTGAGAAAGCAGGAAGTACAGAAGGGGTCCCGGGAGCCTTCCTTCTGTCTCTAGACCAGCTCAAACTGCCAGACCAGTGCAAGTTAGAAAGGGCCTCTGAGACAGCAACTTGGTTAGGTCACTGAGGCCCTTAGCTTTTAATCTCTCAAAGGAAAGAGACATTTCTTGCCTGCGTTCCCCGCATCAGCAACTCTAAGTAAAATGTAGAAAATAAAAACAGTCTTTATTCATTCCATCAAGTGGTAATTAGGGCTCGAACAGGAGCCTCCGCTGGCAGCCATTCCAGTTCCTCAAAGCTGAGCAGCGTTCTAATTGGGCTAGAGCCTGGCTAAGGGACTCATGCAGGCACTGGTTCCCTTTCCCCCTCACACCTTTTGAGAAAAAAAGGGAAAGAACTCCAAGACTTCACTGTGTTGGGAAATTAGACAAAGTGAGAAGCGCAACAAACAAGCAGAAAACACACGCAGCCCCAACCTGGGGGACCCCCGCAGATGCCTAATGTAAACATGCTGGCTTCAGCCGCCAAGGAAGCCTGGGAAGCAATTTGATTTTTGTTTTTTAAAAGGAAGCAGTAAAGACACTGCCTCACATTATACCGAGGCTCAGCTGTCTCCTGCTTCTGAGCTCAGTGGACGCAGAGGGAACCAGGGACAGTGCAGGGCGGGCAACACCTGTTAGGGAGAGCAGCCAAGACAGGAAAAGACGGAGGATGGGCAAACTTGGAGCCCCTGCCTGTGCGGGGCACCTGGTAAACACCACTCACTCATTCACTGGTCCCTGGAGCTCCAAGGCAGAAGCATGACCACGGGAAGCGTCTTTACCGGGCAGGGAAGAAGCACAGCCGGATGCGAACCCAGGAATGGAGGGTCAACCTGAAGGGACATCACTGGCAGCAAAGCTACCTGGGCTGGACTAGCATGAGGCTGCAACACCCCCAGCTCTGTGAGCTGCTAAATCAGGTAGGCTTGAGCCACGCCCCCTCAAGGTAAGAGAAGGCTGGAATGTGCAGCAAACTGCTGGGCCCCCTTCTCACTCCTCCCCTCCCCTTCCCCATGTGTCCTCTGCCTCATCTCCCCAGCCAACTCCTTCTCCCGAACGGAGAGCCATCTTTTCTCTCTGAAATGGCCTCACTGGCTGGAGCCCCATTCTGCTTTTCTTCTGACCGCACCTCCACAAGCTGCTGTAGTACCTCCACTGTCTGCATCCCAGGCAGAGTTCATTGTGTGGCCACAGCTTCCTTTTCTCCATCCCTGCTGTCACTCTCTTGCATTTTCTGGTTAACAACAAGCCTGTCTGCCTAGAACAGAGGACTAGAGACAATATCTTATCTTTCAACCCCCAAATTGCAGCAGTTCTCAACCTGTGGGTCGCACCCCTTATGGGAGTTGTATATTAGATATTTACATTACAATTTATAGCAGTAGCAAAATTACAGATATGAAGTAGCAACGAAATAACTTTATGGTTGGGGTGACCATGACAGGAGGAACTGTATTAAAGGATCATGGTAGCACGAGGAAGGTTGCAAACCACTGGTTAACATAATGTTTGACACACAGTAGGCATCTGAAAATATTAGGTGAAGAAACCGGTGTGGCAAAGACTTGTAGGGCCCAAGACAAGACTCCCTTATCCTATGATAAGGGGGGCACACCTCAAGGAGCTCTGAGTCTGGGAAGGGGTGCAGCACCGCCTGCTAAGAGCTTCAGAGGACAAGAACAGGGCCACAAACACTCATGGACAGGGTTGGGAGCTTCTCGGGAGAGTAAAGAACTGTTCGAGCAGACTGAGCTGCATATACAACGGAAGTGAGGAAGACCAAGGAATGTTCTAGAAGTTACAATACTATAGGTCAGTATAGCTGGGATATCAAGCACGAGAGGCCCTTCAGTGGCAGAGAAGAGAGTGGGGAGTGAGCACAGGTCAAATTATCCCTCTTTCTGTGCAGTGCAGCCAGCAGTGGGTGGGGCGCCTCTCAATGCTGTGCACCTCTACACACGACTGGAGGGAGTTGTTGAACGAGATGCAGGAGCTCAACCTTTATGGAACTTTCTGTCCAGAGGGGTAAAGAGAAGGAAACACAAAAAGTAATTTCATAATGTACTGAGGCCATGACTGAACCTCGGGAGCAGCAGAGATAAAGATATGAAGGGGCGGGAAAATCTTTGTGTGAGAGAGCCGGAAACTTCAAGGATGGATGGGCACAGGCAGAGTGGAAAGCAGGGTAGGAAATCTGAACAGGCAGTGGTGTACACAAATACCCAACCCAACCCAGACAGGAAAATCCTGGCAAGCCACAGGTTGGGAAGCCAGAAAGAGTGACACCATGGGCAAGAGGCAGGATGTCAACATGAATGTGTTTGGCTCCAAACAGCAGACAGACTTCCAGAAAGTGCCTGGAACTATAAAAACGTGGTTATCACATGTGGGGGAGGCTGTGAATCCTGTGGTTGAGTTTGGAACTGGGGCAAGCCTTTAGGGACCCGTTCCTTCCACTGCCCATCATCAGAAGGCAAACAGCGCTTCCTTCGTGGTGCAAGTACCATCCTCAAGCCACAGTTCTGGTCAACTCTCTGCTGCTGGAACAGGATAGCAGAGGCTAGGGAAGTTATAAACAATAGATGTTTGTTGGGCAATTTGTTCTGGGGAGTCCATGACCAAAGGGCCACATCTGATGAATGACACCTCTGGCGGCACCATAACACAGCAGCAGAAGGTGACAAGCTGTGAGGGCACAGATATGAAATAAGAAAAGAAAGGTCACTTACCACTAATGACTCCATGATAATAGATCTTAATCTATTCATGAGGACAATGTCCCTGTGGCAAATATCTCACCTCTTAATGGCAACATTTCAATATGAGCTCTGGCCATGGGCAGCAGACATTCAAATCATAGCACCCTCCGAGAGTGGAGGTAGTGTTAGATGCCCTCTAGACCTACCCTGGTATTTCAAATGACAATCCCCCACCCTGAGAATAAGCAAGGGTTGCCTACATCAGGTAACTCATTACCAACATGAAAGATGCTTAATAGTGTAAACTGAGATTTTTAGGCGATATAAGCCAGGAGATAGAGATGCAGTAGGAGTATACATTTCGTAATACCACAAGGGATTCTTTTTGGCTTCTTTCTCTTCCACACACATTCTAACCCTACCCCAGAGCTTCACTTAGGCCTGCCTTTGCTTCCTGTCTGCTTGTCTCCCAGGGTGAGGAGAATTTCCTGCAGGCCTCAGCCTGGGCCTGGTGGGTTCTCGTAGCTTCAGGCTCTGTCTTCCAAAGGAACTAGTGTAAAATTTCTCCCAGGTAGCACTACTAAGGTACCTGTCTCCAAAGGGCACTCTGCCTGGTGATCTGGGTCTGTACCCCAGACCAAGTCCTAGTGATTGATGTCTCCTTCCCTTGACGTGCAGGTGCCACCTGCCATTGGCATGTCGTCTTGCTCATTGCTGCATTTACTGCCTGAGCACGGTCCTTGGAATATATCTGATGTTCAATTCAGCTGCTGAGCGAGTAATCAATTGAACTTATCTACTTTGCTCATTCTACTGATTTGGGAGTCTAAGGCTTACCTACGATGACTCAGGCTGGACTCAGTGGCCTGTGTCACCAGGCCCCCCAGTCCTTTGGAGGCTGCATCTACTACAGAGTCCCCATCTGACCTTTCCTTTGTACAATACTTACTAAATACCTGACACTACATGAAGCCCTTCCATGTATGGCCGATCTTCTGCATTACGGATAGGCTAGGATGCTGAGAGTTTAAAGGACTTACTTGGGTGAGCTAACCTGGCAACCTCCCTTCTTTAGTTCATTGACCTTGGACCTGAGAAATAGATGGTGAAGGTCATAGCCAAGTGGTAGTATATTCAGTGATTAAGTCACAGGCGATCTCGCTTCTTCTTGGACGGAAGGGGGAAACTGAGGCAAATCACTATAGTAGGCAACATTGCTGCAAGTGGAAGAAAAGTGTCGTGATGCCTGCATTTATAGTCTCTGTCCCTCTTGCTCAGCTCCCCCTGCAGCTCATACATTGACCTCTGACCCTACTTCCCAAGCCTGGCTGCAGCTCAGTCTCACATCCGCTGCTGCTCTTGGTGTGTTCTCACCATGGCATCCATGCCAGTCATGCCAGGATCTAAGTTAAACGTGTGTGGGATGGTGGAGCATCCATCTCCTTTGTTCCCCAGCCACCGTCCACAGCTGCCACCTCTTCTGGAGAGTCTCCCTGATCAGTATAGATGAGCCCCACCTTCTCCTCTCCCTGTCTTTGCCTTTGTCCCATGCAGTTCTGGCGTGTGCTTGTTTAGATTGATGCTCGCAGACATATGGCTGGTGCTTCCATCTCAGTGAACAAACAGATGCAAATGCATGACCATGCTTCCTCCTCTTACGGTAATCCCATCGGCCCAGGGGCTCCTGTTCTCTCCAAATGAGTCAGGAGAGAGACCCAGGAAGAGTAATTAATTTGAGCAGATGTGTATCAGTGTCCTAGGAAATAAAAAATGTCAGGACAAACCACCTGTGCCTGCTCAGGTCACATAGCACCAGGGATACAGGTGAATCTCTTTAGAAACAGCCCGACTTAGGGGATGTTGTTCGCATCGCAAAGCCTTCCCCGACAGAAGGGTGTGCTGTCTGCTTCCTCGAGGCTGGGACCCTTTTATCTTATTTAAATATTTTACAGGTCATTAAGTACTTGTCTGAGAGGCTTTAGGGACTGGGAAACTTTTATGCTAACACATTAGGACTCAGCATCAATTATGGACCCTTCAGAAATGAAGATGTCACATCCTGGAAACTGCATGCAGGTCCACAGGGAGTTCACAGCGGGGATGCCCAAACATGCACATGATTCTTAGAGCTGATTACTTTCCTAGGAGGCCAGGGACCCCTACATAAATGGATCTTTTCTTCTTCAGGAAACAGAAGCAAAGTTTCATTCTGCGCCAGCATCCTAATTGATCTCTGCTCCACTCAGTACTGTGTTCTGAAGAGGAAAGCCCACTCCAGTGGCCTTCTAAGACCTCACATGGAATGGTGCTTCTCTGTAGATGTCCTTTCCATTTCCAAGGGATCCCATTTCTTACCTTCTGGGAACCGAGCTGTGGCCAAGTAGACTGACTTGGATCCCAAGCTGCACCCCGCTGTGTTCTCTGAGAAACAACCGCACGCTTATTGGAGAAATCTCCACACCTTTTTGGGGGTTACAGAAATCTTTTAGACTGATGGTTATACAACCATTCTGGCTAGAATAAAGACACCCT
Organism: Microtus ochrogaster; assembly: GCF_000317375.1. Taxonomy (NCBI): domain Eukaryota; kingdom Metazoa; phylum Chordata; class Mammalia; order Rodentia; family Cricetidae; genus Microtus; species Microtus ochrogaster. The sequence goes on from NC_022012.1 coordinate 36,736,845, forward strand.
AAGTGACATTTATGCCCCTCTGTTTGGCCATCAGAATATTGAAATAGTGGCCTCCCAAGAAATTTGCTATTCCCCAGGAATCTTATGCTGGGAAAAGGAAAAGTCTAAGAGGAGCTGGTGCCAGCCAGAGGGGAAGCCTGCCTCCTGTTAAGAGATTCCACACTCTTCTGACAACTTGTCAGAACACCTTACGGGAGAGACTAAACCTCAATAACGAGGACTGGCAGGTCCACATCTGGACCGGGACTGCTTCATTATGGTATTTCTCATCCTCTATTTAAACCTAAACTGGAATATCAGGTCAGGACCCTGAAGATGGACTCTGGGAGGGAGGGAGGGAGGGAGGGAGGGAGGGAGGGAGGGAGGGAGGGAGGGAGGGAGGGAGGGAGGGAGGGAGGGAGGGAGGGAGGAGGCAGTCACTGACCCTCTTGGTTCCTCTTCCCAGTGTAGTCCCACTGACTACATGAATCTTTCTTTCTTCCACTCGTACATCCTATTGAGGACGAGTGGTAAAGCCTGGCTTGTTAGGGCTGCTGAGACCTCGGCTCTGACTCCAGCTCCAGCTCCATCAGCAACACGGGATGAGAACAAAGGGGAGATGCTCTGTCATTCTTCACAGAAGACACCGGCACTGAGAGGTCCCCTCCTCCGGCTCCCCTTCACCTTGGTCACAGTTGCGTCCAGGAGTTATCAGGATGCAGTCACCAAAGCACTACGGGTTGCCAACCCTGCCTGCTCATCTTTGATTGCATCCCCCCGAAACTCTAACCTTTGGGCTCAGGGGAGTGGTCACCCGACTTTTGTTCCGGACTTCTTACGGTGAAATCATAAAGAGCCTTTACATGTGAAAATGCCACATGCCCGATCAGGACCCTCTGTGTCCCTCTGGCCTTTCAGACCATCAATACCTTTTAAATATATATTAAAAGGTGCCTGCTCCCTGCCCAGGACAGAGCTATTGTTCAGTAGCTACACAGGCAAGAGGGCCCAGGGGAAGGTTACAGTTTGACTTATACACTCCTCCCTGGCCGGCTGGAAGCGCAAACAAGGAATGCTTCCCAAGCCACTGGATCAATATGTCTGTGCCTCTGTCAAGTTTCCAGAGCCCTGGCCCTCTCCTGGGCTTGGTTCTAATACAGGAGGTTCCAGTGCTTGTGTGAAACACAGGTAGCAAACACCACAAAGGTTCCAGAGGCTGAGATGCCAAGAGTCCTTGACCTTGATCTTGAGCCAGGAGCATGTGTCTCCCATCTCCCGTGCCCTTCCTGAAGCATGCTTTGTCGCTTAGGTAAAGGCCAAAGCAGGACTCTGACTTGTGCTATGTGAAGGCCGCTGATTGCCAGCTGGGTTTCACCTGGCTTTGGGAGTGACTTAAAACCAAGCAGTTCAAAGAGTCTCAAAGTGTGGTCTCTAGGACAGTGATGTCAACATCAATATCAGCTGGGAACCTGTGAAGAGGCCAGGTTGGGGACCCTGTTATGGCTCAAATCTGAAATATCCCTCTTAAGTTTGTATTTAGAATGTTTGCTCCCCAACTTCAAGCACCATTTTGAAGTAGGTCTTAGTTAGGGATTCTATTGGTGTGATAAGACACCAGGACCAAAAAGCAAGTTGGGGAGGGAAGGGTTCATTTGGCTTACACTTCCATATCACTGTTCTTTATTGAAAGAAGTCAAGACAGGAACTCAAACAGGGCAGGATCCTGGAGGCAGGAGCTGATGCAGAGGACATGGAGGAGAGCTGCTTACTGGCTTGCTTCCCTATGACTTTCTGAGCTTGTTTTATTATAAAACCCAGGGCAATCAACCAGTCCCAGGGATGGCACCACCCACCACAAGCTGGGCCCTCCCCCATCAATCCCTAATTTAAAAAATGTCTCGCAGACTTTGCCTGCAGCCTGATCTTATTATGGAGGCATCTTCTCAGTAGAGATTCCCTACCGTTCAGAAGACTTTAGTTTGCGTCAAGTTGACATAAAACTAGCCAGTACAAAGGGTATGGGGTGAAGACTAGCAGACAGAAGTAGGTCGCTAAGGAAAGGCCTTCGAGGGTAGTACCTGCCGCCTGGGTTCCAAATAATCTTCTACGGCTGCCATGAGAGCAAGCCACTGCCTCATGTTCCTGCCACCATGGACGGAGCTATTCCCACAATCGTGTCTTCCCCAGCATGATGGACTAAAACCTCCCTGAAACGATGAGCCAAACATGACCCCTTCCTTCCCATAAGCTTCTCTGTTAAGTATCTTGTGATATGAATGAGAGAAGGAGTAAGGCGGTTCCTACAAACTGAAGGCGGAGGCCGTATACTGTGTTTCCACAAGCCCTCGGGTGGATACCCACACCTCGTGGCATCTGACCATCAGGAAGAATAACCACGTAGGAGCCACCCGTGGGCCCATTACAAGTTGGTTAGCAGCAACTGTCTGCAAAGGACATCTGACCTATCTGATCCCTTCCCTGTGAGGTCTTCCCGACGCTGCCACTCTGTCCCATCTACTTGCTCATAAAAGGTTCCCCATCATTTCCGGAATGAGATTCCAGGTCACCTAACTGGAGCTCAAGGCTCCCTCAGACTTGACTCAGCCAGTACTTTATTCTTATCCCTGTCACCTAGGCCAGCTCTCAACTGGGGACAACCCTGCCATCTATGGTGCAACTGGTAAGCCTAGAGACTATTTATTTTATTCCAGCTAGAGGCTTAAGGGACCAAACTAGTGCCAAACACCCTACATGAACAAGTCCCCCAAGAAGAATCATCTGGCCCAAACATCCAGCCCTGCCCTGCACTCTCGTCTGCTGCCAGGTTCTCCACTCAGCATCTAAACACCTTGATCCTTGGCTTGTGCTCTTGACCTCCTGGCAGGCCTGGCTCCTGATGAAATCCCCCCTCTCCCATAAGGCCAGGCAGTCCCAATCAAGGCAGCTGCCAGTCCTCTGATACGTGCCTCAAAACAACCAGACATCATGAAATTCTGCTATCATGGCTGCTGTCCTCTTAAAATCAAGGCGATCTGAGTACCCAAACGAATCCTTCGCAACATCTCCTCATAGAAGAGAGCTCCATCAGATCCTCTCCTGAGGCTCCAGACACTCCCTCCCTCGTGTTCCACCCTGAACTGCATATAATCTTGTCCCGGTTGCACAAGGACTTAGGAGGAGATAGCAGCTTAAATCATATGAGAGATGGAAGGGGCAGGAGGTTCTAATGGCGTAGCTTTGGGGAGTTGTTCAGCCATGTTGGAGTGCGACACCTGCCAAAGCCATCCACACTCCTACCTATAAATAACTCTTCACCCATGCCCAATAAACTCACTGGTTCACCTAACTAGATGTCGTGATATCAATTCCCCTCTACCTGGGATGGGGAGAAATAGATTCCCCTGGAGAGTCATACACTTAGCCTAGCTGATCAAGACCTTGGGCTAGGCTTGCACTCACTTTGTCCCAAGAAGTCCCTACAGGACTCCCTGTGTGACCTTCCTTTATAGTGGTCCTTAGGTACCAGATCTACTCTGGTGGTGAGCTGCCGGAAGCTGACGGTCAGGCTGACCTCCTCTCTAAGCACCCCAACCCCAAGAACATTACACTCCAAGAAGGCTTTCCCCCAACAGACCCTGGCCTCAAACCCTGCAAAACCTGAAGGCTGGGAGCTATTTCACCTCCTTCTAGATTCCAGATGTTCCCAAGAGCTTTCCAAGCCTGTCCATCAGCAGCGGATGAAGGCACTGGGAGCCTGATTCTCAGGCGCCTCCTGCCACTGCAGCCCATCCTCCTGAATATGCACACCCACACCTCCCAGCCGCATCTATGCTGCAGCCCGCTGTCTGGGGTGACAAATGGAATTCATGAATACAGTTTGGCAAATCCCGGCACCCAAGTGACTGACAGCGGTTTTCATACTGAACCCTGCTGGGTGGGAACAATTACCCTGATCAGAACAGAATTAGAAAGATCTCTTTATGATGCAGCCGCTTTCTCCAGGAGCAGCAGCACCCTTGTCCAACAAGGCTCTGCTCCACCCACACGATTGAAAAGGCTGCAGCCAGCTCCCTGGCACCTGGGCTACCCCACAGAATCCCCAGTAGCATCTGAGAAGTACTGACAAAGGTCATCCAGCAGGCCTCATGTCACACTACTAAATATGCATACCATCTGGTGCCTCACCTGGATGACATGGGCCTGAAAAATCAACTCCCAAGAGCTCCTGGCTTGTGCACTTCACGTTACTGGTCCAGGCACCTCAAGGCACCTATAGCTCCTTGAAACCCCATCCACTCGGAGGGATCACGACGTAATAATCTCATCTTATGACACTGGCCACTGCTCACCTGCCTTCTTATGGCAGGATGTCAAAGTCTTAAATAACTTCTCTGCAAGGAGGAGCAGAGCTGGATTCGAACCCCGAGCCTTCCGATCCAAAGCTCATGTGTCTCTCCACAAGACCTGTTCCATATCAGCATGTCTCCAAGACCCCCAGCAAGCACTCCTCACCTGCAGTCACAGCCCAGGAGGCCTCTTAGCACTGATTGTCAGGGTCATTACATTAGCCTCTTTTCAGTCTGATTCCCGTTACGCCATCACAGCCTAGCATTATAAAAACAACCCATCAAAACCAGCAGTTTGATTACAAGCAGAGACTATTGCTTCTAATGCATAAGCATGTGTAATGTGTATGGTGAGAGAAAAAGACACCTCTATATTTTTGGTTTTGTAAAGACAAATAGCCTCGATTGTTTAATCAATAAAAATGCCTCTCTAACTCCTACTGTTATTACAAAGCAATTTCGGACAGACTGAGAAAGAAGCATCGAATCTGTATTCCTGTCAGGGCAGACAGGGTCTGATTAAGCTGATGAATGAACGATCAGATCCACGCCAGGCCACTGATGACTTGGTCTGGACCCCCTGGCTGCTCCTGGGGCAGAGGATGGAGAAGGAAGTATCTCTCCAGCCGTGCCATTGGCATGAGAGGTCAAAGCACAGAGAGGATGTAGACAGGGAAAGGCAGATACACCCTCTCCACGGGAGGAAGGACCCATGCTGTGGGGTCAGAGGATAGGGAGAAACTATTCCTTGGTGATGTATGCCTATAATCCCAAGCCCAGGAGGCTGATGCAGGGGGTTTACAAGTTCCAAACCAGTCTGGACTACACAGGAAGGCCCTGGTCTCCAAACACTAAGGCGTTGGGACAGGGTGACTAGACCGGTTAGCTCTCATCCTGAACATACTACTGTGATCCCTTCTTCTCACACCTACAAACAAGGCACGTGGTCTTGGATAGCAGCCTCCTCTGCTCGCTGTCTCAAGACTCTGTCTCACTCTGAGGCCAAGGCGGGTTGTCGGGAACACTCAGTGTAGAGAGAAAGGAAGTTATGGTCACTCTTTTATCTTTGGGCCCTTTAAGATTCCTTCCTGAAATAAAGGCCCCACGTGACCCAATCCTGTTTCTCTCCCAGCCTCAGCTCCTGTCTTCACAGCCCCATACCCCGACACTGGCTGCTCCTCGAATTCTGCACGTCACACCTCGAAACCTGGGCCTTGGATGGATTTCCCAGATCCTCTCAGGGAAAATCTCCATACGTCCTTGAAGACCTGCCCAGGTGACCTCCCCTAAGACTTTCCCCTGCCTGCTCTCATAGTCCAGAGACCTCACACACCTTGCACACAGCCCTGTCACTGCTTGCAATGCATGCTGGTCTTTATGTGAGCTCCCATGCCCACCTATTTCTTTGTGTACGTCGGCAGCTTGAAAAATGGGTATTGCAAGTTCATATCTGTGTCACAAACTCCAGACTCGTATGTCAGTTGTGCCCCCAACAGGTACGTGTGTGACACGGGGGCCCAGCCAAAACATGGCTCTGAACCTACGACCCCCAAACTTCCTCACTCAGTATAGAATTTTGAAATATTTGCTCAAACCAAAGCAACTCTTCCTTCTCCTCACGTTCAAGTCCCAAACCAAGGTCATCTGTCCTATCTCAAACCCAGGAGACAGAGGGAGCGCAGACTCTTCAATAAGTAGGGCTAAAACTGTTGGATATGGATTTTTAAAAGGAGAAAATACAGTGAGCTTTGGTCTCGACCTTTCACTATATATGAAAATGAATCATAGTATAAAAAAAAAACCAAAGTATGAAATGTCTAGGAATGACACGTGTGACCTTGGATAAGGCCATCAGTTCTCAGAAACAATACCAGAAGCGCAATTCATAAAGAAAAATTGGTGACTTAGACTTTATAGAAATTAAGAACCCTGCTCCCAAAAGTTCCTGTTAAGAGAAAGAAAAGAGCCCAAAAGGGCTAAATGACAGCCCCACAGGGCCCACAGAGTGTGGCCTATACCACGATTAGCATTATAACTACAACCACCAGGCAGTGAGGTAAGCCTGACAGAATCGCATAAATACAATAGAGCATTCCCTCTACAAGGGAATACTATTCACCGTTAGAATGAAGCGAATTCTGATAAAAGCTTCAGCAAGCCTTGAAGACATTATTCCCGGTGAAATAAGCCCAGCAAAAAAGACTGTCACGATATGATTCCGCTGTTTGGGGCACCTAGAAATAGAAAAATCCACTGAAACAGAGTAGAGTGGAGTAGCAGGGAATGAGGTGTGGCCACTTAGGTACAGGGCGTTTTTTTGTTCTGCAAGATATAACGAGTTCTGGAAACTAACTGTGCAACACATATTCAGTGCTGGGGAGCTAAAGTTAAAAAACAGTTACTACAGTAAGTTTTATGGTAAATGTATCCTGATACTATTAAAAGACAAAGGAGGAAGACACTGCCAACTCTGGGCCACCCAGGTAAGGTTATCAGAGAGCATCTCTTTCTCCTGCCATTTCCTAGACGACAATAAAGGGAGGTCTGTGAGGAAAAAAGAATTACATATTTTAATCTCCTTTCCATTTTTATAACTATACTTGCTCCTTTTCTTTAAAGAAAAGAAAGAAAGTGAGGGAGGGGAGGATAAAATGAGGAAGGGAGAGAGGGAGGGAGGGGAGAGGGATGAGGGAGGGAGGGAGAGAGGGAGGGAGGGAGGGAGGAAAAGAGGACAAGCTTCAGCCTAGCAGAAAGTCCTTGCAAGCACATATTGTATACAAGATTCATATCCCAGATATATTTTTTAAAGTCTCAAAATTCAACAATAAGGCAAGTAACAATTGATCGAGAAAAAAAACATTCAAAAGACTCAGGCAGATCATTCACGGAAGAACACAGAGTTTACAAATAAGCACATAGGAAAACGCAAATTAAACCTGCAGTGATATACCAGTCTACACCTATCAGAAGGGGGACCAAATTGTCCAGGTTTTTATTTACAGGGTAACAGCACAGGGCACTGAGGACAGGGAACAGCCAGGCTCCTCAGATTATGTTTGCATCTAAAGCTGCACTCAAGTGCATACAGCAGCCCAATTTAAAACTGCTGGAGAACTGAAAACAGCCCCGCTCCCCTCCGCTGGCGAAGGAAGAAACTGCGACTTCTATACAATGGAATACTGCCCAGCAGTAAAAGGGAGGAGAAAATTCATCTACGCTCCTGTAGATGAATCCCTGATGCATTATGTTGAGTGAAAGAAGCCAGACCCAAAAACGCTACCTCCTGCTTGATTCCATTTATGTGACACTCTGAAAGAGGTATGCCTCCGGGGGACAGGAAGGAAAAAGAAAGCCATCAGGAGCTGCCAAGGGCGGAGGCGGGGAAGGAGACTGACTACAGGAGGAGGTAGTGTACCTTATCTTGATTGTAGTGTTGGCTGTACAACTTTGGGGTCCTCAGAAGTCAGGGAACCCTGGGCAGAGCGGGCCTCACAGTGCGTGTGGTACACACCTTCCTAACAATATGTAAGTCCAAGGCCCAGGCTGCCTCCTTAGGTTCGGTGCCTGTAGGGCCGCCCCATCCCAAAAGCGCTGCCAATTCTCACCCAGCCTACAGCAACTCAGCACTTCTTAACTTCTCCTCCCCTCTAGTTTATTCTTTAAAAGCTGTCAAAATTACTCTTTTCAAATCTAAATCACACGACGTCACTCCTCTGCCTAATCCCTCCCATGCCTTACTGCATTTTAGAATAAAAGCAAAGCCTAAATCCTTCCCCAGTGTGCAGAGCGGAGCCTGCTTCTCAGACCTCAAACCTCAGACTTCCCATCTTCACCCACCCTCTGATTGTGACCACCACCCTGGCACCTGCCCATTCTCTTAAACACACCAACCATGTCCCCAAATGAAGGACTGCATTCCTTTTGCCCTGATCTCCATATAGATCTGATATTATGTCCCCACAATTCTTTACACTTCCCCATCTAGCATTCACAGCTCATGAGCCCTGGGGGCTCCATGCTGTCCTGGCACTTGTCACTTCCTGGTTTACCCCGGCCCATCATCAGCCTTGTTCCTAGCTAAGTCATCAGGTGCCAAGGGCAGGGCCAGCACACAGTAGCTATTCAACAGATGCTTGAACTCAGCTGTGACCTTCAGGTAAGAGTCTGTCACCTAGCCTTCTCAAGAACTCTCTGAGGATGCTGCCTTTTAGACAGAGGGACTCAGGGTGCTGCTCCTGGGACCTCCCTCCTTCCTGGCCCCACTGTGGCTGCGCAGTGAACCTGGAATTGGCATCAGCAGGTGAGTTTGCATGGCAGTAGAGTTGCCCTCAAATTCGGCTTCACCTGGTGCCTGGACAAGTGTGTTCCTCTTCTGCTCAGAGCCTGTGTGTGTGTAGGCCAGGTGAGGAAGGCAAGCAGACAGACAAGGCAGGCCTGGAAATCGTATTAGCTGGCTCTCTCAGTCAAGACCTCAGCCCTTGCCCAGCCTGTCCCCAGACTTGCCCAACTCCCAGAGGCCTAAGGACATTTCTGAATGGCCATTAGGATTTGAGATCCAATTCTGCCAAGTGGTACTGCATGCCTAGCAACCGTATATCCCATTACTGAAGGAAGCAGAGGCAGGGTACCAACTCGTTGGACCTACTATGTTCCAGAAGCTCTAGCTGTATTAGTCCATTTAACCCCATAGAGTCAGCAGTAATGTCCTCATTTTATGTGATCCGAAGATCATACACATTTTCAGGTGGTAAACCTTTATCGAACACACATCCATGGTTATGTCTATGGCATAGCCGAGTCACACCTTCCCTTCATCTAACAGGAGCCCCGCATCCAGCCTCCCTTTTACATTCCTTGGCTGTGCCCACTTCTATCCCTCCATTGCCCTACTTGCTGCACCAGCGGTGCAGACATGCAGCTAAGATCAGCTTCCCCCAACTAGCCCTACCCCACAAGTAAGGACAACCATGTCCTCCTGCTCCTCTCTAGACCTGTTTCTCTTGTCCCTACCCCCATGTCTCCTCACCTTCATCCCTGCCTCGCTGCCTCTTGCTAACTCTACATCTGTTTCACGCATGCACACACTTACATACACACGTGTCCACATACTGCTGCCACCCCTTTGCCAATTCATTTCCTCCACCAACTGTTAAACTCATTGTACCAAAGGGGCAGGCCCCTGCTGGATTACGGCTCTGGCAACCAGTTGCAAAGGATCCAAATATGCCAAGGTGGTCTGGGCTGTGGCTGCAGCCCTGGCCAAGCTGGAGGGATGCGGGGGGGGGGGTGGTATGTGGACTGCACAGTGGCTTGTATGCTTTGGCAGCCCAGACTTGCGGCTGGGAAGGCAGGAGACAAGAGGGTATGGACTGGCATAATTTCATGTCTGGCCTTTCCAAGTCGACAAGCAAAATGACTCTGTGATCCCCTAGCTCTCTAAATTAGCTGTGTTTTACAATCCCCTTGTCTGGCAGAAAATGTCCCATTAAATCTTTATGATCTTCCTTCCGAGGAGTGCCCCTGACCCTTCAGCCCTTGGAAGACACTTACCCCTGGAATATCAAAGCAAGGGGTTAGGGGGGAAAGAGGGAACAGGGACAGTCCTGAGATGGAAGGCCACCCATCTTTCAGTGGACAAATGCCTTCGAAACCAGAAGCCAAACCAAGAGGTCCCTAGCATCCCCGTCTATTCTTCCCAAAGAACCCCGTTCTTGATACTCCGCCTTTTGCCACAGTCTGTTCCCCCTCTACCACCCCTTCGAGCTATATGTGGGTATCTCTAGACTGCCCCAGCCACTGGCTTCAGTCCACAGGCACAGCTTGGGATGACAGTGAACCAGGAGGTCCCATTACACCTGTGTAAAGAGACCAGACGAGAAATTTTCCTTGGGAAGAGAGTTGTCACATGACCTTCAGGATTATTCAAATATTAACCACCTGGATAAACAGTTTCTCCTCGGTCCTCATTACCACCTCCCCGGCTAGAGCTACTATGAAGTATTTCTCTTTTATATCCAGAGAAGGCATGGATTCCAGTGACTCCTGGGGAGAGGGGGAAACTGAAAGGGGGGGAAAGGAGACGCAAAGCACGGGAAGCCAGAATTTCTGCAGCTCCCCACCTGACTCCAGCCCTCAGGGGAGATGGCAACCAGAAAGCCAGTCCCTGACCCACCCAGTCCGGAGGTCACAGAGGGACCTGAGGATGGATTCACAAGAACCTACATGGTTCCCAGGGGGCTTTGCATGCCTTCAGCCTTGTCACTCTTTGGGACCTCCCTAGAGGCATGCCAGGCCAGGATTACTGTTCATGACCACCAGAGTTTAACCAGGGCTCTTCTTCCCTGACCTCTAATTAAACTTTACACGATCTCAGCGGGGCTCCTCATTCCTGTCTTTATTCTCTCATCTCAATCATCTTTGGCTTCCACCTTGCTTTCTTTGGTTCAGAGAAAGCATGGGTGTTTGAATCCCAGCCAGAATTCCTGCCAATCAAAGGTCTCACCAGCCGTCCCTAGGCAGGGAAGTCCTAGGTGTTCTGAAGTCCAGCCGTACCCAACAGAGAAAATCAATCTATTATCAACTTCCATCATTGCGACCAATTTGAAAGTTATTGCTACAGAGTCTTAAGATGTCAACAATGAGGAATCCTATTGTCCCACTAATTAATTCAGCAGTCTCCATGAAATAATAGGAGCTGTAATTGTAATTCCAAACTCACCCCTCGACCACTGGAATCAACTAATTAAACAACAATCAGCCAGCACTGGGCTTTCGTGGGGAAGATGGACTATTCCTTTTTATAGCTGCAATTAGGCGACACATTCAATAATCAGAATGAAATACAAATTCACCCAGGAGCCCAGTAAATTATGGCCATTCACACTTTGTTTTCCTCTGGTCGCCTCCCAGAAAATGAAAGAGGTGGAATCGCCCAGCTGCAGCAGGGTGCTGTCTGGACTGTCTACAAGCCACTCCTCAGGGTCCCTTCTGAGTCAAGGGCTCTGTTTGCTGTGTGGTTCAGAAGCAAGACAAAAGAGGGGGGCTGCTGACCCAGCTTCAGTCCTGCCCAAGTCCACACCCAGCCCAAGTCCACACCCAGCAGGAAACATGGATTCCCTGTGGTCTCAGAGAGAACTGTGGAGGAAGAGACAAGAGTTCTGTCTCCACTTGTACCATGATAGGAGTGTAAGATCCCTATCCAAGCCCTCACTCGCACACTTACAAGTGTAACACATCTAGCCAGATGTGCAACAGATAGAAAACCCTTTGCGTGTCCTATAAAACATGCTTCAAGTGGGGAGGCGGGCTTTGACAACGGTGGAGCCCTCACGCCTGAGGAAAGAGAAGCAAAGTGAAGCAGACAAGGTCCATGAGAAGCCACTGAATCACTGTGAAAATTAAATCAGGTACGAGGCAGCAGCTGGGCAGGGAGAGGGAGGAGAGGCGTGGGACAGATGATAAATGGAAAGATAGTCACTCTCGGTCGCTGTCAGCCACCACAGGCTGAGCGGAAAGCGTGCACTCTGCAGAAAGTGCCAAGATGCTCACAAGATGCTGGTGTCCTCCAAAGGCTGTGTCAGGATCCCACTGCTGAGGGATAGTCCTCCAGAGCAACGGGGACCATGTGGGGTGCCTCGGAATTGAAGGCCATGGGGAATGGCGCCCACTTGAACCTCAAGAGAGCTAATTGGGAGTTACTTTTCAGAGATTAAGCATGTCATAGCTTTAGGACAGTGAAGTAAATGTGTGATCCATAGACCCTATACTTTTGATGTTAGAAGTTCCCTAAGGTCAGAGGTGTCTTGCTTTGTCACTCAGTGTGGATGTGGGCACATAGCAGGTTAAACAGAGATGCTTAGTTTTGGGTCACCTCTCTACCCAGCCAGCATACCCTGCTGGGAATCTCAGAGCCAAGAGCCTCCTCCCTGAGGGTGAATCATAGGAATGCTTCCAGGGAGGCTAACTGATGTGAGAAGGTATATTAGTTAATGTTCTTATTGCTGTGACAGACAAACAAACACCTGGTGGAAATAACTTAGCAAAGGAGGGTCTCTTTAGCTTACAGCTAGAATGGATACTGTCAAGGGCGCAGCAAAGAACACGACTTGGCAGTGAAGTGTACCTGTTGCCCTTCCAGAGGACCAGGCTTTGTTTCCCAACACCCACATCGGCAGCTCACAACCTCCTGTAACTCCAGAGCTGATTCTCCTTTCTAGTCTCCTCGGGGATGTGTATACATGTAGTGCACATACAGACAAGCCAGTGCAAGTGTACGCCATGTGTGCGCATGCACACGCACATAAAAAAATAAATTTTAAAGAAACAAGAGCAGATAAGAAGTGGGGTCAGACTATAAAGATCCACCTCACAGGAACCCCACTTCTTCAAGCAGGATTACCATAACCTTCTAAAACAGTGTCACTAGCTAGGACCAAGTATTCAAACACATGCCTCTTTGGGGCCGGTCCCCATCCAAACTGCAACAGGATATGCATTTACATACTCAAAAGTACTTGACTGAACACCAAGTCCACAGCATCTATGTGTGAGCACCTTGGCTCAGCAGGGGGTTATTTAGCCAACAGTGGTCAGGAAGGAAGAGAAAAGCAATAATGGGAAATGGCGTTGAAGGGGGTGACAGCCTTCCAAAGAAAGAAATTTTCAATGGGGACCTGAACAACAACCCAAAGTCAGCCACGGCCTCTACTTCCTCACCTGTAAAAAAGGGAGCAATTTGAGCATCCTTATAAGCATTGATGAGACACTACACAGCAGGTCACTGCTCGGTGGCAAGTGTTGTTGAAGGATCCGCTGTTTGGGTTCCTGCTGTCATTACCGCCTCTCCATCACAGCATCTTTCTGACAAGGCCTCAAAGGAGGGTGGAGGGATTCGACCCAGTCACTCCCAGCGCTGTTTCCTGCCCACTAGGTTATAGTCACTGCTCAACTCACTAACATTCCTACCTGCGCTGTGGAGCTTCCTTATGTCTTGACCAGGGTTGAGGAGCCTTACTTGTTCTTCGGATGCTCATGTGAGGTTGGAGAGAACACATGAGGTGGAGAACAAAAGGGATTGAGAGAGAATAAAGACAGAAAGGAAGGGACCAGGCATGAGGGAAAGGTTTAATTAGAGGTCAATGAAGGGGAACTCTACTTAAAGCTCTAGTGGCCATGGACAGCCACCCTGACTAGCACCTCAAGGCAGGGCCCAAGAGGTGACAAGGTTAAAGACATATGCAAAGACTTTTTTTTTAAAAAAAAAGATTTATTTAATTATGTATACAGTGTTCTGTCTACATGTTTTACCTACCTACCAGAAGAGGGCATCAAATCTCATTATAGATGATTGTGTGCTGGGAATTGAACTCAGGACCTCTGGAAGAGTAATCAATGCTCTTACCACTCTGAAACATCTCTCCAGCCCCACACCTCCCACAAAGACTCTTTAAAGCTGAGTGTATTCTCATGAGGGCTGTGTGATTCTTGTGAGTCTGGGTTCCCAGGCCTCTGCGGCCACCACAGGACCAGATCAAAGACTAGCCTTCTTGTTGAAGTCTCACCTTGTATCATTGGCCCTTGGAGGTGACTAATGAGGGATTTGGGGTTCACTTCCCTCAGTCTTCCTATGGTTTCTTTTTGTTCACCAGTTATCATACTGTCTGAGGGACTGTGGCTGGCCCCCCCGAGGTGACAACAGTTTTCAGGGATAGTCTCAGGGTTCTGAAGCCCTAGCAGAGTAGCAGGGAAGTCAGTGAGATGAGTTCACAGAAGCCAACTGTTTCCACTGGCTTACTGAAGCCGGCTCTGGCCAGGCTTCAAGGCTGCGGAGAACCCTGGAGACTACTGGCTTAGAGTCCGTCTGGACCACCTCCATATGCTAAAGAGGAAAGCAGCTGAGCCCCAATTCTGAACCTCTATGACCTCCTGGTTCTTTTTTTGCTTGTTTATTTGCTTGTTTTGTTTGGTTTGGTTGGTTGTTTGGGGGTTTTTTGTTTGTTTGTTTTTTGAAACAGGGTTTCTCTGTGTAACAATCCTAACTGTCCTGGAACTCGCTCTGTAAACCAGGCTGGCCTCAAACTCAAAGATCCACCTGCCTCTGCTTCCTGAGTGCTGGGATTAAAGGTACATGCCACTATGGCCCGGCTGTAGCTCCATCCACTCATCGTCTACAGCAGTCTTCATCCTAGTCCTGAGCGCAACTCCTAGCCTCAAATACTTCTCTGATGGCAACAATGTAATCAGGAACCTGTCCCAGTCCTGAGCCTCCCAACCTTGACTTTCCATTGTGTGTCCATATCCTCCTCCACACAGGGAGGCAAGATTCGAGCTGGACCTCCCAGGACCCACAAGCCAATACTGAGCTGATGCCTAGGTGCTCTGGGTGGTCCTGGTTATAGTGGGCAGGCATGGAAAACAGAGAAACTCCTGGCTATCTATTTGGCTTCTTGTCAGCATCAATCCACCGAGGACTTTTTCATCACACCCTCGCTCTCAGCAATAGTACTGAGTCTGATTTAGAGTCCTTAGCATCACGTTCAAGGGGAAATTCTCACGCGCAACTGAAGATTCATATCTTGATGACAATGGAAGGATTAGCTTTATTGGTCAAGCAGCAGCAGCATCAACAACAAACACAGGGTTCTTGTTCACACACCACAACGGCTCTTCCTTCAACCCAGGAAGTAGAACACACGGGACACCTTACAGAGTGCCCAGAATCAACCTGGTTTCATGGCTTTAATTATGGGCCCCTAGAGGTCATTAGCCTTCAGTGCCCTGCAAATGCTTCAAACTGAAAGACGCAGATTTTATAATGCCAATGCCTAGAGCTTTATCAGATCAGTAAGACTGAGCGTATGAAGAAAAAAAAGGAATGGAACATGGACATCTTCTCCATGGCTTCAGGTCTGATTATAGAATTTATGGATGACTGAGGCCTCTTGCTTTTCCCTCTTCTTGCAGAACATTTAACGGCCTTACTGGGGTCATTTCATTACTAATTTGTACCTCAATCAGAAGAGGGAGGGAGCCGAGAGAATGAGAAGGGGCATGTTGCAAATCAATCAGCGCTGTTCCCTTAACGGCTCTGGGAGAGACTTCAGTGGATGATAACGATAGAGACTAATGGCTAACGCTGGGCCTGGGAATTATCTGTGGGTTTATTTATGCATGACTTCTGCCATCCACTCTGCCTGGAAAACTTCCCAAGAAAGATGAAGCTTAGGAAGTGACTGAAGGAGGTGGGGGAGGCACAAAGCTCGACAGGCAGGTGTCTGTCTGTCCATCAGTCCATCTGTCACCCCCAACCCCCAGCAGCCTGCCAAGGAGGGCTCCTTCCTGCTCCCCACCACAGCATGCGGGCACACAAAGATGACTGCAATGGCCGTGCAATGGCCGTCAGGGGACGCCACCTGTCCTCCTCCCTCGGGTGCCTGTCCCACATCTATAGATCCCTGGTCGGGGCTACAAGGCACTATCTGAAGGGATGCATAAGACATTAAAAGTTTGTGTTCCCTCTAGATTCATGTTTTGAAATCTGAACCCCTAAGCTGAGTGTGGAAACTTTGAGAGGTGATGAGTGTGGGGCCCTTTCAAATAGGATCGGTGCCCTTAGAAAGAAATAGCAGAGCTTGCTCTTGCTCTCTCGGGCCCCCACCAAGACAGAAGGATATCTGTCTGCAAACCCGCAAAGGGAACTGGATCTGACAGTGTTTGAAATTTCTAGGCTCTGGTATGGTGAGAGATGACTGCTTAATGCTGAAGCTACCCAGCCACTGGTAGTTTGCTACAAAAGCTCCTACAGACTAAAGTGTGAAGTCTTCAAAGTAACATAAGCAGGGTTATGTGACAACCAAAGAAGAAAACAGTGATGGTCAGGGTTCCTATAAAACCACATATCGAGTGGCCCAGTCACCCAGAAGAGTGTACAGCAGCCAGGTCACCACTGCATACTGGAGTTCCTTCCTGGCAGCTCATATCCTAAACAGAGTCCAGGCAAAGGTGCAGGATATCAGGGAGACAGACTTCAACAGAGAAGCCTGCCAGGGAGAAAGGGACAGCAGATGAGAACATGTGCATGAGGCCCGGTATGTGGTCTATAGCGAGGGTCAGGGCAGGAGTTGTCCCTATCCAGCCAGTAGGATCAGGAGTTCAGATCACGGTTCTGAGGAAAATCACCTGTTCTGGGCCCGGGCAATTCTGCCACTTATAAGTGTGATACATATGGAGGCCTTTCCAATCAGCCTTCCTAAATATCAAGACCCTCCAACAGGATGAGGAAGCATACTAAACGAAGATGGAAAATAGGAGAGCCAGAGTGAGGAAGGGCCCATTCTGCACCAACCACAGGAAATAGCGAGCCAGAGTCTGAGAAAGTGAAGTAGAACACAGGCACAAGGACGATGCTCATGACCCAGTCTCCAGCAGCTGAACACCTTCAGCCTGAGAAAACTCCTAGAGAACAGCCCCAGCAGAACAATGTAGCAAAGCAACAAAGAAGATGGTATAATATCCCTGTCTCTGACTGCAAACCACAGAAAGGCTGAGGCAGTCTCAAGGCAGAGCACACAAGGCAATCCCAAAAAAGCACCAATGGGACAGACCCGGGGAGCAAGGGGCTCAGAGGTCCCAAGTGACATCTCCAAAAGATGTGCTGGAACTGAATGATCACCCAATGAAACCAACCTGGAGGAAAATCACTCCAAAAGATAAGTACAAAGAAAACAAACATGAATAAACAAAGCCATCGCCAACTTCAGAGCAACACCACAGAGATGAGAAGAGAAAGAAGGCTGGGGAGGCTGACTCACCAGTGAAATGCTTGCTGCAAAAGCACGAGGACCTGAGTTGGAAGACTCCACACCTATGGAAATGCTGGGGAGAGTCGTATATATCTGCAACACCAGCTCTGGCTGGGAGACAGGAGGACCCAGAGGATTACTGTTCAGCCAGCGTGGTGGTTTAAATGAGAATGGTCCCAATAGGCTCATCTATTTGAATATTTGGTCCCTAGCTGGTGGAACTTTTGTGGGAGGATTAGGAGGTGTGGTCTTGTTAAAGGAAGTGTGGCACTGGGGGCAGGCTTGGAGGGTTTCAAAAACCTGGGCTATTCCCAGTTAGTTCTTTCACTGCTTCTTGAGTTTGTGTTAGATGTGGCCTCTCAGCTACTGTGCCAGGGTCATGCCTGCCTCTCTGCTACCAGATTCCCAGTCACAGTCAGTGGTCACAGACTTCAACCCTCTGGGACTGTAAGCCAACCCCAATAAACTCTTTCTTCTAGAAGTTGATTTGGTCATGGTAACTCTCCAAAGCAATAGAAAAGTTACTAAAACAGGCCCTTATATGTCTGTGTATTTGAATATTTGGTCTCCAGTTGGTGGAACTCTTTGAGAAGGATTAGAAGGTCTGGCCATAGTGGAGAGGTGTGTCACTGGGGCTAGGCTTTGAGCTTTGAAAAGCCTACACCATTCCTAGTTAGCACTCTCTCTTATGGTTATGTCTTAAGATGTAAGCTCTCAGCTTCTGTTTCAGTATCATGCCTGCCTTCCTGCTGCCATGCTGTCTACCATGATGGTCATGGATGCTAGCCCTGAAATTGTAAGCCTCAAAAACTCTTTCTCTGTGAGTCACCTTGGTCATAGCATCTTATCACAGCAACAGAAAAGAAACTAATACAGCTGAAATAGTGAGCTCCGCATTCAGCAAAAGACGATCTCAAAAAAAAAAAAAAAAAAAAAAAAAAAAAAAATAGAGACTGGTAGACGTGGATACCCAAAGTCAACCTCTGACCTCCTCACACATACTCAAGGGCAAGCGCACCTGCACACACCTGTGCATGCGCACAGGCATATAACACACACACAAACACACACGAAACAACTACGATGCATTAACTAGTTGTGAATAATATTCAAGTCGACATAATAATGTAAATTATGAATATTGACCTAATGAATGTTTAAAGGCAAGAATAAGGGGGGGGGAAGGTAGTTTAAGACACTCCATCCTCATCACCATAAATAGAAAGCTCAATAATTCATGTAATCAATGCATTAAAATAGAGCAGCAACACATACTATAAAAGAGATATGTAAGCCTGAAATGAAAGCTCTAAAACCTGTTGTGAGTCATTGTTTCTAAGAAGAGAGACTGGGACTCAGGAACAGAGAAACGCCACAACACTCTTAGGAGCCTTTCAAACATTTTTCTCATAATCTAAAAGCAATGATCATTATTTTTCTTAAATTCCCCCAAGGCTGACCCTCTGTGGTTGACAGTGAAATGATGAGCTGGGCAGCAGCAATTCTGCCTTGACCCTGGTCACCTGTACTTCATCTTGCCCTAGGGGTCTCTCAGTTGTTACTGTTGTCACCCAAGAGGGTGGCCCCCAGAAGCCAACTCCACTTTCATAGGAGGCTTTGCCATGGAAATGGGTCCTAAGAAGTATGTCTAATGAGAGCAGACACTGGTGAAAGGGTTGTCTTCGTCCTCCTCTGAACACCAGTGGGAAAGGAACAAGAGGGCACTCCCTCGGCTAGCTCCTCACTCTGCTAGTGTGTTAGACCCTGCATGCCTCCCTTCCCACTTCATCCTGTCCAGCTACTGCCCACCATTTAGGGTTCTCACTGTTTATGCCCAGCCTCCCTTAAGTCAGAATGTATAATAGTAGGGTCTACAGCCTCTTCCTGGCCATCTTGGGGTCCCCCTTGCCACTCCTGCTTCTCATTAATGCCTTTTCTTTTTCCCTATGACTGACACCATGGCTTTTGGAGAAGTTATGCTTCACTATCCCCAACTCAGAAGTCAATGAAAAATCGCTATTGTTTACATAGGACATACCCATCGAGAAAAACAGGAGGATGGAACAAAACATGGTAACTACTATAATCCAAGAACTAGAGATGCTGAGGCAAGGGGATTGCCATGAGTTTGAGGCCAGCCTGGGCTATAGAATGAAAAAATATATATAGTGGTATATTGTTTGTATTTTAATAAATCTTGCCTGAAGACCAGAAGTAAAACTAAAGTCAGGTAATGGTGACACACACCTTTAATCCCAGGATTTGAGAGACAGAGGCAGATGAATCTCTGTGAGTTTAAGGCTACCTGGCCTACACAAGATTAATGCAGAAACAAATCCAGGTGGTGGTGGCTCACACCTTTAATCCCAGTACTAGGGAGTCACATCTTTAATCCCAGCACTAGAGGGAATATAAAATGGGAAGAGAGAGATGCTTAGGCTGTTTAGTTTACCATTGCCCAGTCTTAGTAGAAGTAAGACTTCTCTAGTGGCTTGGCTGTTTTGTTTTTCTAGTTTTTGGGTTGAACCCTAATTTCTATCTCTGGATTTTTTTATTATTATTATTATTTGTGCTACAAAAATTGAAAGGCAGCAGGGGAGGGAGAGGGGGATGAGGACTATGGTATGGTTCAGCACACACAGCATTTGCCCAGTGTGATAGTTTGAATGAGAAATGACCCCCAAAGGTTCGTATGTTTGAATGCTGGGACAGTAGGTGGAACCATTTGGGAAGGACCAGGAGGTATTGGAGGAGGTATGTCACTGAGCGGTGAGCTTTAAAGTTTAACAAACTCACACTATTCTTAGTTTGGCTCTTTCCCTGCCTCTTGGTGGCATCCAACATTAAGCTCTCAGCCACTGCTCCAGGCCATGCCTGCTTTTATGTTGCTATGCGCTGCACCATGATGGCCATAGATCCCTCTGAAACTGTAAGCCCCAATAGACCTTCTTTTTTCTCCTGATAGATTGCCTTGGTCGTGGTGTCTCTTCACAGCAATACAACAGTAACTAAGACACCTAGCATGTTTGAGGCCTGAGTTCTATGCCCCATATCATCCAAACAAAACCAGAACAATTGAAAGAATGAGAGATGGGAAACCTTGACCCTTGAGTAAAGTATTAAACGTATCAAAGTCTTAGTTTTCTCTCCTGTAAAATGGGGCATTCATATCTGTTCCAATCACAAAGAGCTCTCAAAACAAGTCAGCTATGTAAGCTGGAGAGCCCTTCAAACATGAACTAGTATTATTACCATTACTATTATTATTAGCTCTCTCTCTCTCTCTCTCTCTCTCTCTCTCTCTCTGTGTGTGTGTGTGTGTGTGTGTGTGTGTGTGTGTGTGTGTAAGTGCACTTGCCCTTGCATGTGAATGTGAAGGCCAAAAGATCAGGGGTCTCCCTCAGCCACATTATATGTTTTGAGGCAGTGTCTCTCAATCAGTCTAGAGTCTGGTGTTTTGACTAGACTGAATGACCAACAAGCTCCCAGCATCTTCCTGCTTCTACATCTCTGCCCATACTGATGTAACAGGCATTTGCCACCATACCCCTCTTTCTATTAGGTTGCTGGGGATCTGAACTCGGGTCCCTATGCTTGCATAGCAAGAACTTTATCCACTGAGCTGTCTGTCTCCCCAACCTCAGCCGTGATCACTTTGAAAGACAGCAGGTGACAGAGAGTCTCCTGACTAGTTGGGGACCCATGTGCTGAAATTAAAAGCTGGCACCTCGGTCACCCTTGTGGCCCCTGTGAACCACTGGGTTCCAGCAGGTTGGTCTATTATCCAACCTGCAGCCATGCCAGCTGCCCCGCCCGGAGCAGCAGACGCCCGGGGCACAGACCTCACTCAATGCCTCAGGCAAATGGCTCTGAGCACCTGTGCCACTTCCCTTCATAAAACCAAATCGCTCACTAATGCTCCTCAGCTCCTCTCATCCGAATGGTAACAGCCGTTGTTCTTATTGGATTGTAGATGAATCACTTGAAAAATATTTTGGGGCACATTATAGAGGCAATAACATAAAAGTAACCTGGAAAATGGTTCTGTTTTGTTTTCTACTTTGCAAACCCAAACTGGAGCCTGGGGTTGTGTTCCAGATTTTTGTCTCTTTTTTTAACAGAAGTATATTTTTGCTTACTTCCTCTTCGTGCTGGGAAAGGAGACTGGTGACTTTCTCCTGGGTTGGGAGGGAAAGCCTTCGGGGCATCTAGCCTGGGGAGGGCTGGGTCAGAGCAGACAGACCCACACCCCAGGTTTCAGGTCCAGAAAAGGGGACCGGAAGGAGACAAACAATTGTCTCAGCCTTCCCTTAGGACAGACAATGAGGGAACAGAACTGAGGCAGGCAAGCGGGCAAAACTGGCTCACCACAGACAGCAGGATTGCCTCTCTAAAGGGAGTATACGTCTTAGCTGGAAAATTCCAGTGGCCAGATACCTACCTTTTGGGATGCTTCCCATCTACCCCTGTTGTTGAGGCAGATGACTGGAGCAGCTGCCCTGTGAAAAGCCCAACAGTATGCCTGCTAGACAGTCAAGACCAGGAGTCACATCCCTGCAGAAACCCACTTGCAATATAGGCCCATAATCAAGTGTCTTGGTAGGGCAAATGGACTCTCTAGAGTGGCCAGGGCCATCTTTCTCTTCCCTGGAGGCCACCATCTCCCCATTTTCTTCCCCGTTCAGGAAGTACTGGCCACTCCTCCCAGCTGCCTCCCTTTAAGTCCTGGCATTCAGAACTGTCAACCTGGCTGTTCTAAACCCTTGCCTCTGCTGACTCTAACAGAGAAAGCCCCATCCTCTGCAGGTCCAACACTGGAGCTTTCTGAGCCCTGGTTCCAACAGTGAGCTCTTCAAAACCTTCAAGGTAAGGATCAAGATGATGAACTACAGAAAGGGGAGCTGGGAGGAGAGGAGAGAGGGGAAACTGCAGCGGAGATGTAAAATAAATTTTTAAACAAAAAGGATGCAGATGAGTCCCTAGAAAATCCCTCTGAATTGACATCAACAATTAGCAATTAACTATCATCCCACCTCTTATTCGGAGCACCAAGTCTGCCGTCCGAGGGGGCTTTAGCCTCTAGGAAGAGTTAAGGGTGCATGCGCTGTGCCACCCTCCTCCCACTCTGCAGAGTCCAAACAGCACACACTGATGAAACCTAGTCATAAAGCGACCTTGAAAACTTACTGAGCCTCCTCCCCTACTTTAACACCATTGTGGACTCAGGCTAGGTTTCAGGTCTTCCTAGATGGGAAGGAATTTGAGGTCAAAACTCCTTGCTCAGGCACAGTTGCTTCCTATCCGGACTCCCCTGGGCAAGACTCTTGATGTAGCTGGGCCCCAGTGAATTCTGAAAAGCAAAATAAAGTGTGTGTGTCTGTGTGTGTGTGTCTGTGTGTGTGTGTGTGTGTGTGTTTGCATGCGCACATGCGAGCATGCCCAAAGACAACTTCAGCTGTCATTCCTCTTAGTTTGTCCCTTTTACATAGGGTTTCTCACTGGTCTAGAACTCACCAAGCAGCTTAGGTGAGCTGGCCCGTGAGCCTTGGGGATCTGCCCATCTCTCTCATTAGAAGGGTACCCAACTACATCTGGCTTTAAAACAAACAAACAAGGGCTCTGAAAGATCAAATTTGTATCCTTGTGCTTGCAAAGCAAGTATTTGCCAACTGAGCTATCACTCCAAGCCAAGAAAAGCTTACCTCCATCAGGGGATCTCTTGAAATCCCTGCAGCTTAAGAACTAGAATTGCCCACTAAATGGCCTCTCAAATGAAGGAGGCTTTGGCCTTTTCATTTGTGCAGTAAAATCTGAGGCCTAGGGTGCTAAGGAAAGAATAGCTGGGTCTGAAGGAGTGAGCTGCAAATCCAAGCAGCCATTGACCAGACCTTGATGGGAAATTTAACCTCTGTGCCCTGGCTCTGATCTTTATCACCAAAATGACACGTCCTTGCGACAACACAGCTGAGGCAAAGTAAACACAGCCATTTCCCCAGCCAGCTGAAGCAAGGAGGCAAGATCAGCCCTGGTGTCTCAATTTACTCCTCTATTTCCTGTCTTGCTTTTCTGTTCCCTTTAGGAAGAGACGATTGTGTCCACTCCCTACCAACTAATGCACTATTAGTTAAGTTTCCTCATGAGGCCAGATATTACCTCTGAATCGTAAGCGGAAAGAGTGAGATGTTGAGAGGAGCCAGGGTGGCAGATGTAATTAATGAGATGAGCCTTAAACCAGCCCCTGCATTTCTGCTGGGTCTCATTAACTGTGCTGCACTGCCCTGCCTGAGAGGCCTCGCCCGACCGTCCCTCCCCACTGGCGGATCTCTATTGTACTTCTTACTATCCTGGATCTGTTCAATGCTTTATATTCCGTTTGCCAACGCAGGAATGATTCAGAACAAGATTGGGTTATTACAAATTCAGGAGGCACTACACACACACGGCTGTCATGTTTCAGTTACCCTTTCTCTTGGTTTAATCAAATTTGCCACACTAATACAAAGTCATCTTTTATCGTTTCCCTGCTGTTGTAACAACTTGTCCGGCTTCTCTCCTGCTAATTAAAGGAGGAGGCCACGCCGCAGCTCATTGGAAAGTGGGTTTCCAGGGAACCTGTCAATATCTTCGCAGTCACTTAGCTCTGGGTCCTATGGTCCTTTAGTCACCCGCTCCTCCATGATTGGAGCCCTAATGAGGTCGGCAGCTGGTGGCGACATGGCAGACATGCCCCGCGTGGCGCGCTGGTGGGATGGCAGACGCAAGCAGTCCCCAGGGGCAGGATGACGCGGACTCCGCAGCCTGTCCTCCCACGCTGCCCCAGCCGGCCCTCACTTGCTTGCGACAGACTCACCGGCAAAGGGTTCCCCAATGCAAGAGCGAGCGGCGGGAGCTGGGAGGTGGGCGGTGAGGCGGGACCCCCGCCCCCGGGCAGAAAGGATAACCGGAAAGAGGAGGCAGTGGGTACCAAGGAAGCGGGGAGGGGAGGCCAGCGAAGCTGTGCACAGAGCCGCTCTTGTGCGAAGTCCTGAGCCAGGTCCAATCAGCCTGCTCCCGGAAGGCCCACGCGCCACTCTCCAGCCCACTCGGGGGCCTCGAGGCGCCCCAAGGCGCGGGGGAGGCGCGTCTGCGTTGAGTACATCTGTCCCAGCTAATTGCCTCACTACAGTCCTAGCCACTGCCCTTTAGAGGGACCAGGGCGAATTCATTAGCATTCCCAGCAGCCGCTCCCTGGGCGATCTGGGTCGATCCGGAGCCATGGTCACCCCGCCAGCTGGGACTACCAGGAGTAGGGGAAGCTCCAACATTGGGGCGAGGAAAGTGTTTCTCCTTTGGTGGCACCTATGTCCTCTGTGTACCCAACTGTGTACTCGGAGCCTCATTCCTGGGCGAAGCTTGAGCTACTGGGGCAGGCAGGGACAAGGTCAAGCCCCGGGTGCTGGGGAAGGAGAAACCTAGCGATCCCCTGGTAATCTTGCGGTAGTTGGGGCCCCCTCCACAACCAGACTGGCCGCGGGGATTTCTGGGCCAAATCCCCGTGCATAAACACTAATAAGTTTACAAATGGAAGCCGCTGGCGCCTATTGCAATAAAAGGCAGAAGCTCCTCTCTGGAGCTTCAATGGGAGCATTTTCCCCCTTAACAAGGGGCTGGATTCAGCTGCCTGGTGCTGTCTGGGCAGGGCGGGTTGCCAGAGTAACCAAGGCCTACCGCACACCAAAGGCCTGGAAACAGAGCTGGCTCCAGGCTCCAGGACTTGCCTAGTGCTAGTACACCCAGATCCCGCAGTGCCCTTCTGGGCCATTCCTCTTAGGCATCTCTCTCCCAGCCCAGTCTTCCTAAGCCACAGTCTGTCCCCCAATCCCCCGACCCAACCTCAAGCTTTAAATAGGCTTGTATGAAATGCATGAGACACATACCCAGAACACCCATGGTAGATTTTGCGCCAGGTCCCTGCAGACCAGCTAGGGAGCACACATCATACTGTACTCAGGGGGCAATAAGTGACCCCAGGAAGGGAAAAAAGAAAACCACTAGAGTTCAATTCTCTTGTGAGTCTGTCTTCCGGAAGGCATGTGGGAAACTCAGGTCCCCCTGAATAGCGAACAAAGTCGCCCCGCCGGTTACATCAACGCCTCAGCAGATGCTTTGTCCAAGCCTTAGCCTAGCTTGGTCCAAGACTCAGTGTTCAGACCTCACATTTTAGAGCTAGAGAGATAAGGGCATCTGCTACCAAGCCCGATAGCCTGAGTTCAATTACCAGGACCCCCACATGGTGGAAGGAGAGAACAAACTCCAGTAAGTTGTCTCTGACCTCCACACATTCACTGTGAAAATTGTGTTCCCCTCCCCTACACATAAATAAATTAATGTAATTTAAAAAAAAACTTCAAGTTCACATTCCACGCCCCCTCAAAAAAATTAAAATTACATTCCACATTGATTTCCTCTCAGGGACACCAAAATACAGAGACCTCTTAACTCCTTTTACAAGTTCACTGTTGGGCATTAGAGTGTATCCAAATCCCAGAAGTTTTATTTTAGGATCCAGGGAACCTGGACTATGGAGGAGTCTGGAAACCACACACACACACACACACACACACACACACACACACACACACAAAGGCATATACCCAGAATCCCAGAGTGCCTGTCTTGAAGCTAGCCTGGAGCTAGGCTGAAGGCTTCCCGGTGGCTGCCTCCTAAAGGGCCTTATCTATTAACCTTGGAGAAGCTGTGCTCAGAAGTACCCACCAGCCAGCAGACCCTAGACCACACCGGCATTGCTCATCCGTCTAGAACAGAAAGACTTTATTCTCTTCACAGCTGACTAGGGAGGAAGCAGTGAAGAAGCCACCACCAGCCAGCTCCGAGTGCCTGCCCGACATCTCAGGGGTCTGCCTCGTACCCACCTGCTAGGTCACAGTGCAAGCACACAGAGTGCCTACTGACACTAACCAGCTGGCTACCCACTCTGCCCCACCTCAAGCCTGGGGTCTTCCCTTCCCCCCACATGATCCCCTCCGTGCCCAGTTCCTAGCGGCACCCACACACATTGCTCAGTGATGTCTGCAGCAGACCTGCAGCTTCTATTTCCTGTCAACTTAGGCCAGCCGACCACCTCCACCCAGGTCTTAGCCAGTCCCCTCTTGTAGAAACCTAATACACAGGGCTCTCAGTGACTGGTTGCTCTTTCCTGCCCACCCGGCCCTGCACCCTGGCTTCATTTAGCCTCCTTGCCTGACCTAAACACAAGTCCTCCTTCACTTCCAGGCATTTCAAGATCTCCTCCAGTCCCACAATCCTCTAGCCCTCTCTCCCCTTGTTCTAGCACATCCTTTCAGTTTGTGTGCGGCCTCCTCTAGGAAGCCCTTCCTGCTTCCTTGCTGCTCATCCTTGCTGAGTCTGCCCTTTGTCTTAATCCGTTTTACATTGTTCACCTGGTGCAGAACAATGAGTGCCTAAAGAAAAGGTTTGTTCAGGCCTGTGATTATTGGCAGTGTTGGTTGCAAGACTGAAGGGTCCACTTGGTCTCCAATGAGATCCTTCTGGCTACTTCACGGCGAAGCAGTGGCATGGTATGCTAGGAGCATGCGTGAGCACACACAGCCTGGGTGCAGAGCAAAGGGGCTGGGGGTTGAGGAGCCAGGCCCCCTCTTATTACAGCAGCCTGCTCTGGCAAGAAGGAAAGTCCTCCTGCCATATCTAACTACTCCAAGAGACCAACATGAGGACAGTTAGGACCCAGCTACCTCCCACCTCACCTGGGGACCACGGCAGGGGCCCTCACTCTCCCCCTCCCACCCCACCTGGGGACCACGGCAGGGGCCCTCACTCTCCCCCTCC
>NC_022012.1:36763915-36809689 GCF_000317375.1 Microtus ochrogaster
GCAGGGGCCCTCACTCTCCCCCTCCCACCTCACCTGGGGACCACGGCAGGGGCCCTCACTCTCCCCTTCCCACCCCACCTGGGGACCATGGCAGGGGGCTGCCAGGCTGACTCACTCCCTCTTAGATATTTTGCAGCTTTGGGTCTAATTCCTCTAAGCAGACAAGATTTATGGCCCACTCGACAGAAATATTTAATTTTCCAAATGTCTATTATTCAACGGCCGTGGAACTCTCCAGCTCCGACATTCCCATATTAAATATCACCTCAGGCTCAGACCCAGTAAAGCTCTTCCCAGTAGCATGGAAAGGAAGGGAGAGAGGGAAGGCGTTGGCAGAAGAGAGGCCCATAGAAATATCCTCACCACGTTCAGGCCATTCCCAGCCCTCTTCCTCAAATCAAACAAGAATGCTCTTATTATCATCATTAACAGAACTAACGGCTTGCTACGTGTGGTGATTAATCTTCACGCACAACATGACTGGATTAAGAATCACCATGGAATTACACTTCTGGATGTGTCTGTGGAGAGTTGCCAGAAAGCTTTCCCTGAGGAGACAAGATCCACCGTGGACGTGGAGGAGCTGTTCTGTGGACTGAGGCCCTCAACTATAGAAAACAGAGAAAGTGAGCTGAGCGCCAGTGCTCATGTCTCTGCTTTCCTGACGGAGAAAGTGGTGTCCAGCCACCTCATGCTATTACTACCACAGTGAGCCACACCCCTTCCTAAGCCATGAGCCAAAATAGGCCCTGCCCTCCATACATTGCTTTTATCAAGGATTTTGCCACAGCAGGAGAAAAGTACATAATATATTATATGCTGTGCTAAGCAATGTGTGTGTGTGTGTGTGTGTGTGTGTGTGTGTGTGTGTGTGTGTGTGTACAGGTTTTTGTGTGTGTGGTATCGTTCCTCAGGCCACCATCACCTTGTTTTTTGAAACACTGTTTCTCACTAGCTTGAAACTAGTGAAGTTGGCTAGGCCAGCTGCCCAGCAAACCCCAGGGGCCCTCCAGTTACTGCCTCCCCAGCAGGGGGATTACAACATTCAGATGCCCCCGCATTCTGATCTGACTGACTGAGCCATCTCTCTAGGCCTGCGGTAAGTAATTTTAATAGGCATGGTTTAATTTAATCCTCACAGCCCCGTGAAATAACCATTATAACTATCCCATTGTGTAGGCGGGTGAGGGAGCGAAGGCACAGGGAAAGCCATGATCACCTGGCTGCTGGAGCTGACATTAGACCCCCAGCATAACTAACTTCCACTCTTCAGCCCTCATGGAGTCTCCCCTGCACCATGCTAACTCTCTTCCTAACCACTGTGCCGAACTCTGGTTAATTCCACACCTCACTGTTAAGCAGATTCACTGATACATTGACTTGTGAAGTGACCCTGCCACACTGGTAGCATGGCTGTGTGCCTGGCATAGCAAATGTAAGGCCCCTTGTCTACAGAGAAATTGTATATGCCACGGAGAGAGTTTATCTGCAAGAGTGGGGTGGGTGGAGGAGGCAGAGAGGTTATACCAGCCACTGAAGGGCTCCGCTGCCTCCAGACAAACAGGAAACAAGAGTTCTGAACAAACAAGGGAGACTTCCTTGGGCCTCTATCTCAGTCAGTCTCTCTTGTACTGGTATAAAGCTGATTCTGTTTACACACGGTCAGCTCTCAGCACAGGGAGGGCAGAGCAAGCTTTCCGGCAAGATAAGAAGGCAACTGTTAAGGAGAAGGGAAGAGGAAAAGGAGGAAAACGGATGAAGAACTCAAAAGGCTCGGCAGCTAAGGCATCTAGTGCAGAAGGAACAGAATCCCTTCCTAGCCCTGGGGAAGCTCCCCGATTAGAGCACAGGAGAGCAGCAGATGCTGGTGTTAGTGGCCCTGAGTGATAAAAAATATGATCAAGGGCTCCTGCTTACTGTTTAAAGAGTGCCTAGTGGTTGCTTGCTTCTCCTGTCCATTTAAACGAACACAATTCATTAAGGTAGACAACACATCTGTTTTAATTTCTAGTGTCTCATGCGCTTTTGGAATGCAGATAAAAGATAAGTTAAAATGTAGTTAAGCACCTTAGCTGGTCAGCAACTACTGGTGTTGTTGGAGTACAGGGACAGATTGCTTGGGGTCAGTACAGATACCCAATGTGAGGACCCATCACTAGGTCCACATGCAGTGCTAGCATCCTGATGTCTCATTTATCCACAGTCAAGAAGGGAGGGGAGCTAGGGAATCTGGGTGCCCTAAGGCTAGTTCTAGTACTAAGTACTTCATCTCTCCAACTCCAAATAGGGCAAATGTAGGGATAATTGCCATCACCAAGCCTAGAAGCTTTGGCTGCGCCATTAGGGGTCAGGTCCCATTCCTATTTGTCCAGAAAGCATTCTCACCTGAGCCACAGCTGCCAGCCACAGCTAATAAGATCCAACGTCTCTCACGTCCTCTTGCCTGGTTCTAAATAGCTCTAGCTAGCTTCTGTCTAGGACAATGACAGGAAAGTAAAAAACAGCAGAAAAATGAGAATCCCCTAACATCCCAGTGGGAAAGCCTCACTTTAGTTTCCAAAGCCAAGCTCTCACAGGGAATGGGCCAGAGCAAGATGGGAAGCATCAAAGAGGACAGCCTGGGAAAGTCACACAGTGTCCAGAAGATGAATCTCTGCCCAGTTCCTGTGTGCATTCCAAAGGGCCCCTGAGCCGTGTCAACTAAATACATACATACAATGATACCTGTGTGCAAAATCATGTTAGTCTGATATGGGATTCCCCTCTGCATGCTGTGAATACCATTGGTTAATAAAGAAGCTACTTTGGGCCTATTGTAGCACAGAATGGGGCAAGGTGCGAATTCCAAGCAGATAGAGGAGGAAAGAAGATGGAGTCGGGGAGACACCAAGTAGCTGCCGCAGGAGACAGATGCAGGACACTGGACAGAACATTACCGGTAAGCCAAGAGCACACAGTGATGCAAAGATTAATAGAGATGGGTTAATTTAAGATATAAGAGCTAGCTAGCAATACACCTAAGTGATTGGTCAAGCAATCACAGTTTCTGTGTGATTATTTTGGGTCTGGGTGGCCAGGAATAAATGAGCAGCCTCTACCTACAGAATGGCACCCACTGTCTGGGGCATGAATCCACATAAGATCTTAAAAAAAAAAAAAGAGGGCTTCTAGACCCACAAAAACAAGAGCCAAGCACAGTTTCTTGGTATCCACATTTTTTTTTCAGATAGGCTGTTTGCGATCAGGGGTGCCACTGCTCCTTTAACAGAAAATTTACTGACCCAGCATAAGAAATGGCAGCTTCATGATGTGTGCTGCAGCATGAACTCTGGCTTTTTCCGGAGGCCAAACACTTAAATGGGGTTTTTGAGCAGCATGCTACTAGTTGCTTAAGGGTGACATAGACCTGCTGCAACCCTGGAACTGGGGCAGCATGCATGGCTCTCAGAGGAAGCAAACTTGCCCCTGCCATGTTGGACTAGGTGGCTCCAACAGGCAGGACCACAGAGTTGGTCCTAGCCACTCACACTTAGCATTAAAAAAAAAACACACACCTGGTCAGAAAAATATTATAAATATGCAATAAAGACAAATTCAGACAGAAAAGACCTCTAAATGAAACACAGTGTTTCAAAAGTATATGTAGGCTTGGGAGAGAGAAGAGTATAAACAGTTATAAAAAGAAGTAAATCGCTTTTTAAAAAAGTCTTTAAAGAGATAGAGTACAGACTGTCATAGATTAAAAGAGTAAAAAATAATAAGCCACATAAAAATGGAATATACACAGAGAGTCTGGACTATGTATATTATTGTGTTTTCTTTAAAATTTTTGACTGTAAATGAGCTAACTACAGAGATATTTCATTGTACGGACTGCTAAGCTAAACCAACATATGTTTTAAAAGTATCTTGACTTCAAAATTTGGGTCTAAGGATATATTGCTTTGGAAAAGAGGTTCTTCTTTTGTTTTTACAGAACATGAGAACCTGTGGATTCCTTCCAGGCTAATGTGGTTTAACGGAACATGACCCTCTGAAAGATCTCCAAGAACCCCAAAATTACTTTGCACAACAAAAAGCAGGAAGAAGTTTGGAAAGAACTATGCCCAAACTCCCAAATATTGTTTATAAATGTTTGTTTACACTTAAAGGGGGATATACTATAGAGATGAATACTTTGCATTGGTATGAATCTTGGTTTATTGATACAAATTTAAGATCAATTTTGTTATATTTATTTCTGTTCTTTATTAAGGTATTTTTGTGGCAGATCACTTAAAATGTAATGTATAATTAAGAAATACAGGTTGATAGATAGCCACCTATAATAGTCAAGCTTGAAATCATGTTAGTTAGGTTTTCTAGATGTACAGAGATAGATTTCAGATGGATAGTTACTCTTCAACCCTTTCAAAAACTAACAGAATATGGCATTTAAAATGTTTTAAAAACTTAGGACTTTTCATGACAATGAGACACATCTGCTCCTGGCAGCACCAATCTACTTCAAGAGGTTAATGGGCATCAAAGAGGCTCCTTATGGAGTTTAACAAGTTGGGCAAGAAACTGCTCTTGACTGGACTACTTGATATTATGCGTATGAACTGGACATGCAAGAGCCACAGAAAAATGCCTGCTGAACTTGCCTCCGGTTCTTCAGGGTTCCTGCTTCATGAAAGGGTCTGCCAGACATTCTGCCGGACACACAAGAAAGTAACTGACAAACTGCCAATAGAGGCAGAACTGTCTTTGAAATTTCCTGCTTCTTGGAAAAAGCTGCCAGATACTATGGGCCTATAGGAAGTCCCAATGTTACAGAAGAACTTTGGGTGACCATCCAGACAGCGAGATGTCTCTGTCAATTCTAGAGTTTTGGAAGCTGCTTATAATGGCACTGTTAACTTAGGTAATATTATATCCTTCTGGGGTCTTTAATGGAGTTGAAGAATAGATAGTTATAATTATAGTTTTCCTTAGTTATGATAAAAGATAAAATCAATATAAATATTGTAACTATAACTCTTGCTTGATAACTGTTTTGTTGTGTGTAATCTTGCTATGTTAAAGTTAAAACCTTCCTTTTTATTTAGACAGAAAAGGGAAGGTGATGTGGGATTCCCCTCTGTATGCTGTGAATACCATTGGTTAATAAAGAAGCTACTTTGGGTCTATTGCAGCACCGAATAGGGCAAGGTGGGAATTCAAAGAAGATAGAAGAGGAAAGAAGATGGAGTCAGGGAGACACCATGTAGCCACTGCAGGAGACAGATGCAGGACACTGGACAGAACCTTACCAGTAGGCCACGACCACATGGTGCTGCACAGATTAATAGAGATGGGTTAATTTAAGATATAAGAGCTAGTTAGAAATATGCCTCAGTGATTGGCCAAGCAATGTTTTAATTAATACAGTTTCTGTGTGATTATTTTGGGTCTGGGTGGCTGGGAATGAATGAGCAGCCTTCCGCCTACATTAGTCTTCAATTTTGTTAGCAGATATTAATTGTGTAATACAACTGGTTTCATTTTGACATTTTCACACAGATACAATGTACTTTAATCATATCCCCTCCCCCAAATCATCCCCTCTCACCCCTCTCTCACCTCCTATTGGCCTTTTCCTCTTTGCAAATAGATCCCTCTTCTTTTTAAATTATTTTTTACAGTGTGTATGTGTGTGTGCATATGCACACATGCACGCACAAACAAGCACGTGTCACAGCAAAAGGAGGGGGTCAAAGGACACCCTGAGAGAGTTGAGTCCTCAGGTTTTCATGTTGCTGTTGTTTATCTCAATTCTACCTATGAGGGAAATGTGGTATTTGTCTTTCTAAGCCTGGTTTATCATATGATGCTCTCCAGATCCATCCATTTTCCTGAAAATGGCTTCTTCTGAGTGGCTGAATAATGCAGCACTGTATACACATACCCCACTTGTTCACCTTCTAGCACTTCTGTTCAGCGCAAATGGCATTCCATGAGCATGGCTGTCTGAGTAGAACATATCTGTGGAGTTCTTAGTGCCCTTCACATGGCGGGAGGCGGGGGAGAAGGAACCAGAATGGTTACCTTGCTTAACCTCCCCGTAGCCCTTAAAGGAGGTCATTTCCTTCAGACACATAAGGACACTGAAGCTCAGAGAGGCCTAAGGAACTTGCTCAAAGTTGCCCAGCTGGTAAATGTCGAAACAGATTCTGTTTGAGGCCTGTTGGCTCTGACACGAAGGACCACAGCCGTGCCTTCTTGAAGTCATCACCAGCAAAAGAGCAGAGAAAGAGAGCCAGGCCTCTCAGATGGCAGATCTGGGGAGGAGGAGGAAGAAGACCCTTCTGCCTCTAGAAGAGAAGGCTCCTCACAGTGGCCTCATGCGTGCTGCTATTTCAAGGGCTGACTCCCATGATGAATGTGCTAAGGGCACATGTGAAATGTAATACATCTTGATTTAGTGAAGCGCTTGATAGGTCGCCTGATGAAATTTTACTTGCAAAATTAATTCAGATTGTCTTGGCTGGGTACTGCCGTCACCTAGACAGCAGACAAGCTGGAAAGTATACACAAGCAGTCAGAAAAAGGCACTTCGAGGGCCAGGACTCGGGCACTAGAAACAGGCACAGCCCTATGGGATGCTGAGACATCAGCAAGAATTGTTTTTTGTTTTTTTGCCTCTGATGTGCCAGAAACATAGCCTGTAAGAAGACAATGCCAGTCTGAATGTAAGAACACACAACAAGGAAGGGGTAACAAGTGGGAGAATGGGGCAAGATGAGCTCACAGGGCCTTCGCAGTCCCCTGATTCTGTGGAATGCAATGAAAGAGATGTAAGGCAGCCGCCCATCCCCAGATCGGTCGCTGAGGATGCTCAGAGAGCAGCAGCCGAGTTCCCAGACTGGTCACCGAGGATGCTCAGAGAGTAGCTGAGTTTCCAGACTGGTCACCGAGGATGCTCAGAGAGTAGCTGAGTTCCCAGACTGGTCACCGAGGATGCTCAGAGAGCAGACGCCCATCCCAATCAGGGAAATGTGAGCCTCAGCCAGGCCTGCTCTCCAGAAGAGTTACAAGTCAGTGTTTTCTGTGGGCATGAAGAGCTGGGCAGTCAGCTCATGGGGAAAATGTCCACTAATAAGAGGTCAGTGAACCCCTGCCCAATGCAAGAGGCTTGGGCCTGGGTAAGGGATAAGACAGAACATGGGAAGAGTAGCTGAGGAGGGAAAATGAGCCCAGCACACAGACTTAACTAAACTGCCACAGGAGGTGGGGGCATGACTGCCATTCACGATTAACGAAGAAGGGAGAGGAAATGAATTACTGTAATTACAAACCCATGGAGTGTGGTTTAAAACAAAAGTGTTCCTCTTGTGTATCCACAGGAGAGAATATAATACTTTATATTAAAAATGTTAAAAAGAGGCCGGGCGATGGTGGCGCACGCCTTTAATCCCAGCACTCGGGAGGCAGAGGCAGGCGGATCTCTGTGAGTTCAAGACCAGCCTGGTCTACAGAGCTAGATCCAGGACAGGCTCCAAAGCCACAGAGAAACCCTGTCTCGAAAAACCAAAAAAAAAAAAAAAAAAAGAAAACAAAAATGTTAAAAAGAACATTTTGCTTAAAAACTTTATACATGTAACTAATGCACTTTGACCAAACCCACCCACCCATCCCTTCTCTTCCCTTCCAACCTCTCCCCTATCCCCCGACCACTTTGCCTTTTCCTTATCAACTTTTTTTATGCTGTTTGTATGTATGTGGATATAGGACCATCTACTGGGGCCAGGGTAGCCTCTCAGGACCTACATCCCTAAACAAAACTGATTCTCCCTCCCCCAGCAGCCATCAATTCTAACAGCTCCTCAGTTTAGGGGTCAGACTCCATGAGCCCCTCCCCCCATGCCAGGATTCTACTTGACTTGATATTGTGTAGGCCTTGAGCATATTGTCACAGACAGTGTGCCTTGGGCATAAAGAGAAGAACTTAGGGGACAGTTCATTACTTTGTCCATTTAGCAGAATAGTAAATCGTACTGGGTTCTGCCCTAGGCCTATGACCTAGCAGCACATGTTTTTGGAACCAGCAAATGGTACCAGATATGAGCTCCAGCTTATGGATCAGGCTTTGAATCAAATCAGAAAGATCAGGCTTTGAATCAAATCAGAAAGTGGTCGGTTACACCAGTCAGCAAATCTTACCAAGCCAGTCCTAAAGCGAATGTAACGTAATGCTCATTTACAAAACAGGTATCACCTATTGGATGTCAAGGAGCCTAGAGACTGAGAGAGATTAGGATGAGCCAAAGAATAAACAAGTGGATCAAAAAGCAAGCCCAAGAAATCGTCTTGGACTCTTTAGGGAACTGATGGGGCCAAGTGGAATTGGCTGGAGTGAAGGAGCCTGAGTCTTTACACATACTTGGTGCTACCCTCACAAAAGGACTTGATACAGCTTGCATTCTGAGTTCACTCTGGCTGTCCTGTAACGAGTGAAGGGAAACAGAGAGAACGTGACGGCTTGGACCAGAAAGGATGCGAGCAGATGGGGAGGAGTGATTAGAGTATGGGTGTATTTTGAAGGTAGAACAAACGGGGCTGTTGGGGGAACTGAACATGAGTGGGAGCTACAGAGGGGCCATTGTGAACTGGGACATTAGTACCCATGCCTGGGTCGTTACTCTGAAGACCTGGTGGTAAGGAGGTATCCAGGCATACCCACCTTCTCCTTACTTCCAAACGAGTCCAAACCTTTGACACTGTGCCATGAGGCACTCATCTACAAAATCCATGTGCAAAGCCCTAGAGAAATGGCTCGGTGGCTAAGAGCCGGTGCTGCTCCTCCAGTAGATGGTTCTCAGCACCCATTTCTGGAGGCTAGCAGCTGCCGACAACTCCAGCTCCCTCTTCAGGCCTCTGAGGGCACTGCATTCACATGCACAAACCCATAAACATAGCGGAAAATTAAAAAAATTAATATGCTTTTTAGACTAATGCTCGAGAACCACACAATCGAGTTACACAGGAAAATCAGGGTAACTGTAGCGGTACAATCCTTTAATCCCAGCACTCGGGAGGCAGAGCAGGCCGATTTCCATGTGTTCCAGGCCAGCCAGGACTACATAGTGAGACCCTGCCTTGATAAATAAATAAATAAATAAATAAATAAATAAATAAATAAATAAATAAATAAATAAACAAACAAACAAACAAATAAATAAATAAATTTCATAGTGTTTAGACTACATTTACCATTTGTGTTATGAAGTAGTCATAGACATCTTGGGCCACAGGTTAAATATGACTGAGCCTTGATCTAGACCCTTCCCCTTCTATGTAATCACTAGCTTCAAGTGAAACAGCTCTCTGTGCTAGTGTGAAATCCCAACAAGGCCTGAAAATGTTTGTCTCTGAGAACTGGTCTCAAATAGCCAAAGACTACACCTAAAAGCAAACAGAAATATGACCTTTACATGATAGGAAACTGCCAAGTCAACGCCAGTCACTGTTACCTAAGTCAAGTCCGTGCAAAGCAATTTTTTTATTGTCTCCAAGACAAGTAGTCCAACACGGCCTGATTCCCAGCGAGCAGTGGCATCGATAAATATGGCAAAGGGAAGCATCCCAGAGCCATGCCCAGTGACAGATAAAGGCAACTTTGCACACTGTGTGTCAAGCACGGCTTCCCTGAGAGCAGGGAGCAGGGGCAGGGAGCAGGGGAAGGGCAGGCAGACCTGGCCCCCTCCATCTTGCTTCCTAGGTCCTGGGTGCTTATCAACTCCATGAGTGAAATGCCAAAGTCCCCAGAAGTGGTGTGTCAGGAAAGGCAGGTGGGCCAGAGAGGAGAGGCTCCAAACTGTGCATCTGGGAGCAGCGTTGGCCCAGCATTGATTTTACTAAGAGATGAGAGGGAAGCGTGAGCATTGGCTCAGTGAATCCGGAACAGTCAAGGTTGACGCAAAGCAGACTTGGAGACACAAACAGCATAGCACTGCGCTTGCTGCATCAGTGCTCAGTGGTCTTTCTTTTCTTGTTTTCTTTTTTCCCCCACTTTTCATTCAGCCCTGGTCTCCTCACCGTGACTTCTGGGTCACAAACCAATAATGAGAGCTCCCATGATTATTGCATAAACAAGAAGCCACCTGCTGGAGTATTGTCTTGGAGCCCCAACAGCAGAGCACCAGGCCTTCTGGGCTTCATGTCCCCTTTGTAGGAGATAGCATGAAGTCATGCAGCAAATAACAGACAGTGCAGCCTGCACACCTGCAGGATAAGAGAAGAGTATCTGTGGCTCAGAGAGCCTCCTAATATCTCCCTCACTGGCTCCAGCCTCTAAGCCTGCAGACCCATAGGTCCATGCCTGGGATGTCCATGCGGCAGCGTGTAGAGTCTCAGAGTTTGGCCACTGGCCCTGGTCTTTCTTACTGAATATACTTCCTCCAGCTCACGAGGTGAGCGTGCCTACCACCACCACCACCACCACCACCACCACCACCACCACCACCACCACACACACACACACACACACACACACACACACACACACACACACACACACACACACACACACACACACACACACACACACACTGAACAGACACTCCTGGTTTGAAAGGAAGATCATAAGGGCTTACCAGTGGAGCCTGAAACTGGACAGAAGGGGAGGGCAACTCGTCCCACTGCACCAGTCCTGAGAGTGTGGTCAGGAACCCAGAGAAGGAGGTTGGAGCCCAGGCAGAGGCTGCCACTCTGCAGCCACAGAGAATGGACCCTGAGGATGCTCAGATGGCAGAATTCTAATGCTGGGAGGAGTTGGTAAGAAAAATTCACTGTCACCACCAACCATCCAGGGCCGTTTCAGAATATAAATAGGCCCTACCAATGGTATCCTGGGCACACCAACTTGTCAGATGATATTTCTGTGGACCTAATTGGCCCTGACCCGAGTTCTCTAAACATGCGTGTTTATATTTATCTCCTTTTTTTTTTTACATTCTTAGAACTTTATGGATGCCTACAGCAAAGGGCATTCTAGATATTCTCTCTCTCTCTCTCTTTCGTGTGTGTGTGTGTGTGTGTGTGTGTGTGTGTGTGTGTGTGTGTGTGTGTATGCGTGTGTGTAACCTTTACCATGATGGGAACTGCCAACCTCCAAACCCGTTTATGTTTCAAGGCTTGACTTTGCGCCTTGGACCTTTAGGTCCCTGCCCGCCCTGCCCGCCCTGCCCGCCCTGCACTCTGTCCGCATGCAGAGCACACAGTCCACTTTCCTGGGCAGCGGGAAGTCTCACGAGGCAGGCAATTACAGCTACTCAGCCTGAGCGAGGCTCAGCAGCATCTCAGGCCTTACTCCCAGCCTGTTCCCTGACTGACCCCTTTTAACTTCTTCCCTCCCCAGGCTCACACACTCCCTCACTCTGCTCCAGGCTCTGGGGAAGCCTTGTGCTGTTTCCTGGTTCAGGACATAACCCCAGAGTGTGGGTCAGGCCTCCTCTCCCCTACAGCCTCTTAGAAAATTAGCCAGTTTCTCATTCTCCCAGCAGGTCAGGTTCATGGGGCCTCACACCTCCCCCTCCTGACTCCCTCACTGTGGCCACGGTCTCTCTTCCAATCTCCAGCTCTCCCCACCAGCTCTCCAAGGGTGTTCTTACCTAGCTCTCCAAGGGCCTCTAATTATCCAATGCAACCTCTCAGGATTTCTTGGAAGCATTCAACGGGCAGCCCCCCACCCTCTCCAGTAGCCATTCCTCCACCCTATCACCAGCCACCCCTCTACGTCTCCATGGCATCACCTATCCTGTTTCACCCAGGCTGTTCAGGAGACTCCTGTCCTGGAAACACTGAGACTCGGAGTTTGACCGCGGGCCCTGGTCTTTCTTACTGCATACACTTTTTCTGGGTAACTCATACTCTCTACCCCTACCTATCTGTGGGAGATGCCAAGACCCTATTTCCAGTGCCATTTCTTCCTGGAAGGGACTTGGGTGTGCACCAGGATGGTGTGCCATAGTCTTGCTTTATAGATAAACTCTAGTGCTCTGCCCCTGCCTCCTGCCTGCTTTGCATCCCTTGGCCACAGCCCCCCCAACTCAACCTGACACCACATGCCATGCCTTCACCAACAATGGAAGGTTTCTAGAGAAATTACAAAGCTAAGCTGGCTTCTTACTCTTCTAACACAGCTGCAGTCCCCATAGGTCCCTCAATAATGCTGTGACACCCCACACACTGATCCCAGCAAAGCAATCACCCAGGTCCCTCCGACAACTATGTTAGCTGTGCCTCCTTCCTCTAGTCTCCCCAGGACTCAACTCAGTGTCTCAGCTCTTAATCTGTCAGGGAAACAAGCAGACAAGAACTTCTGCCACCTCCACAGACTTCCTTCCTATTGACCTTAGATTCTCTGTCCTTGCTCCATCCATAGTGGGGTTGCTCCCATGTAAGGCTAGCCCTCCTGTTCTTGGAAACCAACACTTCATTTTTTTACACCCCCACACTTCCTCTCTACTGAACTAGAAATTTCTCCCCACTCTGCTGGGTTCTGACATCCCCATACACTCTAGCTGTGCTACCTCTGCAGGAGGCTCTTGTCAGGCCTGGTGGAAAAGGCCTGTAATCTCAGCTGCTTGAAAGCTGAGGCACCATAATCCTGGGCCACAAGTTCAAGGCTAATCTAACCAATTTAACAAGGCTCTGACTCAAAACACTAATGAAGAGCTGGCAGAAATGGGGGGATGGGGAGTGGCATAACTGAGCAATAGAACTCTTGCATAGACTATGAAAGGCTTGAGTCCAACCCTAATACCGCAAAAAGAACTAAGTAAGCAATATGTATATAAGCAAGTAACAGGTGCCTGGCCTCACATCCCCTGTAGCCAGCTTTTCATTCACCCGTTCTTAATTGAAGCACACCTAAGCATCTCTCCGCTGAGCTCCTCCTCCTCTCCCCGGTCACCCGAGTCCCACCAACGATCATAAATGCCTGCCACGATGTTAAACTCCAGAGACAGAGCTCACCATTTTTCTTTTGTCTGCTCCCCTCCATACCCAGAACCCACAGGGCACATACCTCCAGATTGAACTTCCCTTCCTCCACGTCCATTGCTGGCCTCTCCGCCTCTCTCCAACTGTGTCTGACAAAGGTCGGGACCCCATTCCCAGTCCTCTCTTCAATCCTTGCCTTCTCTTAGTCAGCGATGACTCCCCCAGGTTCTGTCTCCCGCCTTGAACTTCTGTCTGAGCAAGACTGACAGCCAATGCTGCCTCTGTCTTTCTACTGAGTGCTCGAATCAACACCTGAACAGTAGAGAACACTCCTGTTCTTTGATTCATGAATTCTCTCAAGCCTGCTCTTCAAGGTTGTCCCCAAGCCCATACTCCTCCAAGCACCTAGAGCTGGAGTTCTGCCTCTTTCCCGGAAGTCTCGGTGCTTCTGCATATCATTAGATAATAAGAATTAATTTTCTGAGAGACAAATGGTTAGGGGGTCGACATCACACCTTCACACTTCAGTATCCAGCCGGCCTTTTTCTGAGTGGTCACTAAGCAAGCAGCAGTCCTGGTACTCAGCTCACAGTGCTCAGCCTCCAGGGTCTCTATCCGCTCAGCAGGGTCCCTTATCCCCCATCTTCACTACAGCAGCTGCTGCCTCTCCCAGCGCCTCCTCCAACCCAATATCTGCCAGCTGCTGGCAAGGCAGACTCCTCAGTCTTCCTAGTCTTATTCTTGCTCCTCCTGGGAGCTAAGCAGCTGTGCTTCGGGTGGGCTTGCTGACTTAGCCTCCTACCCATCAATACTGTTCCATGCCCTCTTCAAGGACAGTGACCTCTAACAGGTATTGCTCCATACCCTCTTTGGGTATCACAATTGAGGTCAATCCATCGTGACTTTTAGAACCCCCACAGTGGTTTGAATGGAAAGGGGGCATATTTCTTTTAATAGGAAACATGCAGGAGTATATCTCTAAGTCCCATAGTTGCTGAGATGATGAAGGGGCAAAGAGGGAAACCCTGGGCCAGGTGTCATGCACCAAATCTGAGAACTACCCACTCTCTGCCCCAGCCCTGTGTGCCTAAAGAGGAGTATATAGCCTTTCAGTTTCCGGGATAGATGTGCCCCTAGCAAAGCTGCTTCTGATGCAAGGGCCCTCTATCCCCTGTACATCTGGCCATCTCTTCCAGGGCCTTCTGATAAATCTCTTGGTCCAGGCTCTTGTTTGTGCTGGTGGTTCCAATGTCCAGCCTCTGCTCTGGGATGTTTTGATCTGGAGTTCTCATATCCATGGTAAGGCTTCTCTCTTCGCACCCTCCCAGTTAAAAACATCAAAAGGTTATGCCATTCTTTCTCCTAAAACCCTCTGCTTAGGGTTCCCAGCAAGGCTGTCATCTCTAAGAATGCCAGCCATCAAAGAATACCTCCGGTCTTCCTGTTCTTAAGCCAGCATGCCTTCACTGCAGCTGTGACTGGTCTTGGAAATCCTCACCTTCTGCCTGTGACTCCACCTAGGAAAATCTGCTTTCCAATCAAAGCTCTGCTCAGATGGCCCCGAGTCCTCCCTACACCTACCCCAACTCAGAATGAAAGCTCTTCAGTAGGCATTCACGGTGTGCAGGTCCCCTCCACTCCCACCCTAGCCGGCCCTCACGGCATGGCACGGTGAATGCCTTCAGACAGTGGGAGTTCATGGAGGCCTGCTCTGTGATTCAGGCTGAGTTACCTCCCAAAACCAGTCCTGTGTGACCCTGAACCCAGGTCCCACGCTTGAGTTTCCCTAGGATATTTCCCCTATGAGTATCCTCACTCAGCCAGAGCCTCGCCCACTCTGGCAGTCACCCAGCAGCCCTGGATACATTTATCCCACTAATGAGAAATTTCTTAAAGCCCTAACAAGGCCCTTTCCACCAAGCAGGTTCAGCAACAGATTCGTATAAAGCATAAATTCAGTACATTAAAGCCAGATTTTAGCACATTAGTAGACCCATGGGGAGGGGCCTGGGTTTACCAAACACCAGGCAGTTGCTGTCATTTAATTAAAAAATAATAATGAGGAGCTCCTGTAATTTCTGGTCTCTCATTAAGAAAGTTTTTTTTTCTCTCTCTTTCCTGATTTCCCAGGTCAGATGCTGCTGTGGAAAAAGACAAGTTCTTGTCAGGACAAAAGCTACTTCTGAATGGCTGCAAACAAGAAGAAACCTTCCTTGCCTAGCCCACCCACTGCAGCCTCCCAGCAAGGGTTCTGGTTTCTTGTCTGATCGGTTCCCCAAACATATCTGAGAATTCTTGCCCACACAGGCACCCGATCCCCTCAAGCCAGCTTCTAACTGAGCTCCAACGCATATCTCCGTATTGTTTGTCCACCCAGCAGTCTCTCACCCAAACAGGCACTTGTCACAGTGCCCATGTGCCAGGAGCTAGACATACAAAGGACTGGACAGTCTGGCAAGAAAGATGTTAAGGACCACATAGGACAACCCAGGACATCCCGGGGACAGAGAGGAGCGAGAAGCATGCTGGAGTCTCTCAGAGAAAGTTAACTAAACCAAGCTTTATTAAGAAGATGAGCATAGAGCCAGGCGTGGTGGTGCACGCCTTTAACCCCAGTACATGGGAGACAGAAACAGGCAGATCTCTGTGAATTTGAGGCCAGCTTGGTCTACAGAGTGAGTTCCAGACAGCCAAGGCTGTTACAGAGAAAAACCCCGTCTCGAAAAAAGAAGGAGGTGAGAGAAGAGGAAGAAGATATGAAGAACGAGGAGGAGGTGGAAGAGAAGAAAGTAAGGTGGGGCATAGAACTGGGTCCCTAGATAGGTGGAGGGGAGAGGGAAAGTGACTCGGGTAGATGGGACAGCTGGTACAAAGGGACTGAGGCGTGTACAGACAAGCACACAGAGGGAATTCTGCCACGGTCCATGCTGAATGTCGGGGCAGGGTGCCAGGTCGTGCATGCGAGAGGCACCTAACCCAACCCACCCCAACATCTCAGTGCTCTAAATCACAAGGGCCAGAAGTGGGCAGGATTAGAGGGATCAAAACATAGTTGGGTTAGGCAGTGACGGCCCACACCTTTCATTCCAGCACTCAGGAGGCAGAGGCAGGAGGATCTCTGCGAGTTTGAGGCCAGCCTGGTTTAGAAGAGCAGTTCCAGGACAAGCTCCAAAGCTACAGAGAAACCCTGTCTCAAAAAACAAACAAACAAACAGAAAACATAGTCGGTTCCTCTAACAAAATTAGCTCTTCTCTTCTCAAGTGTCCAATGTAGTCCCCGGAAGCCTGAAGTCCCACCACTACCACTAAGTCTTTCCTTAATCCTAGAGGTTGCATAGTGGAGAGGTGACATGGTGAGGCAGTGCACAAGGTCTGTGACTCAGAAAGTTCTAACTAAGATGCTGGGTGAATCTCTAGGAGACAGGAATACGGGCTCAGAATCTGCACCCCCAGCCTGGCAGGTGAGGTCAGGTATGTCCCCTCAGCACACACCATTCCAGAAAGAGCCATCCAAACTGAGCGATACTCCCTCACTTCTGTGACCACATCTAGTTTCAGCCCACCTTTCCTGTGTGCTGAGAGCTACAAACAGGACTGGGGTTGAGATCACCCAAGCCAGACCAAGGCTGACGAAACTGTAAGATCTGATAAAGGATCCGACTCCCCTACACAAGGGTCCCCTATAGGATGCAGCCCCAAAGGGCCCCTGCTAGGAAGTGGAGCCGCTATGCCTAAGAGACAACCACAGAGATCAAGAGCTCTTGGTCACTGGCAGCAGGGACACCCAAGGAGACACGGCCTTGCAGTAACGCTGAGGAAGACCCTCAGCTCCCATCTTGAGTCTCAGAAGCTTTCTCAGCCTTCACAAATCGTGAGTTCAAGGCCTTCAGGGGGCCACTTGTGATCGAGGAGTTCTTGAAAGTTGTGGACACTAACTCACAATTACAAACAACCAAGATTCCCGGAGCTCACAATAAATAAGACTCAGGAAACAGGCTCTGCTCCTCCCTATCAGAATTCACACATGAATGAGGCCAAGAGCCTGGGCCCTGGAGTCAAAGTGCTCATTAAAATCTCATCCTATCCCTTCTTGTGTTTCTTCAATTCCCTCAGCTTCTCTGCTTTCCTCACACATGAAAAGCGGTTTGAGGTTCGGCATCTCTAAACCGAACACCCAAAATGTTCCAAAATCCAAAACTTTCAAGTGTCAAATGATGCCACCAGCAAAAAAAAATTTCACACACGATCACATGACAGGTAACAAGGAGAACACAGGGATATTAAAATATGGTATGAAGTATTTTTTTAAGCCTAGAAGTTGTCTATGCAACATGCATTTCATATTCAGGCTTAGGTCTCATACCCAAGATAGTTCATTACATATCTGTAAAAATTTACAAATCAAAAAATCCTGTCTAGAGAGATGGTTCTGTGGTTAAGAGCCCTTGATGTTCTTGCGGAAGACCTAGACTCAGCTCCCAGCACCCCCATGGCAGCTCACAGAGAGCTGCAACTTGAGTGCCAGGGAGCCGACACTTCTGGCATCTGAGGGCATCTTGCATACACCCTGGGACACACATACATGTGTTAAATAAAGAAGTAAGTCTAAAAAATAAAAACTATGGATACGGCATAGTCAACCCACAGTATTTCAAAGCTACATGGCGAATGCTCGGTGCATGTCCTTACTGTTATTATTGATAATTCCCTATGTGCTAGCAATTTCCAATCCTCTTACATTTGTCCTGCTGGATTTTAGGGCATATGACATTATTGTATAGTAGTGAAAAATTTGTATCTTAAGAAAATAACCTTGAATAAGTTAATCTAATGTAGCTTTAGGCCAAAGAAACTTCAGAAGACAAAAGGTAGGTAGTGCGGAATGAGCAGACCTTC
Source organism: Microtus ochrogaster (assembly GCF_000317375.1). Lineage (NCBI taxonomy): Eukaryota > Metazoa > Chordata > Mammalia > Rodentia > Cricetidae > Microtus > Microtus ochrogaster. Next base: position 36,781,778 of record NC_022012.1, read on the forward strand.
ATTTCTGGTTCTGCTGCAAAGTCTTTTTGGAAGACATACAGAGAACTGCTGGAGACAGTGGCTCAGAAGATGGGGCCTGCAGCTCAGTTGGTAAAGTGCTTGCCTAGCATGCTCATTCATCCCCAGACATTGCGGCCCCACAGCTGTGATCCCAGAACTCGGGAGGTAGACATAAGAGGATCCAAAGTTCAGGATTTCCCTCTGCTACACAGAGTTCAAGACCCATTTAAGCTACATGAGACTATGTCACGGAGAGAGAGAGAGAGAGAGAGAGAGAGAGAGAGAGAGAGAGAGAGAGAGAGAGAGCTGGTCCATTGGTCCAGTAGTGGCTGGCCACACCAAGTCTGAACCATCTCAGGCTTTGTTTACACCTCTCAGTCACTGTGAAAACCCCTAGGGCCTGCAGGGAGGGTGAGCTGAGATAAAGACATCCCAGCTTCAAGTGCAGACCACGCTGCAGGGCCCCGGTCCTACTCTGAATAACTGAGGAACCTGGAGCCATCTGAGATCTCATCTGTCTCAGTTTCACCATTCCCCAACCAGAGGTGGCAAAAATCCACCAGCACAGGGCTGTTGTGGCAATGCCCCTGACCAACACCACTCTAGGCACTGTATTTGTGCTCACAAATCTTTGTCCCTCTCTGCCCCGGCTCCCCAGTCCCCTCTAATAAGTCCCTTGGCAAAAAGGGGCTGCTTAGGTGGCTGCACCTCCACTGATTGCTCCCAATCTTTTGTTTCCCCGACCTAGTCATTCACTCCCATGACAGAACCAAAGATTTTATGCCCCACAGGGCAACTCTCTTGTTTAAGCTGAACTTAGCCTGCTCCAACCCCATAGAAACAACCCCCCAAGATGGGAGTAGACACGTAAGGACAGATCTCCTAGTTCCTGCTGTGCTGAAATCCCCAAGTTTAAAACAAGTATTTCTAACCATGTAATCAAGGTTCGATTGCCATAGAAAAAGCTGCGCATCTTTGGTTCGTGTCTGTAATCCTCGAACTCCGAAGCTGAGATAGAAGAATTACGAACTCAAAACTGGTCTGGGCTGCGTGTGTTAAGACTCCGTCTCAAAACAAGGGGCTTATTCAGTTCATGTGGCCGGGTGAAAAGGTAAGACTTGTGATTCACACACACTAATACACTGGTTCAATCATCACCTGCCTGTAGACACATCTAACACCGCCCCCTCATTGTCTAGGGGCAAGCATACAATGTAAGAGGGACTTCCTTTACATTTCTAAGGGGGGTTGGTCTTGATTATCAATGGATGTGATTGAGAATCAGCTAAGAGACACACCTCTGGCCTTGTCTATAAGGGCATTTCAAGGACTTTAACCTGCCATCAGTGCGTGTGGCACCTTCCAAAATGTCTCAGGAAAAGAGCAGACTCTGCCAGCCTGCCTTTCCTCCCTTCCAGAGCAAGCACGGCTCGGTTGCTGTCATCCCCTGCCACCATCTAGCCTGAGCTTCATCAGCCTTCCAACTAGACTCAGTGCAAGTGATTTCCATGAGCTCAGTCTTTGGCATCGGTCTGGGACTGCTGAAGCATCCAGATCGTGGACTGAGTAACTTCTGCGTTCTCTGCCTCATCAGTGTGTAACATTACATCCTTTGGGGTTTGTTCCTCTAGAGAACCCTGCCTAACACCAGCAGTGTGGGCGGGAAGCATAGGAGCTCAATAGAACACACATAGCTCAAACTCTGCACCATTTGACGGACCCTTTGCTGCTTCCTCCTCCCCCACCCATGCCAGCCAACATTCTGTTCTCGGCTCTTGGGAGCTATGTTAGGCTCCACTAGCATAGCGGCCTCCAGATTCAGTCATGTCACCCGAGATTCAGGGTGTTGTTCTTTAAGGCTGAGTAGTAGCCACTGCATGTATAGGTGACATTCTTTGACCCCGTTCATCCACTAATAAGCAGTATCTCGGCCACTACAAACAATGCTGCCATAAACACGCAAGTGCAAATACCTCAGTGACTATCTGGGCTGTGTTTTTCTTCAGGAGATCCTGGGTCACGTGGTATTCCATGCTAACTGTCAGATAAACCAGCTTACAACTCCACCTTCTGTGTGCCAGGGTCCCATCCTTGCCAACACTTGCCATCTTTTGTCCTTTTTATTCTGGCACACGTACTGGTAGGAAATGGCATCTCGCTGTGGTTTTACTTGCATTTCCTGAGGATTAATTAATTAGTGTCTCTGGACATCTTTTACACACTAGTCAGCCATTTGTACGTCTTCGCTGGAGAACTGCCCCCTCAGCCCTGCTGCCTACTCTCCATCTGATTGTTTGGTTTTTGCTATGGCACTGTGGGAGTCCCTTATGAATTCGGGATCAAGGCTTTCTCATATTGTCTCCTGGCCCGCCCGCTCCCACAGACGCACCCTCGCCCACCCAGTTGGACAGGATTCCCCTTGTTCACTTCTGTTTTGCTGTCAAGGCTTTTAACAGCACAACCCTGAAACCACTGTCAGGCCCAATGTCAAGGAGCGTTTCTTTCGCATTTCTTATAGAAATGTTACTGTCTCGATTTTTCCTGCTTAATGCATTTTCATTTGGCTTTGTGTGTGGTATAAAATACGGGTCTTGTTTCTTTTTTTTTTTTGCATGCATGCATGCATGCATCTTGTTTTGCTTTCTGGTGTTGGGTATCCAGTCTGCAGCCTTGCATGTCATTGGCAAGCACTCTACCACCAAGCTACATCCACAGCCCTCGGGTTTTTGAGAGAGGGTCTCGCTCTGTAGCCCAGGCTACCCTGGAACTCTCTACGTAGCCCAGGCTGACCTCACGCTTCCATCTCTGCCAGTGTAGACGCTGCAGCGTGCCGGGATTACAGGTGTCAGCCGCCACACCTGGCTGTCTGTAAGCTGACGCACATCTTCCCAACACCATCTCCTGCAGAGACGGTCCTTTCCCCACTGTGTATCCTCAGTGCCTTTGTTATCACTAATTCGTCACACGTGTGCGCGCTCTTATTTCTGGACTCTGTTCTGTTCCATTCACTTGCATGTCTGCTTTAGTGTCAGTGGTATTCTGGTTTCCTCACTACAGCTTTGTAATGTGATTGAAAGCGAGAAAGGATGACGCCCCAGCTTTGTTCTTGCTACTCAAGATTACATCTGAAGTCTTTTATGGCTGTCTGCGAATTTTAGGACAACACTAATTCTTCTACTCTCTGAACACAAGACATCCGTCCCATATATTTTTTAACCAAACACCATTTTCCCTGGTACCTACGTGCTGTGGCTCTCCTGGGGGAAACAGTTTATTCAGATCAATTTAGCAAATGCCCCTGAGGCTTTCCTCAGAGGGCTGGCTTGCAGATGAGCCGGACTGCCTGCCTTCAAGAAATACCAGCTCCTGTGGGTGAAACAGACGCAGAGAAAAAAAAAAAAAAAACCTCACCGTGCCATGGTAAACGCATGTTAAGGCTGCACAAGGCTTGAGGCTGGCAAAAAGGAGGGCAGCTTGGAGGAGCTCTGTCATGGAGGAATGAGAGGAGCTGTCAACAATTGCAAAGGCAGCACAGAAGCCAAAATGGGTCCCACAGCATCTCCTTCTCGCAGGTTAATCAGGCCCCTGGCTGGCAGTGGAGAGGGAGGAGTGAAATATGCCGCAGAGACGGGTTAGACAGCAGATCCTGAGTACTCTGTGAAAGCATGGGCTTCTTGGAGAGTTTGAAGAACGCTGTTGACCTTGTACTTGGAACACAGATAATCATGATTCCGTGCAGAGCTCCGGCCTCTATGCTCACCATCACTAACCCTGGGTCTAAATTTTCTTGAGCATTCTCAGGGAAAAACCTGGAACGCCACTCCTTCCTTCTCCCAGACTCTTCAGATGGCTCAGGCCCTGCCCTCAGGGGCCTTGATTCTGAATCCCTTACACACTACATATTAGGACTTGTTTTCTCAAATCCAGGCAGCCCGGCCCTTTGCTGTGAACCCTCACTGTGTGGGACTCCTCCTCTAGAGTCCTGGAGCTCTCCTGAAGGCCTGCTGGAGGCACTATGGGTATCTTCCCCGTCAGTCTTGTCCCATTCATCCTCCACGTGGCCCCCTTGCCACCAGACAGCTCCTCTACCTGTGACAAACCTTTGCCCCAGCGCCACTTCCCAGGTACCGCTGGTGCGCAACCTGAGAGGGTCTCCGAGGGCCAAGCAGATAGAGTTGCTGACTCCCCTTTAACTGGCCTCCCTCTCTCTCCTCCAGGAGCCCCATCAGGACATGAGGTTCATGTCCCCTATATAGAAGCCCACCATCCAGCTCCTGCAGGGGCATTTTGCTTATGTGTTTGGTAACCCTGTGCAGCTGAGAAACGCTGACGTGGTTTTGACTATTTAATCATTTTAAATACCATGGTAAGGATAACTTTGCTGGTAGCAGCTCAAATTAAGGTCCAGATAAAATAAGACTCATTGAACCTAAAACACTTCTAATTAACTCCCTGGCCAGTTTCCTTAGCAACAGATGGCCACAAAGGGCAGCTGGGGTTCCTGGGAAGGCCACGGGACTGGGAGTCCATCTGGAAGGAGGAATAGTAAAGAGCACTTGCCCTGTTGCTAGAAGCACAGAGTGAGGCCACATTGCCACAGCACACCTTTCTGTGACCTGTTACCAAGTAGCCACAAGTGTGAGGGACCGTAACCTCGACGAGGAAAAGTGGCTGCAGCTTGCCTTCAGGATGTCCTAGATTTTGACACACTTCTTACTCAGAGGTGGTTCAGGACAAAGGGGACCAAATGGGATGACAGGCCCATGAGAATGCCATAAGCCCCAAAGGGTCCCCCAGCTTCAGCGTGTGAGGGACCTGGTCTTCCAAGAGCTCCTATCACCAGGAGTATTCCTCAGGCTGCCTCTGTAACCTTCATGGCTGCCTTCTGGAGTCTCCCTGACAACTGTCCCTCACCTGCTCTGGAAAGAGGATTGTCTGTGGTTCACTCAGGAGCCTGCATGTCAGGTATCAGGACTCCCTATCTTCCCTTGAGTCAAACTGCCCCATGTAGAGATGGAGGAGAGATGCCCTGGCCCAGGAAGAACATTGGTCCTAGGGAGAGGCCATCCTATCACTGCCGTCCATGCAGAAATGTGCAGCCCTCCAGACGACATAACTACCCTGCTGTAGGAGGCCACTTGTTTGTTTTCCTGGCTGCCCAGACTCCTGGAATAATCACACAGACATGCAGGACCCACAGAGAAATCACTGCTGACTTTGACTCTAAAGGTGAGATGGTTCTTCGGGGTTCTTGCTTCATAAAAGAGACTGCCAGACATTCTGCAGGACACGGAAGAAAGTGACTGACAAACTGACAAAAATGGATGCCCCAATATTACAGAAGAACTTTGGGTGACTGTCCAGGTAGCGAGATGTCTCTGTCAAATCTAGAGTTTTGGAAGTTGCATACAATGCACTTCTTGTTTACTTAGGTAACAGTATATCCTTCTGGAGCCTTTGATGGAGTTGAAGAATATATAATTAAAGTTTTCCTTAGTTATGCTAAAGATAAAATATATATAAATATTGTAACTATAATTCTTCCTTTATAACTGTTTTATTATATGCAATTTTACTATATTAAAGTTAAAACTTCCCTTTTTATTTAAACAGAAAAGGGGAGGTACTATGAGATTTCCCTCTCTATGCTGTGAATACCATTGGTGAATAAAGAAAATGCCTGGGCCTGTTGATAGGGCAGGGTAGAGCTAGGCAGGGAAAACTAAACTGAATGCTGGGAGAAAGGAGGTGAAGTCAGAGAGAAGTCATGGACCCACCGCCGGAGATAGATGCGCAGGAACCTTGATGGTAGGCCACAAGCCTCATGGTAAAATATAAAATACTGGAAATGGGTTAATTCTAGATGTAAGAGCTAGCTAACAATACGCTTAAGTGATTGGCCAAGCAATTATTTAATTAATACAGTTTCTGTGTCGTTATTTCGGAGCTGAGCAGCCAGAAACTAACAAGCGGCCTCCTACTACACTATCCTGTAAACTTTCTTGTTAATGTATGATCCCAAAGAACCTGTCTCTAAAATACCTGACTGATTCTGAATTTTTCTGGATTTTATATTTGCCTTGTCACAATGAGATATTTGAGGGAGATGATCTAAGTCTACATGTGAAATTTAGTTACGGTTTGTATACAGCTTACACATACAGCCCACAGGCAGGGAATTTTATACAATATTTCTAATAATCTTGTGTGTTTGGCTGCATCACATCAACGATCCAGGGCAGAATTTCCAGCCTGGGCTGTTGTGTCAGCATTTCAAATACTCCTGGATTTGTAGGTTAAAAGATGTTTAACATTAACTTGGCCAGTCGAGAAAACTAACCTTTTTCCCTCCTGACCTCCCCACTCTCTAGGAACAGGAGTGGCGTTATTCAAGAAGGACTGCCTGTTTCAAAGTCTCACACAAGCAACGAATTTGAGTCCCTGGCCTATCTCTGCACTTGAGACTGAGAAGGGGCTAGAGGCAGGCTGCCCAGGCAGCCCGAAGCCACAAGGAAGTAATGGCTAATCCAATACACACAATTTCATTACTGATGTGAAAACTGATTCTAACTCACAGAAAAAGAAAAAGGAGATTTGACTGGAATGCTCAGTCCTGAGGAGACAGGATGGTTGGATCCCACGCTGTGCCCTTTACCAGGAAGTTACAGGCAGGGTATCAAACACTCACCTGGAAAAGAAGAGTGAGAGCTGCCTGGACATTTTCAGCTCTCCTAAGCATGCACTGCCTTATCAACTAGCTCAGAAACCCACCCTTTCTCATTGCCCTGGTGTAAAAGAATGGGCCTCCCAGATTGGAAGAGGCAGCTTCTTGCTTCTTATGAGAAGCATGGGACCAGTGTCTTTCTGACTCTGTAGATGGACTTTTAGTGTTCTATATGGAAGTTTGTTTGTGACACCAAAGCCCACATTTGCTTACTAAACTAGTTAATGTAGCCCCTTTATTTAAACAGTGGCCTTGGCTGTCAATCGCAGGCTCGCTCTCTCCTCCAGCTGTGCAGTTCACAGATACACACACCGTTGCTCCCTACCCTGAGCCTGCCACCCAAACAGGGAAAACTCACTTGAAGCTTTCTTGCTTTGTGATTTTTTTTTTTTAGAACAAGTGAGTGTGTGTTCCAGCAAACATGGAAGAGTATGTATTTATCCCACAACAGATGCACTCATTCATTATTGAGCATCTACTTTATGTGTGGTACGGAGCCAAGGCTGAGACTGTGAACAGCTCCCTGGAGCTCCCGGTACAGCAGGGAAGGAGGCGCACACTTTGAAAATGCTCATCTATAACGCACATGGGTGAGCGAGCTAATAGAGACAGGGACTAAGTGCCTAGAGAGGAAAGAAACACAAGATTACTTCTGTCTCTGGCCTGGGGAGAGCTTCCAGGGAGTGTGTACGGTGAATGGCTTTGTGTAAGTCTCCCCCAGGCAATGCTACCTGGAGAGACCCCAATCCTACCCACCTGCCTTCCCCTCATGTCCAACAAAAAAACAGCCGGACATCCCCACCTTTCTAACCCTCCTGGATGGCTGCGGCGCTTCACAGAACCGAAACATCTCTAGCCCAGCTGCCCCAGCCACCACCCACATACTGCCCTGCATCCTCTGCTGCCGTCCACTATTCACTTAGGAACCAAGCCAGAAAGGGCTAATGAGAAGAGAAAGGGGTCCTGCATATGCACTGATGGGGCAGAAGCAGGAGACAGTCATTCAGGACAGACTGCTCTGCCGCCTGGCCCTCAGACATACAGATCTGTTCTCCAAAGCCCCTTTCCTGTAAAGAAGGTCACCAAGGCTCCCCTACAATCTTGCCAATGCTCTCCTCTCAAGAACTGTGGGTTTTGTCACAGGTCTCAGCGTGCAGCCTTGAGCCCTGGACACAGTACATATTCAAGCATAAGCTGCTCAAACTGCAGTGGCACAAACTCTCGGGTCTCCTTCAGCTAGCACCAACCTCCAAGTCACCTGCCTTAGTGAAGATGAGTGAGGGTCTCCCGTCCTGGGTTTATACAGTGTGTGTGTGTGTGTGTGTGTGTGTGTGTGTGTGTGTGTGTGTGTGTGTGCGTGCGTCCGTGCGTGCATGCGTGTGCGCACGCATTCCAGTAGTTAACATCATGTGTCTCCCTCAATCACTTTCTATCTTAACTGGAGCTTGCCAGTTCAACTACACTTAGGTTGGCCAGGAAGTTCCAGGAATTCTCCACCATCTTCACCGTTTCAGCACTGGGATACAGGTGCACAACACCACACTGGTCCTCTTCATTCTATGGCAAACAATATCCATCGGTCCCTGAGGCTGACTTTTGAAACTCAGATACAAAGCTTTCTATGTGCTGGAAGTTAATTCCACCTTGTATGTTGGGACCCTTCATTCTGCCTGTCGACTCTACATATTGATGATATCATCCTTCAGTCTTGCCAGCCTGGCATCATGCGAAGTGGATAGTCAGTTCATCCAAGACATCAACAAATGTGTCAAATATGACGAGCCCAAGGAAGACTCCTTGTGGCTCCCAAGACCTACAGGAAGAATCTAGTTAGTGTCTGCCACAAGGAGATGCAAATGGCGAGTGGATCCGCAGGAAATTCTGCCTTTCTATGTCCCCCCAGATCAGATGCCTGTCCACCTCAGGTGGTCATAGCTCTTCTTCTTTTCCTCACAGATGGCATGGCTCATATGGGACTCTTAACCTGAGGTGCCAAATTTGAAGATGCTTAGATACAGCAGGTTTTCAAAAGACAAAGGAGTCAGTGAGTTGACCCAACCTGACCTCCGGGAACTGTTGTCTGCCCTGCTGTGTTTTGCAGGTGATGCAAACTCATCAGCTTCCAATTCTCTGGGAGAAAACGGCCTCACGCTTGCCGCTTTTGAGTATTTTTTAATCTACATTTTCTTTATTGCAACAACATCTGCCTGCCTCCGGCTTTCTGGTGCGCCTCACCCGCTCCACGGCTTCTCAACAATCCACACAATGCATGCAGAATTCCATTCATAACCTGCTGCTGCTGCCCGGGGGATGCCGGCATAGTTCCCTTTGTTTGTCCTGGCCTTGGCCTATGGGCCTGGCTTTGGCCCACTGTGGCCCGAACACAGCTCTGTAGCCAGGAGGGGCCAGCCAAGCGTGCCATGGTATCTGAGTACACTCAGTTCAAACAGTGCCCACCAACGGAAGGCAGGGTCCTGCCTCTCCTCCCCCTCCTTCCTTCTGTAAGGACTGCTCTGCTGTGGATGCCAGGCAGAAATGTGTGTGTATGCAAATGTGCAAGCGTGTATGCACAGAGGTATAAAAAGTCCAGTGGGCGTTGAGTGGCGGCTATAATCATAATAGAGTTTATGTCACCTGCTACGCTCGCGTGTGAGTGCCTCATATATTTAACCTATCTAATCCTCACTAGAGTCCTGTGTGGCAGGGACTGCCATTCTCCCAGTTTGCAACCAGCAGAAAAATGGCCCCAGCCACAGTGAGTCTTCACTGGTGTGCCTACCCACAACAGCGGGACCCCATCCCAAGCGTTCCCCCGCCCTCCTTCTAGCCCTCCAGCATACCCTACATTCTCTTCACAGCCCTGCCCTTCTCCATAGTCTCCAAAAAGTTCCAGGGGCTTTCACACCACTGCACTCTCTGTTCGTGAAACTGGCTCTGCCTGGAACAGTCTTGTCCACACAGAAAACTCCGTACTCATACTTCAAAACTTAGTCAATGCTACCTGCCTTATGAAGCACGCCATGCCTATGACAAGGAGAATGTTCTGTTCCCTCCTTTCTGGGTCCTATAGCAACTGTTTGTACTGTTAGGTTAGAATCAGCTTTGTAAACAATAGACATTTCTGAAACAAGGATCAAGAGACCAGGAAACTGGCATAAAGTAGCAAGAAAAAAATATGCAGGGCCTTTCATTTCATCATGAAAGTATTTGATGCCTACTGTATACCCTGTATACCAGGCACCATCCTAGACACTGGGACAAAGGAGTCAATGAAGACAATCTCACAAAGCCTATGCCATGTCAGGAGAGAGGGAGAAAATGCAACAGGTAAGAAAAACTTAGAATGCACCAGAAAGTGGTGTGTGCCCTAGGAAGGAACAAAAGAGGCCAAGAGCTGAGGAGAGGGCCAGGCTTGCTTTGACATTAGATCCTGAACTCTAAGTTTAGGCTCAGTTCCCAATGAGGTACCAACCGCGGTGGCACAGCTCCTCCTATCACCCCAAGAACTTCCAGGACTTCAGAGAACACACACGGTGATTCTGCTGCCCAGTGCTTACCTTTACCCATGGTGGCAATGAGTGAGGTCCATCGCATTGCCATGAGTACAGGTAGACACAGCCAGGCTGACGACACAGCCCGGGTGCACTCACATTCACGGTGATCATGAGCCCCTGTCCCTCGGTCACATCTAGACACGTGGCATGGTGCCCACCCCTTCCCACAGGCTGTCCACCTATATCTAATCTAACTCTCCCCCTTTGCGGATGAAAACCCTACGGCTTGAGAGGCTCTGCACCTTGACCAGGAGCCTGCGGAGCTTTGATCACGAGCCCAGGACTCGGCTAAGTCTGCCTGACACTGGACCCACAGGAGGACCTCCATTACGCCCCTGTATCTGGTTTACTAGTGAAGAGTCTTGTCTGAGTCTGCCCTAATTCACCGGGAACTTAGAACACTGCGTGAAAAGGTGAGGCAGCCTGGAGGGAAGCCTCGCTCCACCGGGCAGCCCAGGAGCCTGCAGTGAAACTGGGAAAGACCTCATCTTAGCTTTCTCAGCAAGAACGGAGCTCAGAACACAGGAGACTTAGCTCAGGCTCCAAACCTGGCACCTGATCCAGCCTGGCCCTTCCCTCCCAGAGCTGACTCATGCCTCTCCTGCTGGTCCTGGTACCTTCCTCTTCAGTTCCTGTCCCACCCACTCTACTCTCTCTGCTGAGCAGAGCCTACAGCTCCCTCCCCATAGGTCTTAAGTCTACAGCCAATGGCTGAGCCATCCTGCTTCTGGCTCTTTGATCACTCCTGCCTCTAGCCTTGCAGTACGGGGACCATAATCCCTGAAGGTTGGAAATAGGTCCTAGCCTGCTCCCTTCCCTTACTGTCCCTTTAAGCCCCAAAGTCACTCTCTCTTTTATCATCAATGCCATGGGATGACCATGTTCTCAATGTCACCTGTCACCCAGCATGGTCCGCATTGGTCCACCATGCGCTTGTCCCCCTGCTCTCCACATAGGGGACCCTCCTGCCTCCAGAACACCTCACCTGATCCCTCTGCTCTGACTGCAAACTGTCCAGCAGGGCTCAGGCAAGCTGGCTCAGAGCTCAGAGCAGGTAGCAAATCTTGTCCTACCTCTGCATTTAGTGAGGTACATTGTTGGCTGAAGGCCAACTGTAGTGAGAACACCTAGACCCTAGAAGTCAGTCAGACACCACATGAGAGCTCACCGCACACAGTGGGGCTGCGCGCCTAGGCTGGTTAGCCTTGGGTCAGCCTGGCTCAGCACAAGAGCCTGCATCCGAAGCCTCTCCATCCCAGGCAAACGGGAAAATGACTCATCACACCCTTCCAAACCTACTGAGTATCCCTTGTTCTATAAACTGCTTTCCTTCCCCCCTCACTGCCGAGATAACCCCCCAGACCCTGCATGCCCCCCCCCCGGGTTTCTCCTAGTCTCTACCCAGCCCATCTATCTACCTCATATGCCCTCCAGGCCTTCCCGCCATTGCCACGCTTACTGCTGCAGTTAGACAAACAAGGGGCAGTCTTCTCTCCCTGGTCACCAGGCTGGTGTCAAGCATTATTAAAATCTGTTTAAAAAGTCTGTCTGCGCTAACAATGCTTTTTTAAAAGTATTTCTTTGTGAACACTCCTCACATTTTCCTACAAATAAACAAAGTGTGGCTGGGACAATCTAACTTGTCAGTGGCTGCTGGACCTACTCTCGCTGCTGAGGCCATCTTTCCGCAGAAAAGACTGTCAGTCAAACAGCCAACCGCTATCCTTAAGCCAACACCAGCAGTACTGAACATTCCATGGACACCTTGAAACAACTCTACAGAAGGCAGAGCTGAGCACCCTGGCTCTGGAGCACACAGCTTCCAGCCAGAGTTATTTCAAACACTCTGCACCAGGCCTCTGGCTGTCACATGCTTCCATGAACTCTAGACGATCCTGCAACCATTTCTATCTTGACCAAAAGGGACTGCTTCCCCTGGTGGTCCGATTGCTGGGACTAAAAAGCAAAGCAGTATTGGTCCAAACCATAAGGCTCGGTGTGCTTGGTGCTAAGAGGCAAGCCTGTGATTGGTCCAGACAAATGGCTGTGATTGGCCCAAGTATCCCTTCTCCACCCATCTAAACAAGCTGCTGAGCTCAGTCAGGTTCAGGGACACTCTCCTGTGGACCTCCCTTGGGTTTGCAACATAAATCTCGGATGCTCTTCCTTGCCTACCTTCAGTAGCACGGGCTACCCTGATAACAACGCAGCAGCAGATGCAGTGGAAAGCTCAGAATTCCGCAGCTGCAATGGCCACCTTCACAACAAAGAAAATAGTGGTGTCAGCTTGACTGCGGAAGAAGTCCCAGTGGTCTGAGAAGAGGTCCCAAGGGCTCTCACCTGGCATCTAATACCTCACACCAGGCTGACATCTGGTGTCTAGTTTTCAAATCTCAGCCAAGATGTCGGGACCCAGCCTACTGGGAATGACAGTCTGATAGCTGAAGAGGCTGATAAAAGCCCCCTGGCAGCCCCCATGGCCCATGACTTCCCAGCATTCCTAGAGGCAGCTGTAGACTTGAATCCATGCAGGGGTGGAAGGTGAGGCTGCCCACCTGCTGCTGGGTGCCCTATCTGTGTGATTCCCTGATGCTCTTGCTCCTAAAGGGTCTATTGGGTCTTGAGTTCCAAACTCAGCCCCAGGAGAGGCAGACACCACAAGTCATCTCCTTAGCATCCACTGAGCTGGTAGTGCAGGTAAGTGTCCCCTAGCCTATCCTCACCGCAAGAGCCCCAGCACCCTGCTGATGTAGCCTGAGAAAGGGTGGGATTTGGATCAACCAAGGTCTTTTGTTTAGGCCAGTCACAGCCAGAAAAAGCAGCGGAACAATTCCAAAGCAGCCAGGACAGACCAGGAGGAAAGACAGGGCACTTACTCAAGAAGCGGAAAGACCTCAAGGATACAGAGACACGAACCCCTAAATCCTAGAAACCAAAGGCATGTCAAGTCCACGGGCCCAAAGGTCTGAGATTCCAAGCTGAGGGCCACGGCAAAGGACACAGGGTCTCAATATCAGAGACCTGAATAGGATTGGAGCACTGGGCAGTACCGCTTGCCTCTGTTTCTGCCTGCTCACTGCCTCTGACAGCTTGCTGCTGCCAAACCTAGGGGGAAATGAAGCATAGAGAAGAGCTGCCTGCATGTCTACAACTTACATCCAGGGAAACGAAAAGAACCCTTGAACCAGCTGATTGCTGACAGAGCCACACTGCCCTGTACTCAAGAGTAAGAGGCAACCATTGCCTCTTAGCCAAATTCACAGTGTGCTGTCTCAGTCTATCTACCAGCCCCTACCGTAGCATCTCACCCTCGGATTTAACTCCCGCATCCTCCACCATCCTCCTCTCCCCTGGGCTCCTGTAGTACCTCCATCCTACTCCAGTTACTACTTCTGGCATCTTTGGAGTTTGTTTTGTGACAGGCTCACCATGTACCTTAGGCTGGTCTCCAACTTGCCATCCTCCTGCCTCAGCCTTAGCGTCCTGAATGCTAGAGTTATGGGTATGTGCCACTACGCATGGCTCGTCCGGTCCCCAGTGACCTCAGACCCAAAGCGTGGGGATAGTAGAGTTCTATGAGAAGTCCAATTCGGACAGCCAACTTCACTCCACCGCATCCCAGCTTCATCTACCCTCATTCTAGAATTCACCTCACCACTGAGTATTTTTCTTGGGCTGTGGCATAGATTCAGTTCCAGGTAAATGTCCCCCAGGTGCATCAAACTCAACCAATCTTAATCAGAACCGAATCTGCCACCGTCTGCTGTTACCTAGGTCCCCAACTGTCCTGTCTTAGGTACTGATCATCAGCTGCTCAGAGGAAGAATCTGAGAAGTATTTAAGGCTGTCCTAACACCCACCACTCTCAACAGCACCTAATAGAGCCCCCGTCATGAAGATTCTCCCTCCTTCCTGACTCCCAGGGCTACAGTCCCCTCCGTGCCTCAACCCAGGTTTACCCCCTCCCCTGCAGGATCATACCAGAGCCCCAGTCCCTGACTCCAGTCTGCATTAGTCTTGTCCGTCTTCCACACAACACACCCACTCAAGCTAGCTCTGCTTAAAGTCTCCCAGTGGCTGCTTTCAGGATGATGCTAAAACATTTGGCACACACATGGGACATAACCTTTGGCGTTACTTCTTTGGGACACATGAGAACTGTGAGATGGAAAGGGAGATGGGGGAGCCAGCACCTCTGAATTCGATAGCCTGAGATCATACCTCTGGTCCTCCACCAAAGAGACTTCCTAAGCTCTGTCAAGAGAGTGTGTATGTGACAAGGAGCAAACCAGACCACACAAGAAAAGCCCCTGGAGTAAAGTCCTGTGCTTGGCAAGGGTGAGCGTGCAGTATCCAGTCCTTCTGATAAACACTGCTAGTTGAATTGCATTCTCTACCACCTCCCATTCCGGAGGTGAGTGGGTCACATGACTGCAGCCTCATCTCTGCTAGGGAGGTGCCTCTGCTGGGGCAGCTCCATCTTTTCCTCTCAGACTTAACCCAAGCCTTCCCAGGGCACCATGCCTCCTCCAGGAAGCCTGTACTGTTGCCCGTGCTGAGGTGAATGCCCTCTTTCGTGTCCCCATGTTCCTTGCATTGGCCCCTCTATGCCACACAGCTTCATCTATCTACTTCTTGGTTAAATTCAGGAATTTTCCCTTGGTGCTGAACACAGAGCCTGGCAGAGAAGTCCCCCACCCTCCCCTCCATTCTACCTCCTCCCCAGCGACAAAAAAAAATCCCACAGACTAGATGAATTAATGAAGCCAGCAGCACAACCTGATGCATTCTGGGCCACTGCCCTTCCCATGCCCTTCCAAGAAACACTCAGAACACTAACATCCCCCATAGAAAGGCAGTGGCCACTTCTGGTTTTGTCCTTGTATCCCAAGACCTCAGAAAACTCTGTTAAAGGAACAGCTCATGGGACTCTACTTGGGACGGCGCCTGCAGGGAAGCCAAGGCTGGAGCAGGGAAACAAAAGACGTTAATTACAAAGCCGGTGGAAGAAACGGAGGTTCACAGGTGCAAAGCCAGAGTCTACATTAGAAGAGAAACAGGGCAAAGCCAGCAAGCTTTTCAGTGTCTTGGGCTCCAGGGGAAGGACAGAGTGAATCAACCTCTGACAGTCGATCAATGGACATCCAATTAACCGTCACAATATTACTAATTTACACAAAATGTCTAAACAATACTCTTTCTTCCTTGGAGGAGACCTCGGTTCAATGCCTCCCAGCTGTTGGGATAGTCCCTCCTTGCGAGTGCTGAAAAGCTATTGGAACTGTGCCCCGATCCAGGGGAGGCCCAGGGACTCAGGCAGGCAGAAGGTCGGAGCCAGGCACCGGACAGACCCAAGTGCCTACCAAAAGCTCAGTCAGGGCCAGAGCAACCAGATTGAGTCACTGGGGCCACCAGGGAGGGCCACTGAGGATTCAAAGAGGCCACAGTCAGAAACAGTCACTCATTCTGACATAAGGAGCCCAGGGGTTCCAGTGGCCCAATGATGCCCTAACATATGTTTTGGGGGTGTCACTCCCTTCATTCAGCAGCTCATAGAAGGTAAAGTGCCTTCTGGGTGGTCTGAGGTTATTCATGAAAGCATCCAGAGACAGAGGTGGGGGGTGGTCTCCACTTGGGAGTAAAGGGGAAAGATGGCGTGACACTTGATCAGTAGTGACACCCAAAAATTACTGACTAACCAACCTCCTGTGACATCCAGGGACCAAAACTACCAGCTAGCAGGGACACCGAGAAGATAAGACGAACTCGGTTCTAACAGTGACTTTGGACTGACCTGCTCCTTGCTCCCGTAAGATGTGATGGCACCGGCATTCAGAGAGAGCCTGGTGCTCACACGGGAGGACTGAGGTCTGCGCAGGTGCAAGGGAGAGGTGAGAATGCCTTGCCTTCTTCCTGCCTTCTTCCACAGACAAACCACACAGGAGCCACAGCTTGGCGGTTCAGCCCTGACAACAGAACACATTCAAGGCTGCTGCAGGTCCCTTCACCACAGAATCCTCCTCCCAGTGCCATCTGAACACCAAGCTCTAGGCAAAGCCAAAGCTGGAGGGGAGCATGGGCACTGCCTTCCGGTATCTAGAAGGATATCAAGCCAGACAGCACGATCTCCTCATCTAGATATGCACCTGGCATTTCTCACCATCATCGGCTTACAAGCAAACTAAGTCACCAAGAGCTGAATTGACTGCCCAGCTCCCCAGCAGCAGGTCTCTTCTCTTGTTTGTGGAACCAGAGTCTCATGTATCCTAGGCTGGCCTCAGACTTTCTATATAGACAAGGGTGACCTTAGATTTCCAATCCTCCTGCCTTCACCTCTCAAGTACTAGGATTACAGGCAAGGCACCACCATACCTGATGACTGGGGACAGAACCCGGGGCTGTGCCAGCTAAGTGCCCACCAGCAACCCTTGTCCTCTTTAAGTGGGTATTCATCCCAGTCCACGATGCTCCAACTGGCAAGTGCTGTCTGTTATGGGCAAAAGCGTGTAGCAGTGCCCCTCAGTCTCATACCCTGCAGCCCCCTGCTCTTCCAATCTTCCTGTATCATGGAACCCACAGCGCATTCTTGATTTCCTGTGACCTTTACTAGGTCTCTGAATGGCAGTCTCTACCTTATGTGGCAGAGCCCAGTCTGCCCTAGAAGCCAGTCACAGCAAAGCAAAGGAGCTTTCTGGTGCGCAGGGACAGACTTCAGAGGAAACGGCTTCCCGAATTAAGGATTTTAAGCACAGATGTCTGAAATAGATATTCGGGAGCTATTCACCCAGACAACAGCCACCTCCTCAGCCTGCAGATACGCAGCCGCCATTGGCAAATATGCTTTCCAGCAAATTCTGCCCTGCCAATAAACTACTCCCCTTTCTAGACATTTAGGGGAGCTGCTCCCCCCAAAGAAGCCATGGCAGACTCTGCAGCAGCCAGGTCCCCTGCCACTCTGTTCCTGAAACATCCTTCCCCTGGCTCCTCTCCCCACAGGCTATCCACCGATTCATTTACTCCCCATTATTTTCAAAACTCAAATTGTATTCGCAGTGGAGCACGAGTAATAAATACTAATACACTGTTTGCACTTGAATTAGCCTGCACGTCCTGGGACCACAGAGCGATTTGTCAGAGGCAGACATCCCACCCCACCTGCGCCTACAGAATCTTTCAAGGTCAGACTCTTAGGGCCTTAGCAAGGGTAAGGCATGGAAGGCTGTAGAGACTCTCACATAGGGCCCCCTGATTCCTAAGAAGGCCACTGAGCTGCCGGGAAGGATAGGTAACTTAGGAAAAGCCCACACCCTGGGGCCCACAGGTCTAGCCCTGGCCTCTAAGCTTATGCCCAATAGGGAGCCTCCAGTTGGAGAGCTGTGTGGCAAGCAGTGCAAGGGAGAAAGGGCCCGGATGTTTCTGGAAAGGGATTAGAGTAGGATGGGGGAGGAGCCTTAGGAAAGTAAAGTCACAGAAAGGCCAGAGCGGGAGGGGAGATGGAAAAAGGAACCCCAGCTGTCTGAAAGGATTCTGAGTCAGAAATCCAAAGCTACCCTGGGAGCCAGAGTCAGCACTGCGGATGGGTTCGGTTTTTTGTTTTTTGTTTTCTACAGACAGAGTTTCTCTGTGTAACAACCTTGAATGTTCTGGAACTCACTCGCTCTGTAGACCAGACTAGCCTCGAACTCACAGAGATCCACCCGCCTCTTCCTCCAGAGTGCTGGGATTAAAGGCGTGCCCCAACCCCTCTCCCATGGGATAAACACTGCAGGTCTTCCTCCCTCACCTGGTAGGATCTGGCTGGAGGGTTATAGTTGAGCATCCTTAGGCACCTACAGCCTCTTCCAACTCCAGAGACCCCCACACCTGGTTTAGTGTGCACACTCCCTCCTGGCTCCTGCTTCTCAATAATTCCATTCTGGAAGTATCTCCGGATTGGGAACAGCGCAGGAACTCAGGATACCCCACACTTTCCAGGAAAGCTGCAACTGCGCAGGACCTAGAGCCAGAACCGCAAAGATGGTGCAGTTACCCAAGCAAGGGGTCAAGCCGATGCTACATGGCAAACCGCCCTGCAGACTCCACTGGGTTGAGAATGCCAGCTTTCTGGGGCAGGTCTAGCCTGAGCCACACCTCAGTCATCGGCTGGGTAGGTGACTTTTAGCAAACTCCCTGAGTCACAGCTTCCCCACTTGTCACTGTGAGTTGCTGCAGGATGGAATAAGAAAATGCATGTGACCCACTGCATAAAGTGCTCAAAAAATACCACCTAGTGTTTTTATTAGTGCCATCTCATGTCTCCTCTTGAGTATTCTGTCAAGTGACCATACTTCAGCAATAAGGCCCTGGCCATTATAATAATTATAAGCACTTAAGTCTCAATTTTTGAAACTGAAGTAGAAGGCAGGGGCAGAAAAACCCACCTAAGGGTCAAGCCAGCTAATGAGTGCCCATGTTAGCCAGGCTCAGATCACAAAATGGGGCATGGCCAGCACTCCAGCAGATCCCGAGGGCCCCTCCAAGAGAATCAGCTACCCTGGCTTCTGTTACCACACTTTGACATTTATGTGAATAAAATCATACCTGATGTCTGAATGAACTTTATGATTTAAGGAGCCTTGTCATCTTCGTCCCTCCCTTTGGATGTGCCCACCCGCTTATCTAGGCTGCTACATAGACAAAGAGGGCTCTCATGTGGGCTGTCCAGGCCCCTCCTGTCTCCTCACGCTCGTACCAAACAGCTTCCTACAAATCTTCTTAAAGATTCCTGCCCCTTCTTAGGAAGCTAAGTCCTCCCTTTCCACGGGTCCGCTTGCTTCTGGAAGTTTCTTTGGATTGGCTAGAAGAGAAACATCAGTTTGTCCTGCCCTGCCCATCCCAACCCAGACGGCACAGCCAAGCTGGGCTCGGATCTGATGAGTGTTTCTGACGTCTAGGTGGATTTATACGTGTCCTTTAGTCTTTTCTCCATGTGCCTGTCAGAGGCTGGCTAGCAGTTGGCTTCTGGTGGGGAGAAAACAATGCAGTCAGGCAGGCAGGGGCAGGGTGGCGGGTCTCAGGCCCTCTCTTTTTTCATGAAAGGTTATACAGGAATAAGTCTGATGAAATGTACGGAATCCTGATTCTCCAGAAGGCAAGTTACTTCCCCACTCTGAGCCTCAGTTTCCCCATTCAGAGGAGAAACAAAGAATGGCACTCTGGGCTCAGGTCAGATAGCACAAGGTGACCTTTGCTGACCCACGGTGCCAACACTAGATCCCAGGCTTCCTTCAGCCCCGCCGTGCAGGCATCCACGTCAACCAGCCTGAAAGGGTAGAGGGGATCCAATTGTAGCCTTGAGTAGTGCCAGGAGCATTGGCTTTGTCCACAAGGAGAGTCACGGTGCAGGCCCACTGGGCTCAGGACTAGACAATGAAAGGTGACACCAGACGAGGAGTCTTCCTAGATCCTCGTGCTTTGTGTTCCTGTACTGATGGGCCTTTCTCCTAGGACTCTGCTCCTCTGGTGCCCAGTCCCCATGCTGCCAATGACCTTCATATAACCAACTAGGCTCTAGCTAACTAACTGGAGTGCACATAGGCCCATGTTACACCAATCACTTGTACTAACATCCCTAGATGTGGCTTCTGTCCCCAGAGCCTACTCATGATGACTCCTGGAAACTGTGTACCCCATCTTGATCTATACAGCTGTCACCCCAGATGCCACCTCTGCCCTCCCTAACCTCTCTCAGGTCCCTGGTGCCAGGACCAGTTGGGTCAAGATCCAAGCAGACCCAGGATCACACCTACACTGGTTTATCTCACTTAGGGCTGTACTAATCTAAGAATGATAGCGCCATGCAAGACGAGAAAGGCACTTGGAGGCACAGTGGACTTTCAACCCCACACACCTGTGTGCTGAAGGTCATCTGTGTGCCCCCAGGCTCACCGATCGTCAAGGGTCCTAGGATATGGCTTCTACCGACAAGCACCTCCCAAGGAAGCCGCTCACTCACGGTACCATACACTGAGTGCCTGTCCCCTGCTGGTACTGGCCTCACTGTAGATGGCAGGACACTGAGTACACACCCCATATCTACAGGACTGACAGATAATCTGAGGACTCCCCAAAGCATCCAAGTATTGCCTGGCCTCCCCTTACCACCATCCTCTTGGCTATACCCAGATATTCAATCCCTGCCTCCTGGGTGGTTGTGTCTCCAATATACACACCCCCAGCTCTCCAGAGAGGGCCTGGTCAGGATGGTGACACAGAGGTAGAGCAAACAGGGTGGCATTGCAGTTCAGCTATGTGACCTTGTACAAGGGCCCAAAGGAGGGCTAACAGCGACAGTGTGGGGCAGTTGTGGGGGGAGCGCACGGTAACATTTCAGGACAGAAGTAGGGATCAAGAAAAACACTGACCTGGGAGACAGGTCAAAGGTCAGCTCCACTCCCACCCCTCATGTCTGAGATCAAGCTCTGGACAGCTGAGGAGAGACGAAAGCCCCCCACCATACTGGCTGATCTGCCCTGCCGGTGGCCCAATTGTTTTGTTTATGTCCATGCACCCCACCTGCAGAGGTGTCCCAGCCACCTCTTCTTTTTCTAAAAATGGGTGGTGCTGTTTTAGCTCGAATAGACTGATGGTCTTTCTCCCCTAGTTGTCCCATTCTGTGCTCTTAGATTTGGGCCATTTGAATTTGGGCCCTTGGATGGGGTGTGTGCAGCATCCCCTAACTACAAGAAGGTCACAGAGTGGTGGTCCTTCTGCCCAGGACTTTAGGTCCAATGAGGAACCTAGAAGATCTAGCAGATTGTAGAACACAGCCTTGGAATGTACCTTCCTGTGTGTCCATATGGGGACTGTGTGTCCATAAACCAATGGTCGTAAATGGACACATGGCATCCTTGGCATAGCCCCAAGGGAGCAAGGGTCAAGCAACTATGGCCTCCATCAGGTAAGTATATGCCTTCAGTATGTCTCAATCCTCCTATTCCCCACAACTGCTGTCACCTTCCTGGCCAAGGTGTTGCAGTGTAAGGGAGAAGCCTTGGAGTGAAACAGAATGCTGTCTTCATTCCTTGCATCTTGGGAATCTTCCCATCCCTGTGGGTTCCCATGGAGGGAGGGGGAATAAGGACCCAAAGCACAAAGACTTGGTTGAGCATAAGGTAAAACCTAGTAAATTTAGAAGTCATTTGCACTGACTGAGCACGCACCTTATGCTAGGCAGTTGGAGAGGGGACCTGTCACATCCACATTTGCAACCACCCAGTGAGCTATTTTGGCCTCATGAAGACCAGGAGCATGGACCAAGCTTTATCGAACTTGTATTCTGGCTCGAATCACTGCTGGGTGCCCTCTGGGGCAAGCGATGTACCTATGGGTCTGCTCGTAGGGAAGAGCACAGCAGCACCAACTTCCCAAGAGCTGGAGGCCAGCTCAGGACACACTGTGCATGCATAGCACCTCCTAGACACGCGGGGACTCGATGATGGTGGTTCTCAGAAAATGAGGAGTGGACAGAGGCTGAAGAGTCATCCACAGGAGCACAACCTCAAGACATTCCAGGAACCACATCCTGGGATTTGTTTAACCTCCTGACTTTCCGGTTTCCAGGCCATGAAACAAGCAGATGCTGCTTTGTTCTGCATAAGATCCTCAGCTTCACAAGGAGCAGATGCTCCTGACGACCACTGTCTCACCCTTGGGGCAGACGTTAGGTGGCCTTTCGTCTTGGTCCTCAGGGCAGGTGTCCTGACCCTGACCCAGCTTACACTCACATGCCGGTGTGCTCACCGGGTAATGGCTGCCATCTAAGTCCATGATTCCTTCTGGATCAGTCGACAGGTCCTGCGTGCACCTTAAACAGGTGGCTCCTTGGAACCCGGGGCCCTCCATTCTCCGTCTCTTTCTTACTCTGAAACCAATGTAGACTGCATTGGTTTAAAAACGTAAGGAAGGGAGGAAGGAAGGACAAACGGACAAGCTCCATCACCTTCCCAAAGGGCATCGCAGGCCACCCTCCTGTCAGCCTTTCCAGGGACACTGTACCTACAGTCTTGAGTGACAAGCTCTAAAATGGAAACATGATCACCCTGCTAATGGGGACAAGCGCAGCCACTGCTGGGCACCTCCCTCACCTGCTGAGGCTCCAGGGGCCACTTCAGAGCTGATTCGGACTCTGCCCCCTGCACCCCATTGCTGAACCTGGAAGACAGTGAGACACTGTCAGCTGCAGTGCTAACCACTGTACTGCCAAGCCTTGATGGGGCGAGGGAGGCTTCCAGACGCCCTAACCCCCAGAGAGCCAGCCAAGGACTGTTCCTCACCTCGGGACCGGAGCCTCCATGCCTCGGCACCAGGAAAGAGCAGGGCATTCCGTCTAGTTCTCCGCCCGGCTGTTCGTCCATCTTCCCATCATCTGAAACTTTTCTTTTTTATTAAGTGTGCCCTGCAGCCGGACTCTCACTTACACATCTTAACCTCCTCCGGGCTATTGATTTCTCATTCTATTAAATCCTCCTCTTTAACGCCAGCCCTTAGACTCCTATACCAAACATGTATTTACTGCCAGCCACCTAGTCTCAGGCCAGCACTAGGCTCCCCAGTCTTGAGAGGTGGGCTTCTCCTTACTTCCTCCAGATGAAGGGCTGGGGTGGGGCTGTGAGAGGTCCTCTACCAATCAATCCCTAGCAATCCTGCTTCCCCTAGATGCTCTGGGTGACCCTAGGGGTACCCCAATTTCCTTATCAGTCTCTCCATAGCCAAAACACCACACAGGATTCTAAAGACATCCTGAAGGACAATACCATAGCTGTCTGGTCTTCCTTCTCCCACTGAGAAAACTGCTTCCTGAGACACAGATGAGGACGGGGACCAGCTAGAGAGGAGGAGGGCTCACAGGGTTCACAGTGACAGGGTGGACTTCTCACAGGCTGTCTACTCCAGCCATTAGATACAGCCTCAAACTCAGGAGTAAAACCTGAGGGCTGCCAGTATGGGGGTCTGGCAGTCCTTGGGGTTGCTGTCTGCACAAACCAAGACCCTCTGACTGGTGACAAATAAGAGGAAAATCAAAAGTCAGGAAGTGTGGCCCAAGTATCGAAGCCTCCGCACCGCAGCCCATGCATTCTTCTCTGTGGCAAACACTGAATCAGCCGGAGCTGAAGCCCCTTAAGCAGGACAAATATTCACGTGTACCTGGTCTGTCTCACTTAGGGACATCTCAGTGAGCGAAGATATAGTGACTTCTGCCTGCACAGACAGAAACTCCACCTGGTTCCAGGAAGTGACAGATACTGAGATGAGCTAGCACGGGACACGGGGTCCATGGGTCATGAAGGGAGGCAGCAGAATTGGCAGGAAGAGGGAGGGTGAGATCCCGGCATTGAACCTGCTATATGACAGTCCCCTGCTATGTGACAGTTCCCCGACAACACACGCTCAAGGCCCAGGTCTGCCCTGGACTGCTCAGCTGCTAGCTATCCAGGAACTCCATGGGCCACCCAACCCAGTCCCCAAATGCTCCACACAGTCTGGGCAAAGCCGGGCCCTTCTGGCTTTCTTATTTCTAAAAGCTGCATCACCCTTCTCTCCGGGCTCCCAGGCTAGAAATCTCAAAGTTATCCCAACACTTCCTGCTCCTTCATCTGCTGTTACCAATCTGTCCGCACGTACTGCTGCGCCTTGGAAATGTCACTCAAGTTCCCCCTTCCTGTTGCCATCACCCCCGCTTAGCCCTCAACCCCCTTTTCGGCATAACACTCTCTGCCCAAGAATCTTCAACAACTCCCCCAGGCCTGCTGCAATCACCTGAGTTTTTTTTTTCCCTCCGGCGTTCAAGGACTTCTCGGATTTAAAGTCTCCACAGCTCCTCCAACAGCCACACCTTCTCCAGCAGCCCCGTCCAGTCTGCCCGCTGGCTCTGTTCTCTCTCCCCTTGCTCTGCCTGCAGGGTTCCTCCCGCTCAGTGTCTTTACAGTGATGCTCTCCTAAGTCTGAGCCCCCTGTCGGCTCCAGCCTGCACTCATGTGCACATAGCTTCACACATTTCTACACACTCACAACCAAGCTGTCATTTTCAGCCAGGACAGGTACCTTGACCGCTTTCCACCCAGATCCTATATGGATGGAAAGAAGGGTGGATGGAGCCCCGCCCCGCATGGAGGGACTCTTCCAGAACCCCAGGGCTGCAGGGAAGTCAATGGAGTTGTTCAGCTACTCCTGCTTTTAGAAGTAAATGTTGCTCAAGTGTAGGGAGGAAGCTGGCGTCTGAAGCTGTCACCGATTCATGTCACAGGACAGAGGATGGAACATCGTAAAGCCCCCTGGGACCTCAGCCCTCATTTGTAAAGACCCAAACGCTCAGATCTAACTCACAGGGCAGCTGGGTGATTGAACGAAACAAGCAAGTTCTCGGCTAATACAATATTAAATTGATTTCTTCCTTCCTTCCCAGAATTGAGCCAGCCTGGTTCTGTGGTATAATCCTGTTTTTCGTGTTGGATTTGTTCAACATTAGGTGTCCTCTATTTTACATAGCAGAATGTTATAATCAAGTAGCATCCAGTTCTTACTTCCACACTATGAACAGAGCCAGGTAACGGGGGCTGAAGGGCAAGGCCGCTCTGCTGTAGGATGGAGAACGGGAACAGGTGTCAGACAAAGGCTTTGCCCCTCAAGGGAATCACTGTCTGGGTGGGGACACTTACAAGGCAGATCACTTTTAATACCAGGCAGGGCTAAGAGCTGACTCAACCCACCAAGAGAAAGTGGAGGAGGGGCCGTGCAGGGAATACACCCTAGATTCCCACCTGAGCTCATGACAAATCACAGCCCCGTGCCCTCATGTCCCATGGTGTCAGGACTCTGAAGCAGAGACTATCCTTTTACAGGGGAGGGAAGTCAGGCTTAGAGAGGTGAGGCGGCTCAGCCAAGGTCACGCAGGTAATGATGTGGGGCTAGGAACTCAGGTGTTTCCGGATAACAGCTGGAGCATCTGCCCTTTCCTGCTATGGAAGGTTCTAGCTGCTCCATGAAGGCTGCTCAAGAGGTTGTGCAGAGCAGAAAGGAGGAAGGGCATGAGCGAGAACACGAGGCGCCTGTGCTGAGGGGCAGGCAGTTCACTCCAGAGGCCATGGCATGACAAGACGCATGGACCCATATACCGAGGGCCTTCGGTTCCAAGCAAAGTCCTCCGTGCTAAGGGCTCTGGAGATGGAGCACTCTGTGAGAAACCCACCGTGGGAAGCCCAAGTGGTCAGCTATGCTGATGCCGGAGAGAGTATTAACAAAAGGGTGAAGAGAAAGAGCATATGCTGGGGTGGGTGGCTTTCAGAGCAGCTAAGAACAAGGCAACAGGAACTTGTCCAAGAGCACGGTGCTGCAAACCAGAGTCTGGGAAACATGTAAATCTCCACACCTCAGTTCCTGTGGGTCAGTCCATAGGCCTTTTCCTGGGGGGGGGGCTGTCGGCAGACACAGCAAATGCTGCTGAGGCTGAAGTGGGCCCCGTGTGCTGCACTCAGAAAGGATGAGTTCTCTGAGGCAGCACAAGAGTGCTCTCTTCCCAGGCACAGCACACAGCCCCCCTCCTCATCAACCACTCTAGCCTCCTTCTGGGCTTTCCATTTCACCCAGATCCCCAGGGAGCAGCTGAGCTCCCCAAGATCTCCCGCGTCTCGGAGAGAAGAATCCACTTCTCTGGAGCATACAAAAGTTTCCTCTGCATCCTAAAGGAAACCAGACTAGAAAGCAAGAGCTTTAGAACAAACTTTCAGAGCTGGGAAAGCTTCAGCTAATGATTGAGATGTCTAGAGGAGAGGGTGGGAAAAACACAAAAACTCACACATCCCCATCAGATCCGCTGCTTTTTCTCCACTCCTAGAACTAGCCCTGCCTCCAGGTCTCAAGTGACAGGTTCAGTCAGACAAGGGGGACGGAGCTGGAGAGACAAGTGCAAAACTGGTGGGCAAGCCCAGGCCACAAGAAATGAATATAATCTGGAAAATTAAACAAAGCCAGTCACTGTAACGTGTGCGTATTAGATTAACTCTCTAAAGGGTCACGACCTTGAGGAACACATCCAGCCAGTGAGGAAAATAATAAACCTGATTAACGATGAGGCATGAGCCGCTGCTTCTGCAAATAAAGCCAGCCTGAGGATGCCCCGTGGAATTCCAGGGGCTTCCTTCCCTGGCAGAGCTGGAACAGAGCCCACCTCTTCAGCCCCTGGCCACCACTAGGACATTCCAGGACTAAGGCAGGGCAGGGTTGCTCCCTTCCAAGCCACACCCCTGCAGCCCCATCCCAGGGGATGCAAGGCTAGCCAGGTGCTCCAGGAAGGGTCACTACTACCAGATGACTGGTGGGAGCCAAAAAGAAGGTAGTTCTCTTTGTCCCTGGCAGGGCTCAACCCTTTTGGCCAATCCTTAGCCCTCCTGTTCTGGTCTTTAAGAGATGCCTACTTGCCAGAAACAGTGGCCAGGCCCAGCCAGAGTTCCCCTCCTGTTTCCAGACAACCCAGGCCCCTGGGAGACATGCCCAGAAGAGCCACTGGAGGGAGGCAGGGAGGTGGCACCGCGTGGCATCACCAGACAACAGCACCAGGAGGAAGATGGCAGCATCAAGTACAGATGCCAAGAACCATACAGCCCAAGGTCCAGGCGGGGACCAGCTCAGCCTGCATGGCCCGGCCACTGCCAGCGAGCCTGGCTTGAGGGCCTTTTCTAAAATCCCCTTGGTCGCACCTTCCCCCCCAACCCAAAGCCCTGGGCCAACTCTCCCCAGGCTCCACCTCCTCCCTCACTTTCCTCAGCTCCAGGGAGCCGGGGGAGGGAGGCACAGGTGCTCTTGGCGCCTTGGACTAACCCCCGTCCCAGCAGTCACCAGAGCGCCCTCAACCCCCAGCCAGGTCGGAGCCACTTAGGCACTGCCGGGTCCTCACTGAAGAACATCTTCTGAGCTCCCCTCCCCCTCCACCTAGCCCCTTCCCCCTCCAGCGCCCAATGCAGGTCTCCAGAGTTTCTCCCTCACTTCCCACTCGGGTGAACTAGGGTGGGATGGCTAAGAGGCCCATTAGTCTCAGGAAGGAGGGTCATTTCTGATAGGACGTTGGCTTGGCCCAAAGCAAGACAGCGTTCAGGGTTGGGGGTGTGGTGGTGGCCGGAGTCCAGGGCCCGGGCAGGGGCGGTCAAGACAGATGGCAAAGGGGGAAGAGGGAAGGGGGCTCGAGAGTCGGGCTGGTTTAACCGGGAACTGTGGCAAGGAAGAGCGGCCCGCAGGAGAAGCCGAGGGTGACGAGGCAGGGGAGAATCGCCGGTGTCGGGAAGGGGCCGTCATCCCTGCAGGGGGCAGAGGCTGGGCTGGTAGTTGGACTGGGAAGAGGGAGGATCACAGCGGGAGGGTCGGAACCGGGGAGAGGTTGCGCAGGGGGAAGCAGGTGGGGAGCGAGCGAGACTAGAGGAAGTACGGGGCAGGGTGGCGGGGTCTAGGTGGAGAATTGGGGGACGCAGGCATCGGAGTGCAGGGGACTCGGCAGCTGGAGGCGGGAGCGGGGCCAGGCAGGGTGCGGGCCGCGGCCCGGAGGGAGCGAGCGGCGGAGACGTCAGAAGTCGGGGTGCGGCGCAGCCCCGGGGGGCGCTGGGGACA
>NC_022012.1:36809894-36827104 GCF_000317375.1 Microtus ochrogaster
GGTGGCTCCAGCTCGATCCGCCAGCAGCCGAAGGCAGAGTCTGTGTCCGGCTGCGAGCGAGCCGGGAGCGGGCAGCGCGGGAGGCGCGCGGAGAGGCACTGGGGCGCCGCCCGGCGGGCAACGAGGGAACTGCTGCAGCCCCGCAAGCGGCGGGCCGGGGAGGGGGCGTCCCTTCGGGGCTGCGGTGGCCAGTGTCTCAGCTCGTTGGCGGGGGCTTTCGCTGGCAACCGGGGCCTAGGTACCTGGGCAGAGGAGCGGCGAGAGACCGAGCAGCCCGGGCCAAACTTGTAGCTGCCCTGGTCGGGTCGAGCAGGAGACGGCCGGCCGGGGATAGGGGGCTCCGGGTGGGCGTTGCAGAGGACTGACCCCAAGAGGGGAACTGGAACACACTCCGTAGCCCTGCGCCAAGGGGCAGCCAACCCCGGTCCGGAGAAGTTATTGGTCTGGCCCGCTTCCGCGGGCAAAGGGCGACTCCTGGTGGCGTTTTAGGGACCAGAACGAGGGACGAAGTGTAGAGAAGGTGGCCTTGGTGGTGGCGCGTAGCTGAGGAGGCTTTGCTTTAGAAAGACCAAATAAACCACACCGTTTCAGGAGGCCGAAGAGCAACAGCTCACGTTTGGTAGACCTCCGGTTTAGGCACACATTCCTCCTTGGAGGAGTTGGCGCTTCATGCTGCACACAAGGAAATCCCGGCTAGGAAAGGCAAAGGGCCCAACCTTCACCTGGAGCAGGGGGCAGGAGCAAGAGGTAACCAAACATTTTGGCAAGAGATTCAGGGACCATTTGACTACATCATAGCTGCTTGGAAAAGGAGGCTAGAAAAGGCGAGGACAGGAGAAGAGAAGGCCTAGGATCACGTGACTTCCTCAAACCCAATGTCTCAGCTTTGGACAAACCCAGAATTCATCCATGCCAATCTTCCCATCTTCTACCCTCAGCTCTTACACCCAACCACTAGCATACCCCAAAGTCTTTGTGAGGGGGTCGCTCTAGAGCAGTGGTTCTCAACCTTCCTAATGCTGCAACCCTTTAAAAGATAGATTTCCTCACGTTGTGGTGACTCCCAGCCATAAAATTATTTTCATTGCTACTTCATAACTGTAATTTTGCTGCTGTTATAGATTGTAATGTAAAAATATGTGTTTCCCCAAGTCTTGGGAGACCCTTGTCCCCCTCCCCCAAGGGTTGAGGACTACTGTTGTCGACCTACTTGACTGGTTCTTGGAACTACTAGGACAATACACAATACACAGACTGCCTATGTTGAGAGAGCAGCAAGGCTGAATCAGCCCCGAATTACCTGTTAGCTGGGAGAAATGTGGTTACAAGATCCTGTTTCTCCCTCCTCCACTGCCAGAGCAAGCTTTTTGCGTGCTCTTTTGGCATGAGAGCCGCCATATTGGACAGGAGTTTCCATGTTGGATAGGCTTCTATTTCTCCAGTCCCGTATTATTTAAAACTTACTGTATGTCAAGACTACACCACTCAAATATCATTTCCAAAACCAAAAGCTTTTACATCAGCTTTGCAAGGTAGATGTCAAGGTGAACCTAACCGCATCCTTCTTTCTTTTTTTCTTTTTTCTTTTTTTTTTTTTTTTCCAGGAGGGGAAGTTCGAGACAGGGTTTCTCTGTGCTTCCTTGGCTGTCCTGGAACTTGCTCTGTAAACCAGGCTAACCTTGAATTCATAGAGATCCATCTGCCTCTGCCTCTGCCTCTCAAGAGCTGGGATTAAAGGTGTTCACCACCGCTGCCCAGCAGACCCTAACATCACCTTATGAATGACCTGTGGGACATTCCCATCCTGAGGTGAATGGACTCCAAAGACCTGAGCTTTAACTCCAGTGCCTTTCTCTGCCTTTGGATTCTAGAACTGGTTTGCGTGAGTGGCAGGACAGTAACCTATGCAGTACCTGCCCTGGGATGACAATAGTGGAGGGCATCCCCGTGACCAGGACAATCTGCTTCACAAGTCCATGGTTTCCAGTTCCCTCTTTAAAAGCAAGGGAAGCTGACTGGGTGACATCTGGTGACTTCAGAGTGACGTGCATGGTCTACTGGAAGCACTCAAGACCAGCACAGTAGACACTGTGAGGAAAAGGAAAATACTAGGCATGAGAAATGTTTCTTCTGATTCTTTGGCTTTGGAAGCTCATTTTATGAGCCAAGGAAGGTGTGATGGTGGGGAGGGGGCGTCTTTGGCACTGTTCCACAGCTATTGGTGGCTAGAGGTAACTGTAGTTGTTGCCTTGTGGAAACCCCAATCTCTTCACTTCCTGCAAATGTGGATTGTCTTTTTTAAGTCTTCGCCTAGAAGGAAGAAGCCCTGCAAATTGGTGCGGAGAATCCTGCCCTTACCATTACCTTGGCTATCCTCCTGATAGCCCCACCCCCGGGGTTAGCTGAGGAGGTGAGATATTCAATACTCCTACTCCATCTGAATCCTTCATAGCCAGTGCCGCTTGTGCAGACTCAGCCCCACACAAAGTAACTTCTAGAAGTTGGGAGAGATCAGAAGACAAGAGCGAGCCTCTCATCTTAAAGGGTAGCGCAGAGGAGATTGGAAATGGGGCCCTCTTGCCTGAAGCATCTCTCGCAGACAGCTCCCATGCTGTACTAGACAGACAGGACTCTGTGTACCTGGCCATCATGATTAGCTGGTGGATCCAAGCTCTCTGGTTGCTGGAGCCTGCACAAGTTTGCTCTCCTGTGTTTATTTTTAGCTCATCTCGCTTTGTATTGGCCGCAGGTACAGCCACAAGAAGAAGTGCTTGCTCTGCATCACCTACCGCGTCTATTCCAAAATCACCTGGGAAGATTCAGCGCAAGTTGGTGATAACCTGCTTGCAAAACTGGGGCCAACTGAGATGCCCAGCCACCAAGTGACTTGTGCATACATCACCTGCCACTCATGCCTACTGGCTCCAGGTCTGAGGGACTGGCTCCCTTCAGTGTTTTCTCAATCAAAACCGCCAGAGGGATGGATGGTGATAACATGGGCTACCTTTCCTTCCACTGACCTCATATGACCCATAAGGTAAAATTGAGTCCAAACTGCCTTAGCATGGGTCAAAGGTCCCTGCTACCACATCTTCCTACTGTATGCTTCAATACCAAAGTAATTTGAAGCTGGGGATACTGCTCAATTGGTAGAGGGCTTGCTTGCCTCAATCCTCAGTACCCCAAAATAGGGTAATTCCACAATTAGAGGAACGTAAGTATGTAGAGGAGAGGGGAGCAGTTCCAAAGTTATCCTTGGAGGCACAGGTAAGTTTGAGTCCAAGTTCTGCGTGACATGAATCCCTGTCCCCAAACAAGACAACCGTGTTCTGATCCCTCTGTTCACCTTATTTTATGCCACTGAGCCTTAGCACCATGAAATCTGCCTGGAATTCCCCATAGACACACAAGTACACAGGGGTGAGTGTGTGTGTGTGTGTGTGTGTGTGTGTGTGTGTGTGCATGTGTGCAGTTGCCATCTCCCCACCCACAAGTGCGTCTTTACCATTAAAATCTTTTAGGAATCGTCCTGCCAGGTGTTCCTCCAACCTCACCGTCTGATCCCTTCCCAGCAGAACTAATGTTTCATCTGGTCTTCTCTTGTGCTCATTAGGATTTGTGCTCACTTCTTTGTTTCGTATCTCCTCTAACAGCCTGTAAACGTGTTCTCCCATGCTTACAGTCTGGCCTCTCTCCCCTCTTGGTATGTTGCCTCAGCTATACCCAGGAAGGAAGCAGAATATTTTATCTTCAGTGGGAGATACTGGTTTCTCCTGTCTCCAACTGGGTTCTTGTCTTGCCCTCTTCCAAAAATGGCGTGGGTAGACAGTGAAGGGTGAACAAACACGGGGAAATTTATTTACATAGGGGTAACCCTTGGAATAGGATAGAGGGTTACCACACAGGAGTGACAGCAAAATGCAAGGTCCAAACTTCTTGATGATAGCCCAGTACCAACAAAGAGGTTGCCAGCAGGAGGTACAGATCCAGGCTCCAGCAAGCCTTGGATGCCAGCCGAGAGCAGTCGCCTGAAGGCCAAGTCTGTGAAAAGCAGGTGTCAGGTGTGACGGGTCTTGGACACAGTAGGTCAGTCCCTAAAGCTGGAGTCTTGAAGTAGACTGTCTCCTATGGATCTTACAGGCAAAAGCAGTTTCCTCCTTTCTTCTCCCATCTGAAGTTTGACTACAGACAGCTCATGAACCTGAGTTATAGAGACCAAGGTGGGTTCTGATTGGTTGGTTGGGTCTATGCAAATAAGGCATAAAATGAGGACCAATTGGGGCTGCTAAATCTGGTGGGCAGGACAGAGCAAAATCCAAACTTGAAGAGTTTCCAATTGAGTCAGGGGCTCTGACCCCTTTCTCTCCACACAGGCTATCGGGAAGCCATGTCTAGGCTGGCAGATGCTCACAACAGAACAGCTTGCACCTGGGCTCTTGATTCTGTTTCTTGCTACTGAGGATCTTCATCTGTGTTTCTGGCAGCTGCCATCTTTGCCTGGGGTCATCCAGGGATGTATGCCACTGCCTGTTGTGGGTTCTGATTGTCAGCCATCTCTGGAGAGTCACTCAGCACAACTCTTCTCTGCTCCTTGGGCTTGAGCTGCCAGCTGCACCAGTGACACTCCTAACCTTGCTGGGAGCTGCTCCTCCACCTAGCAAACGTACCTGCAGTTTCTCTCCCCGAGGTTCCTGTGGAGGTTTGCCACACGTTCACAAAGAGAGTACAAGCTATATAGGGTAGGAGTTAGTGGGGGATCATAATTCTGGCGTATTAGACTGGCCCTGGCTCAGATGAAAACTATCCACCCAGCAACCATGGCGTAATGAGAACTTGCTACATTTGATGTCTTTGCAAAATCTATGTTTGAAGTTGTTCACATTGAAGAACCTTGAGGTTGAAGGAAGCAAGAGCCCGGCTACACATCCAAATTGTGGTGTAGCCTATTGACCCTATCAGAGCCTAGTTCCCAAATCCCAGATCGAAAGAAATCCTGTGACCTTGCTACCTGTTGGAAGGAGACGTGGTTCACTGGTAAAAGATACTGTCCAACAAAACTAGTTTATAAACAGAATTGCTGTTAGAAAAAAATATCCTTTTTTAAAAATATTTATTTATTATATATGCAATATTCTGCCTCCATGTATGCCTGCACGCCAGAAGAGGGCACCAGACCCCATTACAGATGGTTGTGGACCACCATGTGGTTGCTGGAAATTGAACTCAGGACCTTTAGACGAACAGGCAATGCTCTTAATCTCTGAGCCATCTCTCCAGCCCCCCCAAAAAATATTCTTTAACGTTTACTCAAGCTTTAAAGACAAGTACTGGCCAAGAACAAATGCATGTGGCATGTAAGGTGGACACGTGTAGTTCCCACGCCTCATGCCACCACTTGGCTCAGCCAAGCTGGCTGCAGAGGCTCCGTGGAGTGTTAGAGAGATTCTCCCCACACTTGACAGCTGTATTAGAATGCAGCTCACTTCCCCCAGCACCTCTTATCTCCATTTCATTAGCCTGGGCATAAAGATTGCTGCTCACACTAAAATAAAAATGAAAACCCAAATTGCCCTCCAGAGATGCCCAAGTGTTTCAGCTCTGTGGCCGGGCTCTGGCCGCCAGTGTGAAGCCCTGACTTACCCCCATTACTTTTCACTTCTACTCAGCCAAAGAGAAGAACTGTCATGGCCATTAGCTCTTCAAGAAAGCGCTTGGGCTGCTCGGCACTTCAGAGCACATCCTGCTCTTCCAGAGGACCCCAGCTTGGTTCCCAGTGCTCACACTGAGCAGTTCACAACTGCCGGGTGACCTCAGTTCTGGGGGAATCTGACCCCTCTGGCCTCCTCGGGCACATGCACACATAATTTAAACATTTTTAAAACAGTATTTTAAAAGGGTTTTTTAAATTAGCCAGGCGGTAGTGGTGGACACCTTTAATCACAGCACTTGGGAGGTAGAGGCAAATGGAGCTCTGAGTCTGAGGCCAGCCTGGTCTATAAATTGAGTTCCAGGACAGCCAGGCTACACAGAGAAACCCTGTCTCAGAAAACAAAATAAAACAACAAAAACAAACAAACAAACAAAGTTGATCTTTTGCCAGGCTCGGAAGTAAAGCAGAACCGAGGCAGATCCGTAAGTTGCCCTATGGAGTATAAAGTTGGTCATGGGTACTGTAGATGGAGCGTCACTCCATTCCGGCTTCGGATATTTGCTATGCTGTGTCCCATGCGCAGCTCACTTGGGTGCATGATGTTAGGTGGCTACTTCCTTGCAAAGACTCAGAAAATAAGCAGAATCTAAAAGGCTCAGGAAATGCATAACCCTTTTTTAAAAAAAAAAATGCTCCCAAAAGGCACACATTTGTTTCATCCACTCTGCCCAGGATTGGGTAACAATTGCTGAGGGGAGGAGATTCTGATAGGCCACGCTGGCTACATGTTGTTCACCTCACTCCAGGGATGCTGTTTTGTGAGTCGGGGTGACACCCGTGGGGTGATACCACATAACCCTCACTAGAATCATTTCTTTATTCTGTCTGGAGTGGGTATTTGTTCACATTTACCGAAGAAAAGTCACATGACACAGGGCCATTGTCCAGGCTGGGAGGCTGGGCAAGAGTCGGGAAGGGGAATGCTATTTATGGAATTCAACAGCTGTGGCTGAGGGGCTTTAGTATATGGCGCTGTGGGTTAAAAACTCAGAATCCCCTTCTGCCCTGGGGCTGGAGGTCTACTGCACAGCATGCTGGTCTGGGAACGGGATGCTAGTCCATCTAGTTCCACCGTCAAAGGGGTCCTCTGTCACAGCCACCTCTCCTGACGCCATGTCCCTCCTCATCTGGTTCCATGAGGCTAGTGATTCTGCCCCACTGAAGAAATAAACCACCCAAAAAGGAAGTGACGGAACTGGCCTAAGACTCGGACTGTCTGATTTTGGGCCCAGGAAGAAAGCCCACCGCCTGAAGTGAACTGGGCAATAATCACAGTGAAGAAGCAGGTGATCTTAGCTCTGATGGGGTAAAATGGGAGCAAGGGTTAAAGAAGCGCCATCTCCCCGGCCTCTGCTGTCTTCTTTCTCCATCCTCCAGAGTGAGAGGAGAGGCTTCACACTTGACCAGGACCAGGAGGAGGTAAGACAGTGAAGAACTGGGCAGCTTGTTCTACCCAGCAGCAAAGCTTGTCACTCGAGCAGAGGCCAGGGTCTGTCATCCCTATTCAATGATATCAAAAATAAGACGACGGTTCCTGTATTACCCTAGGGGGTTGGCATCTTGAATTTATGCAGGGTACAGTTCTGTCTGAGTGGTAGCATTAAGTCTTCCTGGAAGTGACACGGGGCTGTTAGGAAGTTATTTGAAAGTTTGTAGTGCTTAAGTGTGCATACCAGGCTAGAGATTATCATTCACTTGGTGGAATGCCTGTCTAACACGCACCAAGGCCTGGACTTGATCCCCATCACTGCATAAATCAGGGGTGCTGGTGCTCGCTATAACCCCAACACTTTGCTGGTAGATGAGGGAGGATGAGAAATTCAAGGCCATGGGCTTTATCTTTTCTTTAAAAAATGTGTTTGTATATATATTTTTATATGTGTATGTGTATGCATTGGATATATGTATCTCCTTACATTCACATGGGCATTTTCCTACATGTTTGTGTATGCCAACAGAATGTCGGCCAGTCCTTTCTGTCAGCTGCACTGAGCAGCTGGGGAAGGCGCTGGGCACTATAGGAGACAGAAGGAAAAAGTGGGTGTGCTTTCTGCTTCCAGAAGACATAATGGGGTGGGACACCCCGAGAACTGAGAACAGCAGAAGAAAAAGGACAGTAGGACTTCTCTTCACCCTGGCCAGACCCGTTCATCCCAGCTGAAGGGAGGACCACTGAGTTGTTAGGTAGTGGGCAGTGCCCAGCTTTGACATGCTAAGAGATACTTCACCAGCTAGCTGGGCCTGCAGCAAAAGCTTCATGTTGAGTGTTATAGAGTATAACACGCAATCATTCCTTCATTTGTTCTTTTAGATTCCAGCTACACACACACACAAAATCTCAATTTTCAAAGAATTTAATTACCTAAATTTGGAAAGACAAAAGTCACATTAGAATATTTAAGATCTTCCCTACCGTGCTCCAAAC
The DNA here is from genome assembly GCF_000317375.1 of Microtus ochrogaster. Classification (NCBI taxonomy): domain Eukaryota; kingdom Metazoa; phylum Chordata; class Mammalia; order Rodentia; family Cricetidae; genus Microtus; species Microtus ochrogaster. Next base: position 36,818,030 of record NC_022012.1, read on the forward strand.
CAGGACCAATAAATCAAAGCCACAGAGGGGCTCCTTTTAGCTCAAATAAGAAAGAATTTATGAATGTCCTAGGAAGATAATGAGCTCCCCGGCACTGGGAGTATACAAGAAGATGAATGGCCATCTGCCAGGACTGTCTGAGGGACAGGGCATTCCAGAGAACTAGGAGATTGCATGAAGCATCTTCCACCTTGCACTCTTGGATTTCCAGTTTCTCCTTAGCCCAAGACTAAAAAGCATATGAATCTTTGGAAAGTATGACACTTCTTGTGGAAAGTCAAAAACAAACAAACAAAAAATCCAAACAACAACAACAACAAAAAAAACTCCTCTATGGCCCTGGCTTATATTCCAACATCCCTCTCTCCGAAACACCACCAGCAGCCACTCGTTTGTGTATTTAGACCTTGTTTTGAGACACATAGGTACTTTTCCTTAAGTACAGTGAAGATGCTCAATACTAGAGCATGCAATAATTGCCTAAGTGCTCTATTGACCAAAGCAATAGTATTGACAAACTCAAGTGTTACCGGGAAAATAGCATTAATGGCCTTGTTGAAAAAGATCACATATCCACAAAAGAGGATGACAGTTCTAAAATAAGACCAGTGTTCATTTTTAAAATGACACTTTACAGGACTGGGGTGATGGCTCACTCAGCAAAGTGTTTGCCCTGTAAGAACGAGAGCCTGAGTTAAATCCCTGGAACTCATGCCAAAAATAAAATTGGGTTGTGATTGGCATTGGAAAGGTGGAGATGGTCAGGTCCATGGGCTTTTTGGTCAGCTGGTCCAACCAAATCAGCAAGCTCCAGACTCAGTGAGAGAACCTGTTTCAGAAAAATAAGGTAGACAGTGATGGAGGCAGATACCCAGGGCTGAGCTCTGACCCTTGCAGACATGCATATACACATGCACACACGCGAGAGCGCACACACACACAAACATGTACATACACCCAAGGAAGGAAGGAAGGAAGGATAAAAGGACCCCTTACAAACACTCATGAATACACAGGGAGGAATGAGCACAGCAGATGGAATAAAAATGAGCATGATCTCTCAGCATGTCTTATCTATCGCTTTTGTCCTGAGTCAGACTAAGCCTCCCACTAAAAGGACAGTGGTCTCCAGTCCCTGAGCATTAAGTCTTGAGTGGAGCTCAGTGCACACAATGATACCTCGTTCCTCTAAGACAGACGAATTCCAGTTGTCCTCCAACTTCTGATAGCACACACTGCTTTTCAAATGCTGACTAAACCCGCTGTGTGATTGTCTTAAATATTTGGCTTAGGGACTGGGAAGATGGCTCAGCTGTTAAGAGCTTAAGAGCACTTCCTGCTCTTGTGGAGGACCAGGTTCAATGCTCAGACTCCCATCAAGCAGTGCCCAACCACGGTGATGCCAGTTCCAGGAAGATCTGCTGCCCTCTTCTGGTTTGTGCAGGCACCTGCACTCATGTGTACATACACATAGACACATTCACACATAATTTAAAAATAAAATGGATCTTTTTTATAAACTAGATATGGAAAGCGACCTACAAGATAAGAGCAAAAATGACTACCCAAGGAAGAAATACCTACATAAACTTAATAGTCCAAACAGGAAGTGTCTGCTCTCCCAAGCCATAGGGACGAATTATTATCCAGGGGAGAGGCGAGACTTGTTTTATAGTGCAGGTGAAGGAAGAAATAACTGGACAGAGGGGTATGTATTACATAGGGAGGTCATCCTGCAATGGAACTCAGTGAGCAATTAGGGGCTTCTAGGCGCCTCACACTATACTTGGTCCTGGGGATACCCCTGCAAGGCTACCCCCACATCCTAAGCTGGCTCACCTGAGGAACCCTGAGATGGCATACAAAGCAGAAGTGTTGCCTTAGTGGAACTCACTGATTACCCTCCTCAGCCGCTGCCCTGTGTCTCACTCAGTAGGAGCAGGGCTAGAACGTCAAAAGACAAATAGTGCCTATTTTCTCTCAGATGCACAATCTAGCTGTGTGTGTGCATGTGTCCGTGTGTGTATGTGGTGTGTGTATGTGTGAAAATAGACCGAGGAAACACAACCAATGATGAAATACTTGTTGTGTAAGTTTTAGGACTGGAGTTTGGATCCTGAGCACCCATGTAGATGCTGCTTCATACAGTGGCAGACCACCTATAATTCCAGACTCCATGAGAGACAGAGAGATGGGGATCCCTGGAGCAAGCCACCTAGACTAGCCAAATTGCTGATCTCCAGGTTCAGGGAGAGACCCTACCAATAAGAGAGAAGAGATGCCCTTCATATACAGGTGCACAGTCTCACACATATGCAAACAGGTGCATACATACATGCACACATGAAGAGACCTCTGAGGAGAGAAGAAATGATCTAAGTGGGTCAGGGAGAAGGGAACATGTGAGGGTAATGAGGGGGTAAAAACATAAGAACTTTAATAAAAGCAGACTAGAAGACAGAGTCACCCAGTGGGAGCATGTACTTACCACGGGACAGGCCCTGAATCCAATGCCCAGCACTGAGTCTATATGGCTCCCACAGGAAAGTGTTCAGATGGAACAGCAAGTTCTCAAGTAAGGACTTTGTGGCTGTCCTTGTGTCATCCCAGCTCCATCTCTGTGCTGGATGGTTTTATGTCAGCTTGACACATGTTAAAGTCATCTGAGAGGAGGGGACCTCAATTATGAAAATGCCCTCATAAAACTGGGCTGTAGGCAGGCCTGAAGGACCTCCTCTTAGTTAGTGATTGACGGGGGAGGGCCCAGCCCACTGCGGGTGGTGCCATCCCTGGGCTGGCAGTCCTGGGTTCTGTAAGAAAACAGGCTGAGCAATCGATACTGGGCCATGAGGAGCAAGTCAGTAAGTAGCACCCTCTGTGGCCTCTGCATCAGCTCCTGCCTCCAGGTTCCTGCCCAGTTTGGGTTCCTGTCCTGACTTCCCTCAGTGATGGACTACAATGGAGAAGCATAAGCCATGTAAACCCTTTCCTCCCCAGCTTGCTTTTGGTCATGGTGTTTCCCCACAGCAATCGTTACCTGACTGGGACACTCTAACGTCTAACCTCCACGGCACTGCAGGGTTCACGAAGGGCTTTCACAGACACCGCCATATGTGGCCCCCAACTATCGCCACAGTAGGGAAGTACCTCACTTAGTCAGTTATGAGTCTCAGAGAGGCATCTTCTGCCTGCATATGAGAATGGTCTGCTTGAAACACAGTTCCGCTCCACCAGCTAGTTGCCAACCCGGTGCACACACAGGCTCCAGAATGCCGGGTACCACATGGAATGAAGCTGTACCACTGCTTTTAGTGACCTAAAACCTCAGCTCTGGCTCTGTAAGGTTCCTGGTCCCTTTCTGGAGATGGAGCCATGTCTCCAGCCTCACTTGGTACCAGGTGAAAAGATCAAGACCATCTTAGAGGCATGAAAAGTATAGTGAAACCCAAACAACTGGAAAATCTAACCCCACAGTGGAGGTAAAACTACAGGTCAAATCAGCGTTATGTACAAAGTTCAGCAGGCATCCTGCCATATCTTTCTTCATGGATGCTTTATGTTTGCGCCTAGTTTCAGAATCAGCTGCCCTGTGGGCAGGATCTCATCTTAATAAATTAGGAGAAAATATTTGGAAAATCATCTCCGGGATGAAGCACACCACCCAGGTTGTTTCTTGTTGTTCACGGACTCAAACTTAGTCCAGACGGAACCATGCTGTGTTTAATAGAGCACATGGTTGGCATTTAATAAATGCTAGATAATAAAAAGAGATGAAGTGCTTCAAACTCACAGTATCTGTAAAGTCTCATTAAGCACAAAGTAGGGTAAACAAGCCGCCATCACCCTTCTGTACCACACCTGAAGGTTCCTTCCTCTGGGCTGTCATTAAAAACATACCTCCCATTTCTAAGTGGATACGGAGACACTGAATGGCCAGTCTCACCAACACTATGGTGAGAGAAACGGGGAAGGGAGCTCTTTTGTTCAGCCTCTTCCTCAATTATAGCTTGAATCTAAATAATGAAAATACAGCACATGGGATCTGAAATAGTTTAGAGTAAATGAAAAGCCATAGGGTGGGGGCGCTAATCACATTATCGGAGGCAGGATCAGAGGGACGGACAAATGGAAGCCCCGAATTACCAGCAGAGGAGCAAGAGACTTCAGGACAGGAGAGATGTGTCCAGAAATTAAGCCTGGTTTCCATGCTAATTCAGAACTGTTTGTTTGGGGGCTGGGGGAGGAAGGAAGCAATGTAGTTTCCAGTAGAGAAACCACTCATTAATACCCTAGCAAAGCATTAACCTCAGCTAATAGGAAATATTGTGATGTCTCCAGAGAACAAAGGGAAAATTCAGATTTACTCTCCCCTCCATGCAGCTCGGTGTAATACAATATATTCAACAGAGTTGAATAAATACCAATGAGAAGGTTAAAACATTGATTAGGAGAAATATTTCACCGAGCTGACATCTGGAAGCAAACAGAGCAGCAAGGCAGAGCAGGCTACGAGATGGAGGTTGTTTGATTTCTACGAAGTTTCACTGCTGATTTGTGGCTGCCCCGCAGGGAGTGAGGCCTGGTGGGGAGTGGGAAACCAGGAAGTCAAGGAGGGAGGGGCGGCCCTTGGTGCAAAGCTACTGAGTGAGGGCGGTTTCCATTGGGTTTATCACAGTGTTTTATGAAGCAATACAAGAGACATCTTCAGCCTGCACCAGGATTGCAATAGACACATAATATAACAAATGGCTTATAAAAGGTTATGGAATCTTCTAGATGACTGAACCTAAATAAACTGTCTCCTGTCTGGGCTTCTGGTATCATATCATCTCACAGTGTTTGTCTAGTCAAAGTCCAAACAAGGAAAAGATATTAGAGGTTAGGACGACAGTCGGCGGAAACAGCTCCTTGCTACTTTCGCCCTTTACAGACTGGGTTCTAGTTGTACTTTTCAGTTACTAATGACCATGGGGACGGGTTGGAAAGCTCACACCAGCTACCTGATGCTGAGCAAAACTACCCTTGACTCCCTGAGTAGCATTGGATCTTGGTTGGGGATGGGGGCTACAGGAAGCTCCCAGAGTTCCTGGCTGGCTAGCATGAGTCTGTGCATATGCAGGAGTACCTTGGATCTCTTGCCACACAGCGTACCTGCCTTTTACAGGGAAAAACAAAGTCGCTGGCAAACTGACCTAAAGTAACTGCATCCTAAGATCTTAATGAGATCCTTAAAAAGCAAAACAAGCCACAATTTTTATAGCTTACTCCAGTTCTGTTATTACCTGTGCTCCTCACCTTGGTGCAATAGACTTTTGAGGCTCTCTGGTAATTAAGAAAATGGGCATAATTGAGCTCTCAAAAGGTATTTTGTGCTGGGAGGAGTAGGTAGGAAATAACAGAATGCTAACTGCTGCCGTTCATCAAGCAGCGCTCTGTGCGTGGCTCTGCGCACTCCCGGTGCATCGCTGACGCTTCAGAACTCAGCCCGCAAGGTGGCCAGGTGGCTGCTGTTCTCCCTGCTGTGCAGATGACGCAATTACATCATAGTGAAGTTACCGCCTGCCCCATGTCACACACGTTAGGAAGGGTCAAAGTCAAGACTGTCTGGTGTCCAAAACCTAGAATCTTTGTACAACTGGAGGCCTTGAGACAATGAAATTGCCTGCTGTGTGGGTGTCAAGTGCCCTTGGGTAGTTCAGCAACCCCAGTGTCACAGATAAAGGGTGGAACACTGAATCGTCACTTGGGTTTGGATCACAAAAATACTTTCTTTTCCTCCAGATTTTTCCCTTCATGCTGGAGTTAAACATGGGCTCTCACACCCGATAAACAGGTACTCTACCACTGAGGAATGTCCCTCAGAACTGTGTTATTTACTCACCTGCTGGTTTTCTTATGCTGAATCTCATTATTCTGCCCAGGCTGGTCTCAAACTTCCGGACTCAACTCAGGTAATTAGGTCTCAGCCTCCCGAATAGCTGAGCCTGCAGACATACGCCACTGAACCTGGCTCCAGCTTAATTCATGTGCACACACTCACAGATACACACACGCATATGCGCATTCCCTCACATACGTATACTCACACATGCACATACATACACCCTCACACACAAATACATATACTTGCACAAGCACATGCACTCACACATACATATACACATACACTCACAGGCACATATATTCACACACGCACGCACAGACACATACACACACTCACACATGCACACATTCACATATATACACACACTCACACATGCACACCCTCACATATACAGACATATACACTGACACATGCACATTCTCACTCATATACATATACTCACACATGCGTGTAAGCATGCACGCACACACACACACGAGTCTTACAAGACAAGTACCTGCATTACTTTCCTGCCATCCTCCCTCCATCCTCTGCTGCTATCTAACCAGAAATTGGTTAGAAATCCTGACGTTTCCACTTCATCCCAAGCATCTGATCTTGGGACTGGCACAGCTAGACTTTAGGAAGATTGACTGAGCAGCTGGATCCTGCTAAGTAGGACAGAACGGAAAAGGAGAGCGAAGAGGAGACCCATGGACACTTACAGTGGCATCTAAGCCAGAACTTTAAATTTGGCAAAGTGAGGAAACTAACAGGTAATTCCCGGACACAGGCACAGAGGCTAACACAGCAGAGTGGAGGGGAAGAGGCTGAAGCTAACTCAAAACCCAAGAGGTTGAGCTTGCCATTAGAGGAAGAAAGAGTGGTGGGGGAGGCCTTGAAGGTAAATACAGTTCATTTATGGCCAACTTGAAGTCCCGTTAGCAGTGGTGAATCAATTCAGGCATGTCCATCATGAAGTTAAGGATATAGCAGCAGATGGAGAACCACGTGGCACTTTGGTCCACGCATTCCAGCTGGACTCACGCCAGGCGCCTTGGGATTCCCGGAAATCCACAGCTGCAAGGGCTGTATAGAATCTCTCAGCAGATGAAGGGGACCAGAATGTGGTGTATCCATACAATGGAATATTAGTGAGCTGAAAAGAGTGACATACTGATGCATGAAATGTGAACCCTGATAACTTTATGCTGGGAAGCTAGTCACGAAAGGTCACATAGTATATGATCCATCTGTGTGAAATACAAATAGATAAGTCCGTGGGCAGGAAGCAGTTGCTAGAGGCTGAGAGAAGAGGCTAGTGGGATGTGGTGAGGAAATGGCCTAGAATTGCAATTATGGTTGGAAATATGAGCGTATACAAAGAGCACTGAACTTTCTATTAAGTAGTGAACTTTATGGAACACGGTGTATGAGTGTGTATGTAAGTCTGTGCGCATGTGCGTGTATGCACAAGTCTGTGTGTGCAACATACCTGTGTGTGCTAGTGTACATACCTCTGTGCACACAGCATCTTCCTCTATTGATCTCCACTCTTTTCTCTTCTGTTTCTTACTCTCACTGTTGTGTGTTTGTTGTGCTAACACTGGTGAAAGTCCGAAAACCACCCTGTGAAGTTCAGGACTTTTATTGGCTGGGCTAAGCCTCTCCACTTTTTTTTTTTTTTTTTTTTTTGAGACAAGTTGACTCAGTGAACCCCGGGGCTTGCCATTTTAGCTGAACTGGCTGGCCAGCAAGACTCTGGGATCTGCCTGCCCCATAACCTCCAGCATTAGGGTTACACATGCCACCAGGTCAACTTTTAATGGGTGTTGGGGATCTGAATTCAGGTCCTTCAGCTTGAGAAACAAGCACTTCACCCAGCCAGCCACTTGCCCAGCCTCGCAGGACATTTGATTTGCAAATGCTTCAGTTGTTTTTAAAAGCTGGGTAGCACTATATGGCTCAGGTGAGCCTCATGATTCTCCTGCCTCAGTCTTTGGAGGGTTGAGATTATAGGCTTAGTGCACTAATGTTTAGTTGGCTGTACATTCTTTTAAGGAAGAAACTACTTCTGCAGCCAGTAGCAAAGACAAAGTCCTGAACCCTGCTTCCAGTAAGGGTGTGTATCAGAATCGCCACTAGCTTCAGGGGCCTTATCTATGAAAAAGGTGACACGCACTTGCCTCCAGGTCCCAACAAAGATGACAGGTAGTGTCTGTCAAATGTACAGTACCCAAAACATTTTATACTAAGTTGGAACTGATATCTTTCATTCTTGTGTCTGAGTCCTCTATAAAAATGTGGTTAGTTAGCTTTCACAGAATAAGCACTCAAAAACATTAACTTTAACTAAGAAGAGGGGGTCAGAAGGGTCACGAGGAAGACTCACGCACAGTAACTGCTGGTGACAGGAAAAGTGTGAGCAGCACCTTGACAGCTGGAAGGAAGTGGTGCATTCAGACTTTGGGACACATGGAGTAGAGGCAGGCAGGACCTGAAAAGCCAGGCCAGGGAGACAGGAAGTGGCTAAATTTCCTCCCGAGAGGTCACAGTGGGATGTGGAAGAAAATAAAGCTGGCTTGGTAAATCAGAAACCTGTCAGAGACCAAGCAATTCAGTCTCACTTGAGTGGTAACCAGCGTCTGTGTAGTTTCTTGGGCAGGCAAGTGGCATGGTAAAGGCTGGGCCTTTGGCACAGTCAAATGGGTAGTAGCATGTGTGGCAGGCTGGAGAGTGGAGGAAGCAATTTATGCAGATGTTACTGTGGAGCTGTGTGGCAAAATGACCTGGTTACACTGGAAATAAAGCAACGGGAACATCAGGCAGTCAAAAAGAAAGAGATCATAGGGCCTGGTAACAAACACTACAAGGATCCCGAGGCCTATGTTTCTTTTTCCTTTCCTTTTTTACCTTCTTCAAGCTATCATCAAACACTCAGCAAGCCCTTGTTTTCAAGAACAAAGCTAGGAATAAGTGAGCCAATTAATCAATGGCCTCTTTAGTCACTGCTGCCCAGCTATTCTGGCTCCAGATAACAAGATTCCTATTTCCATTTCCTAGGTCTGCCGGGCCTTGATTGCAATTCCGCTCGATGTATCTTTGAAGAGAGATGAAGGAAAAAAGTTGAGCATGTAAGTTAATCATAACTCATGTTTAAAGATCCTGAACCTTCCCCACATAATCCCATTAGAAAGCCAATCCCCCCCCCC
>NC_022012.1:36830234-36845248 GCF_000317375.1 Microtus ochrogaster
AGCTAAAGGGCCAAGCGGTGATTAAATGAACACAGTGTCCGTGTAATTATTTCGGGTAGAGCTAGCCATGTGGGCGGCCGGGTGCCGGGACGCAGCCTGCCGCTCCTATTTCTACAACTCCATATGTATTATAGTTGAAGAAATGTCACTGACTGCCCGAGTCAGAATGTATCCACAAAAGTTTCTAAGAAGGCAGCTTGGGAACATAAGACTTGAGTCTTTTGCTTTCAGGAGCAGGACATTAAAAAAAAAAAAAAAATTTATCCCTCGCCCGAGCTGTTAGTCTGTAAATACATGGTTGTCTTCTGAGTTCCCCGGGGCTTATTCTCCACGCCAGAACCATCATTATGGGGGCACATCAGCTGGCCAACTCATCAATCCAGTTAGCTCATATTCTGGGGACTCAGAGTTTAGCCCCTGCATTCCAAAAAGGCCATTGCTGAGGGCAGAGCTGGGAGGGAGATGGGACTTCACTGTCCTCCTCAGACAATGCTCGACCATCCTCCCAGGAACCAGGAGTCAGCTCTTCCTCCGCTAACCTGCCAGCCTTTCACGCAAGTGTGAATTCACTCGGATCCTCATGTTCATCAGACTGTCATTTACTGAGCCATCCTGCCAATCCTAGTAAACTGGGTTTTTTGTTATTTTGAAACAGGCACTACGTAGACCCTACAACTCACTAGGTAGAGCAGACTGACCTTGAACCTACAGATATCTATCTTCCTACCTCTTCCTTCCTGTGCTGGGATTAAAGGTGTGTGGGATTTTTAAAAATAAAATTACCCTGTAGGTTTGTATTTAACTCTAATTAGCTTTTCCAGTTATGCGTGTATATTTTATTTCCATCAATAAATTCTAAATTGCAAGTGTAAAAGCAAACCTCCTATTTTACTAAGCATATAAACTGCATTCTGGGACACAAGACTCATTGGGGTGGCACATACTTGGAAGCCCAGTTTGGGGATCGGAGGAACATTAGGGCTCACTCACCAACCAGCCTGCAGTTCTAGGCTGAAGACAGAACATGTCTCAAAGGAGATGGCCAGAGTTTATGACACCCAAAGTTGTCCTCTGGCATCCACACACATATGCATTGCACACACGAACACGTATATACATAGACACGTTTTTGAAAAAAGATACAAGATGTGTTGATTGGAAAGTCACTATAGTTTCCCTTTCCCAGTCTCCTGATTGATCGAGTATGTGTGCATGCACGCAGAGCCTGATGGTAGAATTATCGTAATCATTCCTCTACCTTACTCAACACAGCAAGGGCTCTCAATCAAGCCTGGAGCTGTGATGCAGCTAGTTTGGCTAGCCAGCTTGCTCTGGAGCACCATCTCTGCCTAAGGCTCAAACCACAAGCAGACTGCTAGCCCACCTGGCACTCACGTGGGTTCTCAGAAGCCACACTTTGGTCTTCATACTTGGCCAGCAACTGCTTAATCCAAGCCATCTCCCCAGCCATCTTACTGCGTGTGTGTACCGACTGCATACTTAGTTTATTGTCTTTTAAGGTTTTTTGTTTATTGGACTTGAGTTTAAGACTGAGTATCAAAAAACTGCATGAGGTCACAGAAATGGAATTTGGTAGAGTTTAATTTTTCATATGGAGAGAGTTGTATGAAATTTTAATACTTTTACAGTTTGTATTGCCTTACCTGGTAAGGGCAATCTTCTTTGAATGTATAATAAATTGGCTTTTTGATACAATATCACGTAGGCAGTTGTTCCATGTGAGAAAAGTGGAAACCTGCGGGTTACCCAGTCAAGATCATGTGACAAAGATGAAGATGGGGTGGAACTGGATCCTGATGCTGTGTGGTCTGTGTACCTCTTGATTATGTCAGGGAGTCAACAGTTACTTTCCTATATTGGCGAGGAGACCATTTCCTGCTCCACCCTGCTGACATCTGCACTGATGACAAGAAGCAATGGCGAGTGGTAGTCTTGGTGAGGGAAGACAGGACACCTAACTACAGTCAGTGGTTCCTCACCGCTGCTCACCTGCAGAGCAGGCTAGATTCCCTCAAGGACGTCCTGTATGACCAGCTGAAAAGCTGTCACTTTCTGAAGCCTCAATCCTTGACATATCACCACCCACACATACGAAGGTGATGACAGGGACTGAACCCAGAGCCTCTAGTGACACCTTAGTCTAGACCTCTTACCTTTTATATTAATAGTAAATATTTGCTGAAATAATCATAGGGTATGGAAGAGGAATATAAAAAGCACACCTAAGTGTTTATATGAAAATTGCTTCATTTTCTATATTTTGAAAAGAAAGCTGGCTGGGAGCAAGTGGGGATGGTGTTCAAGTTATGTCCTGATGCATGCATGTTTGCCATTGGAGATAGGAGTAAGTACTTATTAACATTTATTTTATTTATTTATTATGTATACAATATCCTGTCTGTGTGTATGCCTGCAGGCCGGAAGAGGGCACCAGACCTCTTTACAGATGGTTGTGAGCCACCATGTGGTTGCCGGGAATTGAACTCAGGACCTTTGGAAGAGCAGGCAATGCTCTTAACCACTGAGCCATCTCTCCAGCCCAACTTATTTCTTTTTTTTAAAAAAATTTATTTTTACTGTATGCGCCTTACGTATGGAGGAGGCTCTTCCATGAACACATGTTGAGTTCCCACGAAGGCCAGAAGAGGGAGTCAGGTCCCCTGGAGCTGGAGTTACAGAGGGTGATAAGTTTTCCGGAACGGTTCCCAGGAACTGAACTCCAGTCCTCTGGAAAAGCAGTACATGGTCTTAAACTGAGCAATCTCTGCAGCCCCTGTCGATTTCAAACAAGGCTTAGAGTATAGTGAACTCTTTTTTTTGAGAATCTAATGTCCAAAAGGTTTAACCAAAAATACTTCAAAATATTAATCATATTTTGTTAAGCATCTTAATAGGCTTTTCAGATGCTGTACCCCAGAATATTGGAAACTACTCTCCCATGAATAAGTGAACATTACACCTATGCTTCAAAATACAGAAAACAGCAAAAGCCAGTCAGCATTCTGAATGAACAGCATCTCTGAACAATCAAAACTGCTGCCCCTGAGGAAGTCAGCAATGGGCATGAGAGATAGAAGACATCTTTTCACCCAGGACAGCAGTAAGTCACTTTCTCTAAGGAAAAAGCTGGCGCAAGAACCTCACCACTTGGGGGCTGGAGAGATGGCTCAGTGGTTAAGAGGTCTTCCAGAGGTCCTGAGTTCGATTCCCAGTAACCACATGGTGGCTGACAACCATCTGTAATGAGATCTGGCACCCTCCTCTGGCGTGCGGGCATACATGAAGGCAGAATGTTGTATACATAATTAATTAATTAACAAATAAATAAATCTTTTATTTAAAAAAAAAGAACCTCACCACTCAAAAATGGCAAAAAAAAAAAAAAACCTGTCAGCTTTTGCCAGGTGAAAAACTGCACACACCTTTAATCTCAGCATTTGGAAGGCAGAGGCAGGTAGATCTCTGTGAGTTTGAGGCCAGCCTGTACCACAGAATGAGTTCCAGGACAGCTAGGACTACCTAGAGAAACTCTGCCTCAAAAAAACAAACAAAAAATGGTGAAAACAGCAAAATTAATATGTATAATTCCAAGTTTGTTTAAAAAGTAATAATGGAATATACCAAGAGTTTATTTATTTATTTAATTTTTTTTTTTTTTTTGGTTTTTTGGTTTTTCGGTTTTTCGAGACAGGGTTTCTCTGTGGTTTTGGAGCCTGTCCTGGAACTAACTCTTGTAGACCAGGCTGATCTTGAACTCACAGAGATCCGCCTGCCTCTGCCTCCCAAGTGCTGGGATTAAAGGCGTGCGCCACCACCGCCCGGCTATACCAAGAGTTTAAAAAAAAAAAAAAGACATGGTCTCACCGTGTAGCCCAGGCTGACCAGAACTTGCTATGAGGACTAGGCTGCCTTTAAACTCAATAGATATACTTGCCTCTGCCTCCCAAGTGCCAAGTGGTATCAAAAGTATGTTCTGCCATGCCCAACCCACCACTGCTTAAAATCCAGGGACAAGGCCTTGCTAGCAGGGGGATGTCAGCCGCCTGCACCCGCTGCAGAGGTTTGCACTTGACAATGATCCAAAGATCCGTCCACCAGTAAAGATGTCACAAGAAGCAGGACAGGCATGTGAGCCACTGCCAGGGAGACTAGTTAATGGCTCCTTGTCCACTCAATTTTTCAAAAATAACTTGTATAGCCAGGTGTGGTGGTGACACCTGTAATCTCAGCTCTTGGGAGGCACAGACAGGCAGGGACTCGAAGCCAGCCCAGGACGAGACCCTGTCTCAAATAATGAACAAATTTGCACGAGACAAATCGGAATTCATACAATAAAAAGCCACATACTTGGTTCTTTTAAGCTTATTTAATATTTGAACTCTTATTTTCTATTTTCCCAGACCCCAGAAAACAGAAAGTTTTAGATGACCCAATATTTTGTTCCAGAAACATACAGCCTTATCAGCTAATTCATAAAAGAGCTTTTTACAAAGGTACATCTGGATAATTAGAGCAATAAAGTCTTTTAGGCATTTCAAAATGTGATCAGTAAAAATACATGATTATTAATAAGGTTTTTTTAAAGATAGTTCCAGATTTCTCTTAAAAGCAATTTCTGTTAAAGAGTACATGATTGTATGGTGAACGAGGAAAGTGAGACGCTCTAGTGGGGAAGAGGCTCATTAAAAACCAACAGTGTGCACGCTACGGTCACCATGCTGTAGTGTCTGCTTAGCGGGTGGCACCTGGAAATGGCGGGGAGGGATTGGTTTCTAGGAGTCCCCCTTTTTCCTGATCAATTTATTACCCAAACCCTCAGTCCCCATGGGGAAGGCAAACAGGCAGAACAAGAAAGCTCCTTTCTTGAAGAAAGAACAATTTTACAGATCACACTAAATGGGGGTGAAGTGTGAGAAAAACAAAACCAGGGTCTACGAAACACTTCTGCAAAGTCTTGCTAATGTTGTAGTTTAAGGTCCCGTGGTGCCTTCTGCAACACGGAGGGAAGGAAGTACAGAGCATGCATAAGTGGCTCTAAACACGTTCCCACACCTGCAGAGACGAGACTGCTTGGCTGGAATACAGGCGAAGGCACCAGACCATCGCCAATGCCAAGGAACAGAGCAGAGAATAAACTACTGCATCTTAGGAAGCATACTTACAGTTTTTTGCTCCTATAAATAGGCAAAGAAGGACTTTTCTCTTCCTCCCCCAAAGACAAAGAAACAAAACACTTTCTAAAAGAGGGCTTGTTCTTTCTAGAGGTCATTAGAAGGTGTTTGGGGAAGACAAAGGCAAAAACACTCATGTAATAACCTCCCATGTGATACAATAAATAGTTACAATTTGGGTTGTGAAAGCAGCAGAACTCCAACAGTCCAGTTAGCTGCTTTGAAACTATACAAAATACATGGCCAGAGCCATCCTTTTAAATTACAGTACTTTGAAGGTTTGCTGGTTTGGCTTGATTACGGCTTTTCTCTGAAAAGGAGACACTCCACACATAATCTGTCACTTAGCGACAGAAGAGCCAGTAAGCTCACAAGACAGCAGTGTCAGGGGTTGTGCCCATGGCACACACGACTTTCTGGCTCTGCAGAAGATGCTGTGTCCCTCTTGCTGGCCTAGTACTCCTCAGGACAGAAACAGACTGCACCTTCTCATCATCCAACTTGGAGATAACTATGACGATGATAACCTCATTCCAGAAGAGGAGGAGGTCACCACCACGGAAGGGATATGTAATGTCAAAGTCAAACGGATGTGATTATAACGGCCAAAATGAAATGGAAGGCACGGGAGGCCAAAGGGGGAGGGACAGGCAAGAAGTAAGGCTGGTAAGAAAAAGGAGCTCTCAAAAAAGCGGGGTTTTTTTTTGTTTTGTTTTTCTTTTCAGATTTCACTTGGTTTTGAGGTTTCACCTGAAGATGTAATAAATACACATTTATTTGGAAGTACTGGAGCAATGCCAAAGTACCTTTCCAGTTAGCCCTGCTGTAACCCTAAGAGAGGCTGAGAGTCAAGAAAAGGAGAGCAAGCAACCAGGAGAGCAGAGTTCAAGTTCAGCTGTGCTAGAGGACCATGGAAGGACCTGTAGTGTTGGAAGCCAGCAGAGCGCTGCTGTCTGGTTTTCTCCTGACGAGCTACCCAGATGGTGTAGTGTAAGAGGCTGCCTGGAAGACAACAGAACCATTTGGTCTCTACTTGTTTCTCCTAAGAGATACAGGGAGTTCAAAATCCCAAACTTCACTTATAATGTTCCACATCAAAATTTCAAAGCCCATTCTGAGCTATGCTTGACCTATGACTCAAAATACAATTCCAATTTAGAGATGAGGTACAAGGATCCAAGCTGATCGATCTAAGAAGGGCAGAAATGGGAATCTGGACCCAAACAGACAAACTTGTTAAGTTGTAGAGGTGTTCATAAAAGCAGCTGGGGGACCATCCACAGTGAGAAAAACCTGGGTTTGAGGGGCACTAAGGGGAGAATAAAATTACATCCTGACTGCCCCCAGAGTTCAGCGGGCCCTCCTGCAAGATGTGAGTAACATGTGAACTCCTTGTTTATTAACAGAATTTAGATTTGACAAATGATTTTTTTTTTTTTACAGAACACTTCAAAAACATATTTACCAAATACACAAAGAAAACCACTGAAAGCCAACACAAGTAAGGAGTTCTTAGCCACAGCTCTGACTAGCTCACCCTCCACAGGTGCTGCCCACACTGCAGCTACCACCAGCACCTTGGTGGCTGTACTGCTCACCTCTGGTCTCAGTTCCCAAGGCCAGTCACGGTGCCATGCAGGCAGGGCTGTGGCAGTGGGGTGATGTGAGCAACTCTCCGCCACACCTTCCTCTGCCCACTCTTGGCTCTGCTTGTGACTTTGAAGAGCCCTTTGGCACCATCAGTGCAAAAACTTAGAGTCAAACATCCAGGTACTCATTTTTTACTGGCCTTATAATCAGCAGTACCCGTGGCTAGTGACAGCCATGGTTCAACTCAGTAGTGATTCAGTTTAGAAAACCTTCTCAGACTCTCCCCCACCCCTCCCCTCCGCAGCACCCCACCACCACTGAAGCATTCCATTTCTTTGTTCCTATGTCCTGCTCACTCTGCAGGGAACTTTTCATACAAGTGCCAGTCAATATATAATTATACAAATTCAACAATACCAAGAATAACAAATTTATAATCAAGAAAATAAAAATTTGTCTTCTTCTCTCCCAAATCCCAACTATCAACAGAAAAGACAACAAAGGAAATACACCCATTTTCAAGTGCCTGCCATTTAGTGTACTGAGGATTCCTGTTAATTGGGGTGGAGGCCAGTTATACAGAAGAGATGCTTGCCTTGGGGTGGGAAGAGGTCCACCTGTGCTGACCAACTGCACAGCACATAGCACGTATCATCTGCATCCGCACACAGGAGTCATGTAACATCGCTGAGATGACCCCCAGAAAGGCAGTCTTCTGGACAGAGTGGCTGGGGTTACAGGTTAGAGAAGGTCAGGTATTCCTCTCTCTTCTGCGTTGCCTCTCTGCTAACTTCCCCATTCCCCACCTGACCCTGGCTTCAGGAACAATTGATCCTTGGGTGTGCTAAATACAAGGGGCTAAAACTCCCACTACTCAATTAAAACAAAACAAGGCAAAGTAAAAATTAAAGTGTGCTTTCAAATATGGAATGAAATCAAATAAATACATCTGATTTTCTCTTTGTCTTACCTACGTACAATTTTATATCCTACACCCAAAGCTCTATACATTTGGTTTTATTCTGAATCAAAATGCATTTCTGATAGTGAGGAGAGGAGAGAACTGATATTCCCTCACTGACAGACTTGTGCAGCTGCCAAACTGAAGAACTAGTCCCACTTGGGACACCCTGGGGCATGGCCGAGCCCAGGTGGTTCCAGGCAGATCCTCTGTCACACTCTCTCTGTGTCCACACTGGAGCCGGGATGTGGTTGATATAGGACCGACACTCAAAATCCAACAGCCTGCAGTCACCTCCGGGACACGGGCTCTAACTTTTATCTGAGAAGAATGAAGATATGTGGAAGCCCAATTAAGAGAAAAATTAACATTGTGAAGAACACATGTGCAACCCGCAGACATGGTCCTGTCCACTTCTAAACCATAAAATGTACCCTCCAAGTACACAAGCAAATGAGTATGAACTGGCCCATGAACACAGGCTGAGCTGCACCAGGGGCCCTGCTGGCCTCAGTGTCAGAAGAGGCACAAAGTATGGCAGGGCTCCTCACAAGGGAACTGAAGCAGCACAGCGCAGGTTCCACTACTGAATTTATGGTTCACCAGGCTTCCTTCCACTCTGCCTTCAGCCTGGAAAAGGTGAAGAGAGAGGAGGGGCTGGCACAGGAGCTGACAACCACAGCTCTTCTGAGAGCAGGGAGGGCAAAGCCAGCAGCCTTGATATACGATGTTTAGAAACAAGCAGTTCTACGGACAGGAAAAAAAGAAATCACAGATTTTCATATTAAAGAATAATAAATCACATGTCCATGTGCTGTTAAGCAAGACGAGCCACCATTTCACATACCTGAGAGCTTGTCAGGGAGGGCTGAGCTAGCCAACCTTTGGCAAAGAAGGGCATAACTTTCCTCCACCTTCTGCAACATCCAAGATTTTCCATGAGGATGGCACAAGAAAAATAAAATTAGTTGAAAATGGGAATGAAGGTATTCCCTGTTATAGGCGCATGGCCCTGAATTTCAGCATTAACACTGACCACTGAAGATGCTGCTAGCCGAGAAGGAGGTAAATTTCCTTCTCCCATTTCTCACCTCAACAAGTAACAACTTTCTATGTAAAATACTGGAAAAGCAAGTAAAGGTGACCTGCCCATGGCGGAAGTCACCCAGGAAATGGTCTCACACCATGTGACAGATGAACACAGAGGCCTTTTAGATACCCCACCTTGCTAGCCACATAACGATAATATGCGAAATAGAGTGAAAAGGGAAACATCTATTTATTATGTGGAGTTGAAAGAA
This sequence comes from Microtus ochrogaster, assembly GCF_000317375.1. Taxonomy (NCBI): domain Eukaryota; kingdom Metazoa; phylum Chordata; class Mammalia; order Rodentia; family Cricetidae; genus Microtus; species Microtus ochrogaster. The sequence goes on from NC_022012.1 coordinate 36,839,279, forward strand.
AACCAAGGGAGCAAAGTCTTGAACACTACATCTCCCAACTAAATGATGTCATGAAAAAAGCGTGTGGGCTCTAGTAGCTGCGTCTACCAGAGCCAACGTTTTTACCTTACTGGTCTTTCACTCCTGTTATGGTTTCCAATTTTGTGTTTATGGGTTTTGTTTGTGTGTGTTTCTCCTGCTTTTGTTTAGTCTGGGTTTAGTTTTGCTTTTTGAAAATTGCCTACTTGTTTTCTAATGAGAGAGAGAGAGAAAGAAGGTGTGGAGTTGGATGGATAGTGAGGTAGGGAAAAGCTGTGAGAAGTTAGAGGAAGAGAAACCATAATCAGAACATATTGTTTGAAAATAATTTATTTTCAATAAATTAAAATAGAGTCCTTTTCATAGAAACCACCACAGTGTGGTCTTTAACGACCAATTTCCAAAACACTCCATTCATACTCATGTGGTTTGGATAACAGAAATTGGCCACTGGAGCCAATTTCTACCTGTCATGGCCTTTAGGCAACTGCCAACACTACTCCATGAGTCACAGATAATTAATAGGCTACAGCAAGGCACAGCATTACCTGGTCTTGATTCACACCCACTTAACTCACTCCGCATCATCCAACATGATGGAGACCAACTGCCCCAAGTACTTTTAGGTTCTTAAAATTAAAAAACCCAAACAGACATGTAATTAGCTACATACCTACAACTTTTCTGTTCTTGTAATTTTGTCACAAGACAAATAGTGTCATTACCAGCTTTTAAGCAGGCCTATTCATGACTAATGGCCAAAAAAATTAAAACAGGTAGACACGGAACCTGGACATCAGGATTCAGGATTCCATCACTCCAAACATACACTCTGCTGTGCTCTTAGGATCAAGTGCTAAGGAGAGAGAAACATTACATACCTTTAAGTGTTCGAGGTCAGCCTCTATTTTATGAATGTACTCCAGGATTTGGCTTTGTGAATCTGTACAAGAAGAGGGACTCTGGATCTCAAAACAAGCATCCTCCATAGCTCTCCAGCGTCGCTGGACCAGGACTTCTTGGGTGAATGGTGAAACTGCCCCATCAGAATGAGCATTCTGAGGGGAGTATTGCTGCTGGTGGGTGGAGTCCACAGAAGGGATGCCTGCTACAGGCTGCAGGGTGAATGAGGAGGCAACCTCCTCATCTGTGGAGCTCTCCTGCACTGCATCATAGCCATCAAGGATCAAACAGTTTCCTATTGGTGGAGACAGGACAGTCTGATGAGATTAGCACTGCCACCAGAATGGGATCATATGACAACTTGAAAAGCAACTACAGTGGGGAACCAACAGCTCCCAAGTTTAGCTTTAACTCCACCAGAATTTACTTCAGATTAAAGCCAACCTCAGTAAACTTTCACTATAATTCCTGACTAGCTTTATATTAGTCAGGGTTCTAAGAGGTTAATGCTTACATAACAACTGGACTCCACTTCACTACCAAATACCCTTTCCGCCTTTGTCCCCTAGCGACAACAGCACTCTTTCCAGTGCTCGCTGCTGAACACTCTGTCCAGGTATCCAAGGCCTCTCCTGCACTTCACTCGCTTCTTCTTAGACCAATCACTACGTGTGCCCTCAGTGCTCCGCTCTGGCCATAGCTGCCCTTATTTTCTTCCTAATCTGTCTGGCCATCTGACGCTTACCACTTGTTTTTTATTCTCCATTACTCTCTCCCTTCAGGCACTTAAGCTTCTTAAGAACAATGGAGTTTCCGGCATTTTTCACTATTCAATTTCCCAGTCCCTATGACAGGGTCTGGTAAAGAATAGATTCAGTATTTAGTGTTATGAAGGAATAAACACACACACACACACACACACACACACACACACACACACAATTTAGATATTGAAACAACATTCATCCCAGCAAATAAGACAGTCAACAATAACCAAAACCAAAGTTGAAATGTGAAAGCCACTTGCCTGAGATGCGTAAATTAACATCCTTCTCTTCCTTTTTAACTGCTCCATCACCTTCTGATGGATTATCATCATTATGTGCTTCACGGGCATCAAAAAAGTGCTCTCCACTGTCATCCAGACCCCCTTCTGGCTCTGCAGTAGGCATCTCTGGGGTCAGGATCATGTGGTCCATTACTAAAATGTTACTTGCCTGGCTGTCTTGGGATGCCAGTATCACTGAATCTTGTGTAGCACAAGACTCAGTTGAAGTCCGTGGACTGTCACAAGTTGCAAAATCACCAGTTCCAGTTTTAAAAGGCATCTGTCCTTCCCCGGCATGACAAGCCTTAATATTTTCAGAGTCCTGTATGCCACTCTCTGCCTGCCCCTCTTCAGAAGCTGACCCATATCTTGAGAAGGAATGCCAGTCTTCCTGGGTGCTCTTCTCAGTCAGACCAAACCGCTGGGCCAGCAGCTGCTTCAACAAGCCCACTAAGAGTCACAGTGGGGTGAAGAGAACAAAAGGAAACTGTTATCACAGACTGACTGCCAGTTGGAATCAGGCAGCTGTTTCCCATTACTTCTAAAACTAAGAACACATAACAACATACAACCAAAATATGAATCCTACACAATTTGTTTTGCTGTTTTGGTTTTTGGAGACAAGGTTTCTCTGTATAACAGCCGTGGCTGTCCTGGAACTCTCTCTAGTAGATAAGACAGGGCACAAACTCACAGAGATCCTCCTGCCTCTGTCTCCAGAGTGCTGGGATTAAAGGTGTACGCCACTACATCCAGCCTACATAATCATTTTTATCTTAAAAAATGCAATAAAAATATGATCTTCTACACAATATAACATTAAATTACACGTGACCAGAGCTAAGCATTCTGAGTAGTGAGGCCCTCTTTTTTCTTCTCAAGAGTAGACATTATTTTTTCTAATAATTTTCCTATATGGTAAAGACAATAAAATTGCATAATAAACTCAAACTCCAATAATTTGGTGGTAGTATATGTAAGTTCAAAGAAAAATATTCATTAGGTTTTAAAATTACCTTATTCACTATTGGCAGGGCCTCTTTAGGATGTTAAAAGTTAGATCCAGTTCACCCCTGGGCTAAATTTATGCTGAACTCATGCAGGTGGTGGCAGTTCTAGGGCCATGCAGTAAACTACCAGACATCACCAAGTCTGCCACTTCGGAAGAATCCAGAACAAATGAGATTTTAAATAACTGTAACTCCCTTCTTCCACAACAGGCTGACCCTCTTCTTCTCCAAGTAGAGTTCAGGTCTAAGAAGACCTCCCTCTTTCTCAAGTACCTTAATCTCTCCCCAAAATGGCAGTCCTAAAACGCCACCTCCCCACTACCACTTTCCCTGGGATGGTTTGCATGTAAGAAGCTATTGTGAAGAATATTAAATCTCCACATAAAAGGCAGAAGATGTATAATTTGGAAAAGTTCCTAAAATTTTGTGATGTGTCTGTCCATCAAATACGGAGGATACAACCTGGCATTAAAAATTCATAACAGCAAGACTTCTCAGTCCATCTTCTTGATTCCTAAATCGATCTCCTATGCTCCTCCAACCTGTACAGTGTGTGCAGGCCAATTGTCCACTCACTGTTCTCCAAGCACCCTGAGCCTGCATTCACTTTGCGTCCTGCTATTGCTTTTGTCTGAGTGGTTCTATTTTACACATTTATTTCAATTATTTATAATCACCCTTCAAGATGACAAGCACATCTGTCTTCTCTCTACTGCTTCCCTTCTCTAACCATGCCAACCCAGAGAGAATTGACAAAAAAGCCTTATTACTCCTGGAATGTTTGCTTTTAAAAGTGGCAGGGGGGTGAGGTGAGGTTCATATCCTCTTCCGAATAAGACCATAATTTCTTGAAGGGAAGATATCCATAGTTTAGACTTTTTTTTTTCATGAAAACACATTGCTTTTTCTCTCTAAAAGGCTTTTCAGTACACCATGCACTCTGCCAAAAGTTAGGAATAAAACTTACAATTTCTCAGTGCGTCTAACGCCCACCGCTCCTCTGACACAGGCAAGTGTGGCTCTGGGATTGGGATTGGATAACTGCCATCATCTTCCTTCAGTGTCCCATTTGCATGCTGCTCCTTTGCAAAATGTATTGCAGTCATAAAGAGATGTTCTGCCTCTGATTTGCCAGGGGTAGTCAGTGAACGAGACTGAGGTTTTGATGAAATTAAGGGCGATTCTAATCCCAAAACTCTGTCTGTCAGTGGAACAGAAAAGGTAGAGTATACCTTAGTGGACATTTCATTTTCAATCAGGAAACGCTGGGAGCAGTGTAAACCAGGTAAGCTACAGAGATCAGGCACTGGGGAAAGCACTCGGCACAGAGCAATGCAGACTGGCACAGAGGGCTCCCAGGCAGCAGCTGTTAAGCTGGTGCCAGCACAGAGCCTTCATTCTCACAGGCAGCGGAGTACATCCTCCAGGAAGCCTTGCCTCTGCAGCTCACCTGGGCTCTGTAGACCAGTGACTGAAAGGCCATGGTGCTCCACTTTTAATTTGGATGGTTCTTCGTCGTCATTGTCTCCTCTGCAGAAAAAAAGAAAGAAAGAATCCCTGAGCATCGAAAGATGTCCAAACTCCATGGCATTCTAATGAAGAAATTCGCATGTCTTCCCAACAAGCACAACAGTGCACTTACTCGCAAGGTGGTGATTGTGGCAGAGGAATGGGCTTTGTGGACTGCTCCTTCACTGAAGCAGCCATTCGACAAATGAGGTCCTGCCAGCTTCAGGGGGTGAGAGGGGTCCAGAAGGCAGAAGGAAAGCAGAAACACCAGATCAATACACTCAAGGAAAAGGAGAAAACACCCAAACACCAACCATGCTGCCAGAGAACATCTTTATTTTGGTACTACTCATGTAGAGACTCTAAAATATACTTCAAAGAAAACTCTAGCATGAACACAGTACTCATTTAAAAGAGTAATTTGGCACTTCTGAGAATTTTTCTTTAGAAAATTTATTTTCAGTAGAATAAAATAAAAACAAAACCATCAATTTCAAAAGAAATCTTAGAGGAATATTTGCAAGAGTACAAGAGGAAGTACTTGATTTCTAGAGTGGTTTTCATAATCTTAGTACAAAGGCAAGCTCCAGGCTGGAAAGATGGCTCAGCAGTTAGGGAACATGCTTGCTCCTCCAGAGGACAACCATCCAGTTCCCAGAACCCATGTCAGTCAGCTCACAACCACCTATAACATTAGCTCCAGGGGATCTGACACCTTCTTCTGGCTTCTGCGGGCACCTGGACACATGTGCACAACTCTCTCTGTCTCTCTCTCTCTCTCTCACACACACACGTACACAAACAATGAAATAAATCTTAGTAAAACAAAGTTTGTGGAACATTTGGATTTTGAATAATAGAGTATCAATTAGAAAAAAGTACTTAAATCTGATACATACACCGTCTTTTCAGAAACTGTCTGTGCTACCAATTCATAAATTTGGGCTCCGTTATCTGACATGGAGATGACAAATAAAGCCTTGTTATCTAGAAAAGAAGAAAACAAACCTTATTCTACCACTATGACCAAGAAAGCTATGAGATATTTTTAGATGCAGATACAAATATTCTACATCTTAATTTAGATAAAAGTTATTTACAAAACTTTATCAAGTTTATAAAATAAATTTTGTGAAACTCACTGTAAGCTACCTTATCTATCACTTAAATAAACTAATTTATAAAAGTCAACACAGTATTTCATTAGTAACAAAAATAAGTCATAGTTTACTGGACTCAGTGAGTTAAAAAAAAGCGAAAACACATTAAGTTGGGACAGAAAATTAGTGGAGGGGACATGGAGTGTATTAAACCAAAACTTTATATTACATACATATGTGAAATTTTCAAACAATAAAAAATAATTGGCCTCATACAAGTTCTGTCTCTTTTTTTAAAAAATATTTATTTATTTATTATGTATACAATATTCTGTCTGTGTGTATGTCTGCAGGCCAGAAGAGGGCACCAGACCTCATTACA
>NC_022012.1:36845348-36855973 GCF_000317375.1 Microtus ochrogaster
TTGACTAGACATATCTTCTTCAGCACTGTTCTTTTTTTAAAAAAAAAATTCTTTATTTATTATGTATACAATATTCTGTCTGTGTGTATGTCTGCAGGCCAGAAGAGGGCACCAGACCTCATTACAAATGGTTGTGAGCCACCATGTGGTTGCTGGAAATTGAACTCAGGACCTTTGGAAGAGCAGGCAATGCTCTTAACCCCTGAGCCATCTCTCCAGCCCCTACAAGTTCTGTCTTAATAACAATTATGTTCTGCTCAAGTAGAATGTGCTTTGGAGTTCTATCATTATGAAATTAAACACATACATGAAAACACACACACTACCGAACCCAATGCTATTCCTTTCACATTTATTTTAAACTGCTGTTTTTCCAAGTTGTTAAGATTATTTGAGAAACACTGCAAAAAAGAGGTTACAAAGTTTGCTATCACGAAATTAAGCTATATAAAGGATCTCATCCTAATACAACTAAACTATAACTTGTCAACCTAAACTGCTAGAAAAAACCCAAACTCGGAACTGGAGAGATGGTGCAGCAGTTAAGAACACTAGTTCCCAGCACCTGCATGGCAGCTCAGAACTGTATGTAACTCCAGTCTCAGGGATCCAATACCTTCTTCTGGCCTCCAAGGGCATCAGACTCAAATGTGGTTCAAAGACATACATATATGCAGCCAAAACACCCATACACACAAAATAATAAAATTAAATAAAACAAAAAAAATTCACCCACCTCTTCAATTTTCACTTTTCCCCAACAAACAGGCTCCGTTTTAAAGGCAGCCTTCTCACTGGGGTTACCCTCAAAGTATTCATTACCTTTCCTGACATCTATCACCAATTTCAACAGAATAAACACAAAAGTAAATGTATTGAAATTTTTAAATGCAGAAAACCACTGAGTGTAGCAGGATTAATAAAAACCCATAGGTAGATATTGCGGTTCAAGTTGAAGATCAGAAAAGCAAAGCAGCCAAGTCACTAGAGAGTCCTCACCTCTACCAAGGCTCAGACAAACAAAGGGGAGATTCTGTCCTAGCATGACTGTAGACCAAACCTCAGACTGCACCGAGACTGGGATTAGGGCGCATCATCCCAAGTGCTAGAATCAATGTGTGAAATGTGTTTCTCTTGTAGACTGATTCACTCTCCCAGAGTGGCCTTGAGTCCTGGGGCTAAAGGTGTGTGCCACCACTCCCTGGCCTCTAGTGGCTTAGTTCTGAACTCTTATCTTCAGGCAAGCTTTATTTATTAAAACACAAATAATACACCACTATAACTGAGCCAATCTAACTGTCTTTAAATAATTTGGTGGTGTGAAATTTCAACTAGATGTCTAAACAATAAGCAAATTTCACTTAAGTTTTTACACATATAAACAACAAAACTACTGAAATCGCTGTGCTGCTTATGCAACACTGAGTATTCTGCAGTTTCCCAGTCCATCTAGAAGCTAGCATCCTCCAGCAGACACACCCACCTGTTGCCACCTGTCGAACCAACACTGTGCTTAGCTTAATGACGGGACTGAACGTGTGCTTGCTGTCAGCTGTGGATGCCAGGATCTTACTATGGCACCGTAACACCAGTTTGTCATCCTGTTTTTGCAACAGTACAAGAATGTCTTCCAGTAGCAGTGTGTAAAGATCTAGAAATAAAAATGTAGAGAATCTGTTAAGTACAGAAATTTAAAATAAAGGAAATTATTTCTAGAAAACCTAGCTAATTTTAAAAACTGATCTGGAAACTATCCTCTTTAATTTCAGTTTTAATAATTCATTTTAGTATGCTTTGTGGAAATATCATCTGAGAGTTACAAGAATTAAAAGTAATGCTCCCTCACTGCAAGAACTCAAAAGATGCTAGTCCACAGAAAACTCACTGCAAAGACTCCTCAGGAGATGATGACAGAACTCAAGTGGGATAGTTTTCTGCTACATTCCTAGATGAATATGTACCATGGTTTACACTTAACAAGCACACAAGCAGAGCTCCCACAAATGCTCAGATATTGTAGAATACCACTGCTAACTGAAAACTGTGAACGAGTCTGCTTCCCACAGGCAGACTTTCCCACTCTCTTCTCTCCACCCTCTTCAGAGACTTACCGATGCTTTTATCTCGATTCACCTTCCAAACCAAAGGCCCTTCATGAATCATCTTTCTTTTTGTTAAATCCAAATTCTGCCAAAGTAAAAAGAAGAGTACATAAATTACTTCCAAGATTATTTTATCAGTGGGGTTACAGCCACCACAACTAGTATCTTTACAAAATGGTCTTAATACAAAAGATATCATTTACATTCAAACACAGTATTGCTGTGTCTTGAAAATGAAACAGTCCATGTTAAAACAGCCTGAAACAAACCTTCTAAAAGACAAGAATTCTACAGAAAAGCAATCCTGCATATTCTCTGCAAACCCTCCAGATGGGTAAAAGCTTATGGATGGCATTACAAAGAGCCACAACATGTCCCCACTCCTTAGCTGCAATAAACCAGAAGCAGATGGTGTGTGCTGTGTGTGTGTGTATCTGTACAAGGCTTTTGAGTTCTAGGGCCCTAATTCCTAACATTTCTCAGCCTCCCAAAGAAAGTTTTAAATGGCAGTATTTATTAGGAAAATGCCAATTACTGTCTGTGCCAGCAACTTCTTATCATTAAAAACACCATGTTTTAGCATTAGCATCTCGAGGGGAACTCTCACGCTTTGGCAGGTAAGAAAATACATACATTAGCATGTTTTCTGATAAAACTATTATAGATGGCATACAAGTTTATTTTAAATAGATATCAAGTAAATCTGCCAATACAACTATCAGTAAACTGGTATTTAAAAAAAAAAAAGACTTAAGGCTGGTGGTGGCACATGACTTTTATCCCAGCACTTGGGAGGCAGAGGCAGGTGGATCTCTGTGAGTTCAAGGTCAGCCTGGTCTACTGAATGAGTTCCAGATAGTCAAAGCTATACAGAGAAACCCTGTCTCAGAAAAAAAAAGACTTAATATACTAAAAGGTTATTAATACTAAAGCCTAGGCATAGGAAATAACAATTTAATAAAAAGTTAACTACTCTTATATTAGTTTCACCCCTCATGCTTTTCAAAAGTGTCATGGAAAAATTATCTTGACTCAGTGATCTGAAAAGTTCTTATAATAAAACAGTAAAAAGTACAGAGCAATTAAAATCTGGTAATAGCTAGTGATCCCAAGTCTTCTAACAATTCCTGCCACACAGTTACAGTATCTCACAAAATAATCTCTGATGAAGATGAAACACCCTGGACACAGCTCAGACATCAACAAGCAGAATGTAGTCATAAATGCAGACATCTACAACACAGAACTCCTTCAAGGACGGCTATTCCCATTGAGATGTTAATTGCCTGCCAGGTCTTCACATTTTACTTTATGTTTTTAATTATGATTAGAGCATCTCTCACCCTGAGCTCATCAACATTTGGGTACTCGGACATCTTGAGATTGGAGGTGTCAAGGCGACGCTGATAATCTTCTAAGCGCTGAAAATTAAACAGGATAGAGCCAGGGTTAAGGCTTTGGGTATCAATGACCTCTTTGTTTCTAAATCACAGAGATGTCTTGAATCTGTATTTTACCAAAGTCACTGCAATATCAGACACAACGGACAGCCCACTCTTCCTTAGCATATCTTTTCCCATAATTAGTGATGCTTTCCCAGTTTCTCCTTCCTCTCTAGCTGTCCCTTCTCAATATTCTTTTCAAACTTGGTGACCTCTAAGTAAGCTTATACCTATTTTCTGAATATGTAAACCATGTACAGAGTACAAAATTCAGAAGGGAGTATAATGTACATAATAAAACATATGTCAGCCGGGCGGTGGTGGCGCACGCCTTTAATCCCAGCACTCGGGAGGCAGAGGCAGGCGGATCTCTGTGAGTTCGAGACCAGCCTGGTCTACAGAGCTAGTTCCAGGACAGACTCCAAAGCCACAGAGAAACCCTGTCTCAAAAAAAAAAAGAAAAAAAAAAAACCATGTGTCTCCTCCCACCCTTGGTTCCCCTCCTGTTTTCTTTAAAGAGTAATCATTAATGGTCATTTCTTGGGTGACTTTTGAGAAAATCCTATGCAAACAGAATACACATGTATATGAGTATGCTTGTCTCTGTGTGTGTTGTGTGCATATATAAATCCTTTAAAGACAAGATGTGGGAGCATAACACTGGCATTCCTTTAGCCTCCAGTATACAGCCCTCTTTTTTTTTTTTTTTTCTGAGACAGGGTTTCTCTGTAGCTTTGGCGCCTGTCCCTCGAACTCCCAGAGATCCGCCTGCCTCTGCCTCCCGAGTGCTGGGATTAAAGGCGTGCGCCACCACCGCCCGGCTTATACAGCCCTCTTATCTGTTCATATAATATACTGACTGTTGCTTTGTTTTTTTGTCAACTTGACACATCTGGAAAGAGTGAATCTAAATTGAGAATATGCTTCTATCAGACTATAGACAAGTCTGTGGGGCATTGATTTGACTAATTATTGATGCAGGAGGGCCCAGACCATTGCAGGTAGTGCCACTCTTGGGTACTAGGTAGTATCTGAAGGCAGGTTAAACAAATCATGAGGAGCAAGCGAGGAAGCTACCTCCATGATCTCTACTTCAGATCCTGCCTCCAGGTTCCTGCCTTGGCTTCCCTCAATAATGGACTGTAATATGGAAATGCAAGCCAAATAAACCTTTTCCTCACCAAGATGCTTCTGGTCAGTGTTTTATCAGAGGAAGAAAGAAACCAACTAGGACACATAGGTATTCCTCTTTCTCTGGGTACAGGATTTACCAGTATATTTTGGAGATTGTTTTACAGTAGCATATTGAGAGATGTGTCTTTTCTTCAATAGCCACACAGCATTCAAACTTCAAACTCTGTGAATCAACTATAGTTTAAATCTTACTAATGGGTCCTCTGGTTACTTCCAATGTTAAGCAGTAACAAATAATACTGTAATAAATGGCTTTAATCATATATGTTAAACACCTTTATAGATATATATGTAAGATATGTTTCTAAAAGAACTATTGCTTCAAAGGGTTTGAGCATTTTTCTTTATCATAAATGTTCCAAATATAAATTTGTACACCACACTCCACAACCAACGCTCACCATCTATTACAGACTGTCTCTTCATCTCCCATCAGTCCACCTTATGCTGTAGATGCATTTCTAAATAATCAAGTATGAGCACATGTCCCACTAAATACTGCAGTATGCATATCATTAAGTTCAGTATTTATTAATGATGTCTATGTTCAAAGTTTGTGTATGCAGAGGTGTGTGTGTATGACTCTGCACACGGTAGGATCCTCATGTGGCAGTTGGGGAAAGCCTGTGGTGGGTCTGTTCTCTCCTTCCACCGTGTGGGTGTTAGGGGCTGAACTCGGGTTGTCAGGCTTATGCAGCAGGTCCTTCATCTTGTTAAGCAATCCTCCCAAACACTGGTTCTTTTTAAAATTTACACATAGTAAGATGCATGCATTTTAAGTGTGTTTTTTCCATGAATTTGGACAAATACACTTGTGTAACTCAAACTCCTGCCAAAACATTTTTAGTATGGTCTCAGAAAGGTCCCTTGTATTTTTTCCCAGTTTATCTCTACACTATGTCCCCAATGGCAATTGCTTTTCTTATTTGTTTTCCTATCACAAATCAGTTTAGTTTCTTACAAGTTTATACAAATAGAATTATGTGTGTGTGTGTTCTTTTGTGTCTGGTTTCTTTCACTCATTATAATGTTAATTAGATCTATTCTTGTATATGTCTGGTAGCCTAAGTTATATTCTACGAGGTTTACCTACTCTCCTGCTGAATTCTTGAGTTGTTTTCAGTTTGGGGAGACCATGAATAAAGTTAACATAAAAAAATTCTTGAACAAGTTTGTTTGTAGGTATATATCTTCATATCTCTTCAGTAAATTGCTACAATCAGAACTTCCAGGCCAAAGGACAGAAGTACAGGGTACAGGCCTTTTATACATAGACATTGCCATATTCCTCCTGTGGCCTCACCATTTTGCACTCCAAACAATATTTTTGAGGTGTACAGTTTTTCTAAAGCCTCTCCAATAAAGCTGTCACACTCAGTTCCTAAGAAATAAAAACCATGTCTACAATGCGAAGAGCATCTCTATGTGCACAATATTACATTCTGTCTTCAGCTGAATCTAATTAGAGTTGGGTCCTCTAGGAAACTCCTCACACCACACATCTCCACCTGCTGCTCCAAACTGAATTCAACTTTTCCACAAGCCTGTGGCTTCCCCATGCCTCTTCTCTATCCACACACGCAAGCCAGAAACCTGAGAATCTCTCCTGGACATCATCTCCCTTCATGCCTTTCTGAGTCAGTTAACAAGTTTTGCTAATTGTGCTCATAAGTACTTCTCCAGATCCCACCTTGCTCTACAGCCTTGCTCCACCACTGTTGATCTTGGACTACCTTCTTCCTTCAGCCCACTCTTCAGAGAGAAACAAGGTCCTATCACTTTTAAAACAAAACTTCAAGTTTTTAAAAACGTCAAACTAGCAACCATGACATATATCAGAGCTCAGATCCACACAGGGTCCATGACTGTCACTGGAGTCTCTGTGAGCCCCTATGAGCCCTACTTAATTGATTCTGTAATGTATGTAAGAAGAATTTTTAAAAAATTTTTTTATTGGGAGCTCACCAAGGCCAGCTGGACTGTGACTGAAAAAGCATGGGATAAAACCGGAATCTCTGAACAAGGCGAACAATGAGGGCTGATGAGAAGTCAAAGACGATGGAACGGGGTTTTGATCTTACTTAATGTTCTGGCTTTGTGGGAGCCTAGCCAGTTTGGATGTTCACCTTCCTAGATATGGACGGAGGGGGGAGGACCTTGGACTTTCCACAGGGCAGGGAACCCTGACTGCTCTATGGACTGGAGAGGGAGGGGGAGAGGAGTGAGGGGAGGAGGAGAAGGGTGGGAAGAGGGGGAGGGAAATGGGAGGCTGGGAGGAGGCGGAAACTTTTTTTTTCCTTTTTTTCAATAAAAAAAAGAAAGAGGAAAAAAAAAACTGACCACAAATCCATCTACTTCTTTAGTAGCAAATACATAATTCTCACTGGATTGTACATTATAATTTTTGTGTTTATATCCCACTGGAGCTCAAAGCACTAATTCAGTAAAATATTCATTAAAAACATTTTATTTATGATTAAAAAAAAATTTTTTAAAGAGGAAAACAAAACTTCAAGCCTTTAATATGGTAGGAAAAGCCCTGTATGATTTAATCCTCATCTAATCTTTTAATTACTCATATTGCTCCTTCTGCATCTACCTTGCTCTTCACACTGTTTTTGGTTCATTTCTGTCCTTTGTTCAGAGTATATGTGGTTCAATTGTTAATTCTTCAAACAGTCTGAGAGCCACCACCTGACATGTCCAAACTAGGCCTGGCCCCAATCAGACACTCCCAGCACTGGAAGCTCTCCTTTCTAACATGTGTCACAGACAACATGAGACATGAGCACTGTAATCTCCTGCTCTTAGAAAACAAGCTTCATTCTCTCATGCACCTAGTCCTCTACAGTTGCCATACAGTACATTTCCCACAAATACCTGCTAAGTAAACAGAACAAATGAGCAAATGGAGCTAGAGATGATCAGCAGTCAAATGCATCTCTGATCATCTGGACCCAGCTACTATATTAATAGCAAACAAATGTTCTGCATATCAACTGTATAATGATACTTTCAGTTACTTCAAATTTCAGATATACTACTTTAATTTTCTCCAATCCCATCCTGTATATCTTGCTTTTCCTTTTTACCTGCTTGTTTTCTGCCTCCTTGACAGCCTGATTTACATAATTTAAGATCTGACGACAATGATCTGCAGCTTTCTTCACCTTTTCCTTTTCTGGTGGCCATTCTAAATACGGGGAAGAGACAGAAAATGGAGAAAATTAGGGAAAAATATATACATGCACATACATGTGCACACACACACTTCAATTTTATTCAAACGAATGTAAGAAGATATATACTACTGCCTTGGACATTTCTATACCATGTTAAACCTATGGCATAGCCTCTATTCAGGTAGTTTTTGAACAAGGATGGAAGTACATGCTATTTACAAAACGAGGCAGGAGGATTGCAAGCTTGAGGCTAGCTTTGGCTACATGCTAAGACCTGTCTCAAAATAATTTTTTAAAGGGATTGGCAATAAGAATTATTGGTAGAGCTCTTGCCTAGCATGTGCAAAACCCAAGTCCAATCCCCAATACAGAAAGGATGAAAAAAGAAGAAACCACAATACTGAACCCTAGATGCACAAATGCTACCTTGTACAATGAATTAAAACCCCAGTGTTACACACTTCTAAGAAAAGCCTCTGTAAGCTGAACAAAGAAGGGGCCTCTCCTCCTCCTGGAACTACAGTGCATAACCTAGATTATGACCACTGGGTTTCATATGCAGTCTTTTTATATAATAATTCTGGAAGAGTCCCAGGATAAGTTTTGTGTTTGGAACCGTATTTAAAGGAAGGACTGATTATAACGCTAGTAGTGCTGAAAGATTAAGTTCACCAACACTGCAGATGTTGTCATCTCTACACTAAAAAGAACAAAACTAGAGTCAAAGCAGTAATCTTCAAACGGTGTGACAGCTTCGTTCGACAGACACATTCAGAGTAAAACTCAACGAATAAAATGCAAAGCTACATTTCTGCCAGGTGGCATAGTTAGTGGTCCCCAGCACGAATAAAATGCAAAGCTACATTTCTGCCAGGTGGCATAGTTAGTGGTCCCCAGCATTCCTAGTCTCGGGTGAAAGAAACAGGGGTGTGGCCAGGCAGTGGTGGTGCGCGCCTTTCATTCCAGCTCTCAAGTAGAGGTAGGCATATCTCTGTGAGTTCAAGGACAGCCTGGTCTACTAAGCGAGTTTCAGGACAGCCACGGCTGTTACACAGAGAAACCTTGTATTAAGAAACTAAAAACAGAAAGAAAGGAAAAGAAAAGAAAAAGAAAGAGGAGTTTGGGACATAAAACTCAGAAATCATTTCATATTTCAAGATGAGAAAGCTGGAATGATAATTCATTTGGCTTCATAAAAGTACTTTCAGATACAAAACATCTGACCTAGTAAGAAGCCTCCTCAAAGCAATTACACAGGCTGAAACAAGAATGTGTTGATTTTTTCTATACAGGGTCACATGACAATACTCTGCAGGTCAAATGACCTCTACTCCAAATTGTCAGTTCCGCTGCTAAGTGCAAAAACTGGCAGTGTGGAGCATACATCTTTAATCCCAGTACTTGGGTGGCAGAGGCAGGCAGATCTTAATGAGTTCAAGGGCAACCTGGTCCACAAAGAGAGTTCCAGGACAGTTAGAACTGTTAAACAGGAAAACCCTGTCTTTGGAGAGAGAGAGAGAGAGACCTTATGCAAACAGATGGACTGGATGTGTTGTGTTCTAAAAGACTATTGACAAAACATGCTGCAATCCCACACCTAGGAGGTGAGAACAGGAGGGTCAGGGGTCCAAGGCCACCCTAGCCACAGGGAGTTCAGCATGAGCCTGGACTCTGGGAGATTTTTTTTTTAAATAATAGTAATTTTGAAATAAAAAGCAGGCAGTGACCTTAATGCAGCCCGTGTAGCACAGTATGCCAAATTCCACGCCTAAGCCACTACTAGAGGATGTAGTGAAAACAGGTCAGAGAAGACTGCACTATGTCTAGTCAGAGAATTTCTGCCTTATCACTGACAGAAATCAATTCTACACACCAAGATGCTATGAAAGATTACTTATTTAGCAGAACATATTCTTGTTTTTTGTTCTTGACTTTAAGAAAAACATGTGTGGGGGCTGGAGAGATGGCTCAGAGGTTAAGAGCATTGACTGCTCTTCCAGAGGTCCTGAGTTCAATTCTCAGCAACCACATAGTGACTCACAACCACCTGTACTGAGATCTGGCGCCCTCCTCTGGCGTACCGGCATACATCGAGGCAAAATGTTGTATACATAATAAATAAATAATTTAAAAAAAAAAGAAAAACATTTGTGTATATCTGTATAAGAGTCTATACATGTGGGTGTACAGAGACCAGAAAGGGTGTTGTCGGATCTCATGGAGTTGGAGTTACAGTGTGGTAACTCCAAAGTGAGCCACAAGTGTGGGTGTTAGGTC
This sequence comes from Microtus ochrogaster, assembly GCF_000317375.1. NCBI lineage: Eukaryota > Metazoa > Chordata > Mammalia > Rodentia > Cricetidae > Microtus > Microtus ochrogaster. The sequence continues at coordinate 36,855,546 of NC_022012.1, forward strand.
CTTGCGAAAGCACTTAACCACACAGCCATTTCTCTGATCCCCTATTTTTGTTTCAGCAAAAATATTGTACCTGTGTATTTGGCAATATTATCCAAAAGAAGCGGGTACTTGGTAAGCCTCTGCATTTGGGTGGGAATGATATCTTTCAGCTGAAGGCGACGACACAGGGGGTTACTCTCAGCATCCTAAAATCAAAGAGAAAGAAGTTACCCAACTGGCTTGGAAAAAAAGCAAAAAAATCCATCAACCACCTGCCTGAGAGGCTACAAGGAAGGGAGATGGGGTATTCCTCAGGAGCTGGGACTAGTTCCTAGCCAACAATAAGCAAGAAAGTAGGACCTTGTCTTGCAATTACCAAAAAAATAGAAGGAGGAAGAGGAGGAAGAAGAGGAAGAGGAGGAAGGGAGGGAGGGAGGGAGGGAGGGAGG
>NC_022012.1:36856073-36902092 GCF_000317375.1 Microtus ochrogaster
AGGGAGGGAGGGAGGGAGGGAGGGAGGGAGGAAGGAAGGAAGGAAGGAAGGAAGGAAGGAAGGAAGGAAGGAAGGAAGGAAGGAAGGAAGGAAAAAGAATTCTAACAACCACCACTGGGCTTAGACGAGCTTCAGGTAAGACTGCAGCTCAACTCTACATTTTGATAAAACACAAGGGAGAGGAACCTGTTAAATTGTAGCCATACTCTTAAACTACAAAGGCCACGCCTACCACTAACAATGCAGCAAAAGAAAATGAATGTATTGTGTCCAAATAACTTTATAAATCAGGCAGGTGGATGGAAAAGGCCTGGGAACCACAATTTCAGACTCTTACCTATTCCTATCCCTACCTCAGCACTGCTGAAATCTTCCTGAGCCTCATAAACACCCATCTCAAACTTGAACAATAAGCTAAGTGAATATGAGCCAGGCCTGGTGGCACAGGCTTGTAAACTCAAGGCCAGCATGGCTACAGAGCAATGAGCAACGTATTGAACCTGGACAATTTAATAAGCCCTTACCTCAAAAGACTATAAAAAGGGCTATAGATAAGTGGAAAATGCCCAAAAATAACTGAATATGGCTTTTTCCTAATTAAAACTGCTATGGCAAAGTGGATATCTATGTCAAATATTTCAGTCTTCATATGTGTTTTTTTATTATTCATCATTCCGAAATCATCTTTATTCCTTACAGTAATTTAGGAAGTAATGTAAAGCTTATTTAAAATGTCAATATATTGGGTGGGGCTGAGAGATGTCTCAGCAGTTAGAGCACTGGCTGCTCTTCCAAAGGACTCAGGTTTGATTTCTAGCACCCACATGGCAGCAACTCATATCTATCTGTACCTCTAGCCTCAGGGGATTCTTTTGGCCTCTGAGGATGGTGCACATACTTGATAGGAAAAACATCCATGTTCATAAAATAAAAACATAAATGAAGGGGAAAAAATTAATGTTAACCTAGATGAAACATTGTAAACCAGAATTCTTCAAGTTTATTCTATAATTGATACAAAATTTGTGACTTTTTTTTGAGGGGGGCACATAACTTGCTCAACTTACCTGCACAAAAGTCTGGAATCGAGAATCCTTTTTCTGACGAGACTTGATCATTTCCAGAGCAAAAGGCTGGTTACTGCAGAATGTAGCAGCAGCATGTTTCAACTTCTCTTCCCCTGGTCCACTGAACTGTGCCAAGAAAGCAAAAGAGACAAGAGAATGAGCTCCTGGGTTTTCATAAGGCCAAGTAAGATGAGAGACGACTGCAATCCTTAAGACATTCCAGGAAGCATTCTCAAAGGACAAGAGACAAACCTTTGTACGTATATGCAGTATCAATGATGCCCAGTCCCAGCTGGTATACCTACAACACAATACCTACACCAAAGGGTCAGAGAATGAAGGTGGAGGAACAGATTATAAGAGAATCAGGACACCTGCTACTAAACATAGTCTTTTAGACATCAAAGGGATGCTGTATCCACAAAATCTCAACAATATTATTACCTAAACAAGACCTATATAATGACACTACCAGTTGATAGTGTCAAGCCAGATAGGGAAAATGTCATAAAGCCCCTACCCTAGATGAAGAGCTATGGACAATCAATGGCTACTAAGACAGGGAGAATCTGTTTGCTCCATGTGTAAGACTCTTAAAGCTTTATCCAATCCCAAGTGTTCATCCCAAACACATGTAAGATCAACATTAAATGGGCTCAGTAGGTTAGTGTGTGTGCATGTGTCCCTGAGAGAGGAAGAAAGATAGGGTGTACGTAACAAAATCATTATAAAAGGAGTCATGAATTTGAGAGGAAGTAGGAGAAGACATAGGAGCTGGAAATAATGTAAATACAGTACTCACATAGAAAACTTTCAAATTTAAAAACAAAACAAAATAATAGGAGAGGGGCTGGTGAGATGGCTCAGCAGGTGAAGTGCTTGCCATGCAAGCCTGACACATGAGTTTGACCTCCAGAACTCACTGGGACAGAATGAGTCAACTCCCAAGAGGAGCTGTCTACTGACCTCCACATATGCACTATGACACATGCCTGCCCTCCCCCACAATTATAAGAGATGAGTAAGTTTTAAAGATACAAAGAGAGGCAATCAAGGCATAGCTCAGAGCTGGCACACAAGCTTAGTATACATACAAGGCCCTGGCCACAAAGTCAAGCACTACAAAAAGTAGGTAAACCAAAACTGGGAATATTAAATACAAATCTAAAGACCTACCGCTATTCTTACTTTTAGTTTTTATTATTACTATTTTGTCCTAAATCAACCATTGAGGCTTTTTGGGATCCTATTCTCTTTGGATGTATACCTTGCTCAACCTAGATGTAGTAGGGAAGACCTTGGACTTTCCACAGGGCAGGGTGCCTTGCCCTCTCTTAGGATAGGAAGGGGTGGGGTGGGAGGGTATGTGGAGGGAGTGGAAGGAGAGGAGGGAGTGGGAATTTGGATTGGTATTTTTTTAAGTAATAAAATAAAATAAAATAAATCAACCCTTGATATACAACAGATAATAAATCAGACTGGTTTGTTAATTCTGCTTTCCTTTCATTTTTTTTAATACAATATTAGTTAAAAATACACTCTTGGGACTGGAGATGGTACACTGCTTGCCTCACATTATGTAAAGCCCTGGGTTCTATTCTCAGCACTGAAAAACAAAAACAAAAGGACACCTTTCTATGTGTGTTTTAAAAGAAATATTTGGAATCAAGGAGGATATTAATCCCAGCATTTGGGAGACTGGGGCCTTTGAGTTCAAGGCCAGCCTGGTCTATAGAGTGAGATACAAGACAGCCAGAGATGTTACACAGAGAAACCCTGTCTTGAAAAAACACAAGGAAGGAAAAACAAACAAACAAACAAAACACACACTCAGAGAGAGAGAGAGAGAGAGAGTTTAAATCAATAGCTAGGCATTGTATGGTATACCTTTAACTCAGCACTTGAGAACAGAGGCAGGCAGATCAACTTGGGCTACAAATTAGACCTTGTTTCAAAAACAAAAACATTGGGTTCCAGACCAGCCAGGGTTAACTACTGAGACCCTGCCTAAAACAAAACAGAACTACACAGTTTTTCCGTGATAAGTTCTGTGAGAGCAGAAGCCACTGTCCCCCAGAACTATACATAGTTTTGTTGCATATAAATGACAGCCAGGGGCTGAAGAAATGACTGAGTGATTAAGAGCACTTGCTGCTCTTGCAGAGGACCAGAGTTTGGTTCCCAGCACCTATGTGGTGGTTCCTGACTATCTATAACTGCAGTTCCAGGAATCCAGACAGGATCTGATGCATTCTTTTTACCTCTGTGGGCACGAGACACATATGTATGCACACATATACAATCAAATATGTACTATAAAATAAATCTGTACAGACAGGCAGAAAGATAGACAGAATTTGAGAATTACTACAGCCTCTGGATTCTTTCCTTATATTGGAAACAAAATTAAGTAATTTTCACTACTGACACGTATGATCTATAATTGCCTAATACTGTACAGTACATGTCTAAGATTTGAACAGAAGATGATACAAATTCTGGATCACTTAAACTAGTAAGACACATTACTCTTTAACCTACAAAACATAAAAAGCCGGTGTATTCATATCTCAATAAAATCAAACACTTAGCCTGACTGCATGTTGATTAGAATGAACTAACCAATGAAATAATGCTCTGGACCCTTTTTAGTTCTGCATATTAACTCTGCAAAATGGATGTGTTTACAGATTGGAAGCATTTATTACTTACCCCTAAATTCAATCAAGTGTCTGTAAAAGTATTAAAAGAAATTCTCAACTTCCTTACCCAGACAAGCAGATCTTCCCCAATATGATCAATAACAGAGGTCTCATTCCTCTTCCGGACAGCTTTCATTTGCTCATTCAACCCAACTATGGGAGGGAAAAGAAAAAGAAAAAAGAAAGTCCGTGTTTATTTTAGTCAGAACTACTGGTAGGACTAAGTAATTAACTTTTTTAAAATTTTATTTTAATTTTCAGAATAGCATAGCTGCTCTGATCTCTGAGAACACAATATGCACATAGCCCTTACACAGCTAGATTCCAAAAGTTCCTCCTGGAAACGGATCTTAAAGCATTAAACCCTATATTTTAGGAACTACCATATTGCCTAAAGTGTGGCTACTTCAAGTACGTATTTACCCTCAAGGACTCATTCCGTAACCCAGCTCAGAAAGACCCTGGATGTAAATATTACACTGCACATCACTGAAATCTAAAATCGCCCACAAAAGGCATTGCTTTGGTGAACAACTGATAATTCCTCTGACCAAGAAAGACTGAAAATCAAGGGTCATAGAGAAGCTGTGACTTGCAGAGACAAGAGTGTCTTACCACTACCTGCAGATACAGGTTACTCAACTGGGACAAGACACAAAAAATGTGTCCTAAGCAACAAAGTTATAACTGTGTCTGAAAATTATCCAACCATGAGATTAATATTAGTTTTACTATTTACAAAATATATGCATATTATTACATAGGATATATATTTAAAAACTACATATATATATGCTGTAATAGAACATTTTCAAAAGTAATTATGACTACTCATGTTTTTCACTGTAAATACTAACTTTAGACAAAAAAAATCCCAATGCTAATACTTTGTTGATTATGGGGGAAAGATTTAAGATCAAAGATCTGATCATTCCTCTTTGTAGGATGTATTCACATACAATGTCAGATATGCATAAAATTATACTTAACTATCTGTCATGTGTTATAGAGGTACCTTTACATAGTCATAGTCTTTACTAGAAATGTAGACACAATGATCACAAGTCAATTTCTCTTACCATGAAGTTGAAGAATATCTTCCAAGTTTGAAAAAATCTTGCGTAGTTCTGAAGGTGATAGAATTCCTTCTCTGGACACACGCTGATAGAATACTTGGTCAAGAACCTTCAGTGTTCGGACATGAGCTCTTTCAGTGTAGAACAATTCTGGGCAGGAAGGGGAAAAGGAGGCACAGAATGTTGCTTTATTTAGACTAAATAAAATATTTCATTGTTATTAAGCAGTAAATGCATTATATAATAAACTATTTAACATTTAGAAAGGATGGTAGCCTCTTAAAAAAAAATCACACTGATTCCATGAAAATTTCCTACACACCAGACTAATGAACAGTATCATCAAAACAATTTTATATTTAAAAGCTAATTAAGTTACCCCCAAATCATCCATTTACAATATGACCTTATCACACCAGAATATAATAAATTCTAATAACATACAGCCTTAAGCATTCTTCAGAAGTAATAGTGGATTTAGTTTTCCATATTTACCCATAAAACCTCATTTCTGGAGTCATACTATAACTCGCTCAATGTCATTAACAATAATATATTTAGTAAAATCAAATCATAGGGATAGCAGAGGGTACAGCATACATGTCACATACTTGTTACGTACATGTTAGGTTAACTGTGATGCCAACTTGCCACAACTTAGAATCACCTGGGAAAAGAGTCTCAATTGAGTAAATGTAACAGGTTGGTCTGTGAGTGTATCTGGGGTGGGGTCGTCTTGTTAAAAGACATAGGAAAACCCAATGCAGCATGGGCAACACTATTCCCTAGGCAGGGGATCTGGGCCCATACAGGGCTGGAGAAGGCTGGTGGAGAACAAATGAGACGGCACAGGAGCGGTCATCCTCTGCGCTCCACTGCAGATGGGATGTGACCGGCTGCTCTGAGTTCCTGCTTCGAGTCTCCCTCAGTAATGGCTGTGACCTGGAATTCCAAGCCAGTCTTCATAAGAGTATTTGTCACAGCAGCATAAATGAAACTACGACAGGAACTAAAGAGCACTGCACCTGGACAATCTAAATCTGACTTTTGACCTCATTACTCACTGCCTATTGCTCAAATAATCTCTTAAATTTAGCTTACTCTTGATAATCTATGCCTACGATACAACCTCAAGGCAGTTCAGGGCTAGTATCCTGTTTAACATTTTTTTTTTCAAATTCCATACCTATAATGCTATAGATCTTCAGTATCCTGAAAGCTAAACACCCTTTCCTTTTAGATTATAAATACAAACAGTGCACTTGTACTGCTTATGTTTAATGGCTCAAGAATAATCCATCTAGTTTAATTCTGTCTTTATGTAAAACCAAAGGCCAATAGAAAACAAAGCGAATTCAAAGGCTAGGAGATGTGCTTCATTCTAGAAGTCTCAGTGTATATGGCCAGCAACAGATGATTAAACTTACCATTAATCACTTCCTGTCTTTTGATCTCGGAAGGTTTCAGTCCTAGTAACACCTCTCTACTAACAAGCTGCTGCCAGTTGGGAGGATCCATCTCCAGGTCATTCTCAAACTGCTCATCCTCACTCTGACTTTCTCCAAAGGCGATGCTGTCAAACCTAAGAAAACAAACAAATAGATGGCAAATTCTGTTTGAGGGCTTCACCTGGACAATGGAAGACTTGCAAATCTTCTGCGTATGTTCATATGTGTATGGATGCACATAGATAAGTGTGCATATGCATATGGAGGCCAGAGGTTGGCTTTAGGTGTCTTCCTTGACTGTTCTTCACTTTATTCTTTTTGACATGGCCTTGACATGCCTGGCTTTTTACACAGGTACTGAGCATCTGCACTGAGGTCCTCATACTTGTGGGACAAACATTTTACCAGCTCAACTGTTACCCAGCCCCAGGGGGATTTCTGCATCTGATCAGCACTGAGTCTCTCTTACATGTAGCTTGTATCTGGGTGATACTCCGTCACGTGACCTGGTTACTATGACCCCCTTTATACTCACAGACTATGTAGAGTGTATCTTCCCCTTTAAGACTAGGACTTCGAGAGAAAAGGTTCTATTTCAATGAAAGCTATTTTAGATGTACTTACTTTCTAAAGGGTTTTGGGGTTCCATGTTCTGCCATCCTAAAACAATAGAGGATTTAAGAATCATAGGTGAACAAAATGGAGATCAAGAAAGACATATCCAGGGTCCCCCAAACTGGGTTAAATCCCAATGGTTGGATAAGTAATTGCCCATATCCAGGAGTTATTTAACACAAAATAACAGAAAAGATTCAGTAGGATTTAATATTTACTACCAACCAGAAGTCTTTCAAAACATTATATGACAGAAAGTGCTGCCAGATATAAAAAGTGATAGTTCAAGGCACTTTAAGCGATATACAAAGCTCTCTAGCTCTCGCTGGAATTACCTCTCTACTTCACATTCCTCCTCCTGCACTTGATCTAACAGAGGAGGTGGGAAGTCAAAAACAGTATTGGAGACACGAGGTGTGCTGTCCAAGCAGTCTCCAGGCACCGGTGCTTCTCCAACTTGTTTTGATCCTAAAAGGACAAACGCCAGTCACTAACTGTTTAAAATAAAACAGTAACATCAATAACCAAAAAAAAAAAAAACAAAAAAACAAAAAAAACAAAACCCTCATGAATGAATCCCCAGAAAAAGTTCGACTTAATTCATAGCCACATTCTATTTAAATAGGCTATCTAGATAGAATCAAAATTTAATATGTAAAATTCTCCAGTGCACTAAAACATAAATGGGAAAACATTTTCTAGTTTTATTTACTTATATTTTATGTATGAGTGCTCTGCATATAAATGTGCAGGCCAGAGAGAGCATCAGATCTATTATACATGATTGTGAGCCACCGTGTGATTGCTGGGCATCAAACTCAAGTGCTCTAACCCTTGAGCTCTCTCTCTTGTCCCTAGAAAAGTTGCTTTTTTTTTTTTTTTTTTTTTGTTTGTTTTTTTTTTTTTTTTTTTTTTTTTTTTTTTTTTGGGAAACACTGTGCAGCCCTTGGTTGGTTTTGAATTCTCAGAGATCTGCCAGCTTCTGCCTTTTGAGCACTGGGAGTAAAGGTGTGTGCCGTGTGTGCCACCACGCCTGGAAAGAGAATCATTTTTAAAGTATTCTCGTAACCAACAATGAAAAAGAACTCTGACTTCTGCAACTGCCTGATTTCCACACAGGCCCTTTACCTCTGAACTATTGTCTATTGGTAGATTTTGGGAGATGTGGAATCATTGTCTTTAGGTGTATAACCTCTGCTGAGCTGCCCAGGCCCAACTCAGCTCTAAGCCATGGTCATGCAGGTGACCCTGATTAAGCTTGAGTCACAAAACAAAATGAGTAGACATAACGAGAGATGTGGGAAGGGGAGATGGGAGGGAGAGAGGTAGGAAGGAAGAGTGGACAGTATGCAAGGCATATATAATGAAATTATAAAAATTAATGAAAATTAGTTATAAAAAAATCAAGGCAAGACAAGGCACGATGTCAGCAAGAAACAGTAATGAGGAGCAGCTTCCCCTCACTTAACTTTTCTCATTTTTATTACCAACCGTTAGAGTGGACCAATTACAAATAACACTTTCTCTTGATTTATCATCTATCTGTATAAAGTATCTCTTTCTGTAGGGATTCTTCTCATATTTCTGCCTTCCCTTTCTGCCACTCCCAATATCTGATGGATATACTATTACTAATTGGGTTATGAGACATTACAGAAATTCTCAGAAGCCAGCTAGTAACAAATCCAAATATGGATCCATTTTATTCCATCCAGGAACGTTAACTCTCTTGTTTGTCAGGCTAGGGATTTAGTACCCATATATTTCCTTCTCGTATTCTTACATCTCTGATCTGTGGTCACAATGCAATATCTATTCTATACTTTGCCTAGTAGGATGATTCTAAGTGTCTGAAAACCAATCAAATATGTTTGCATTGCTATGACCATACATCTATTATCAAATACAACCTACAGCATACATGCATACTGTTCCTGTCAGGTTAAGAAGTGTGCTGATTTGAACAGTTTCTTTCTTTATTGCCCCCAATTATGCAACTCTGTGGCTACATAAAACAGAGTGCTTAGTATACTAAATCTCACACTCCATCAGCTGCTTCATGATCAGGACACTTGTCTTGTTTCCTTTTTTAATTAAAAACATTTATTTATTTTGTGCATGTGTGTACAAGTCAGAAGACAACTTGCAGAAGCTTCTTCTCTCACTCAACCACTTGGGGTCTAGCGATCTAGCTCAGGTTGCCAGGCTTGATGGCAAGCACCTTACCTGCTGAGCCATTTTACCAGCCTCATTTTGTTAGAGAGACAGGGTCTCACTATGTAGCCCAAACTTGCCTGCAACTTGCAACCCATGTCCCAAGTTCTAGGAGTAGACCCATGTGCTAACACATCCAGTTTTCCTCATGTTTCAAGTATGGCTTACTTTCCTGAACAATTATTTTTCCTTGCACTCCTAATTCTTTTCTGATTGGCAAAGTAATATAATTTTATCAAGTCTCAATTTTTTCTCCTTCTGCTACCTCATAATACCAACTGCTTAAAAACCCTCTTTTACTTTTTGTGTGTGCAGTGCATGTGTGAGTGTGTGTCCCTATGTGTAGACTACAGAACAACATAGTGCATCTTTCTTGATAGTTCTCCATCTTCTATTTTTGAGAGAGGATCTCTCAATGAACTAAGAAATTACCTACTAGCTAGTGAGCTTTAAGGATTCATCTGTCTGCACCCCCGCCCACCCCACCCCGCTCCCGGACACACTAGAGATGTGTCCTGCTACATCCAGCTTCTATGTGGCTGCCAAAGACCCTAACCCTGTCCTCATGCTCTCACAACAGCACAACAGGCACCTGACTTACTAAACCATCTTCCCACTCCCCCCTCTCGTCTCCTTCCCATTCCTGGCTTGCGATGTTGAGCCCTGATCTGGAACCATGGCTCCCTGACCTGTGACCTGTCACTGCCTTCTGCTGCTGTCTCCCTTATCCCACGACTTACTTCCGCTTTTTCTCTCACCTTGCAGAAGTATAGCCTCAAACAATGTTCAAGGACTGAGGAATTTTAGGTAAACTTTAGATTATTACACATCTGAAAATGTCTTTATCCATTCTTCCTACTCAGCAGATAATTTAGGATACACAACTCCAAGTAAAAGACATTTTCTTGCAGAAAGCCCTATTCTTTTCTATTCCATCATTCACTGTTACAAGGAGCAGTGTAATGCGACACCATCTTCATTTCTAACTCTTACAAGTCTGCAAGATGTCCTCGTCATTCGTTGACACACAACGGTGGCTGGTTTTTGTTTTTGAACAGGGTCTCACTAAGTATCCCTGGCTGGCCTTGAACTTGTGATCCTTCTGCTTCTGACCCCTGAGGAATAAGATTCTAGGTGTACTACCACACCAGGGTCTCCAATGTGCATATTTAATTTTGTGACTTTCTGTGTGGAACTTATAAGCTTCAAATGGCATGCATCTGTGCACCATTAATGTTCTCCAGCCTCAGGACAAAACTAACATCTCAGGAGTTCAGTGAGTGTCGTTTTGTTGTTTTCATTTTCAAACTACAAACTATCATTCAGCATATGTTCTTCGCAGACACTAAATTATTTAAATCAAAGTAAACTGGAATTCAGTTTCAATTAAAATACTCTGTCTCTCCAGTGTTTGCTCAGTGTGCTTGCATCCAAATCTTGACCCCAAATTAGGCTGAACTACAGCAAGACTCACCTGCATCATGCTCTTTCCCTCCTTCTTGGGAAAGAGCAGCTCCTGAAGTGGCAGAGGATATGGTACTGGCAGGCAGGTATCCAGTGTCTATTCCTTCACTGGCTAATCCACTCTGGCGCAACTTGGCAGGGTCCTGAGGCTCAGGACTCACAGACGAGGGTGCAGATAAGTGCTTCGGGTGGCGTAGTTTCTGTATCTCCATGGCCCTGCCAACTAAACAGAAAGCCATGGTTAGCACCCTGTGTTACCAGTGAATCAGCTTAGAGATGAGAGAAAGGGCGGACGAAAATATCTGAAAAAGGGTCTGCAATTGCTACACACAGCAAGGGACAGACAGAGTGAGACATGGAAAGCTGGGGAGATGAGAGAAAGATAAAGGGGTAAAGGAAGAAGAAAGTAGAAGAGAAAAACTAAGAGGGGTGGAGCAGGGGAAGAAAGGGTATAAAAGGAGGAGGCGGAGAGTAGCAGTAGTGAAGGCTTCCCTCTACTTCACACTGTCACCATAAGAAGGTGTCAAAGACCATCCTGCGCACTACTCTTGTTCACACTCGGGTGCCTTCTGCTACTTTACACATTCTCACATGGCTCTGTAAACCCCAAATTTAAGTTCATCCCCAAAACTCTTTTGGCATCCTTCAGTCAAGGTCCAAGCTCCTTTCTGAGACAAACTCAGAAAGGAGGACAAGTTAGCAGGCCACAGATCCATCTGTCTCTGGCATGAAGTCAGGTCAGCAACTGTGAAATCCTTCCTCTCCTCTCCCTCTCTCTGAAGACTTCCTCTACCTGCCACAACTTCCCCATCTGTGCTCCTGGCATTTTGCATGAGGACTCCTCATGATCTGGGATGTGGCATCACTGTTCCTCAGCCACACTGTCATCCCTGCATGCCAGGATCTGCAAATGTTCAGCACAGACTGGCTATCTCCTCACAGTACCACACTTCTACCTCTGCTGCAGTCCTGTCTACTGGCCTCGTCTCTCTCTCTCTGTCTCTGAGGACAGAAGTGACAGGATATCAGAAAAAACACAGTGGACAGGCAGAAACTATAAAAATGCAAAGAGTGAGTAACAGTAAATACAAAGAGATTAAATGAGTTATGGTGGAGGTGTGTGTGTCCCCATGTGCAGGTGGACATGTGTGTGCAAGTCTGAATGTGTAGAGGCCAGATGACAACTCTAGGTGTCATTTCTATTCTTCAGTCAAGGTCCACGCTCCTTTCTGAGACAAGCTCAGTAAACAGGCCAGGCTAGCAGGCCAGGAATCCATTTTTCTCTGGCTCCCCAGTGGTGGTATTACAGATATAAGCCACCACATTAGGCCTTTTTTTTTTTTAATTTATTTTTTTACCTTCAACATTGGGTCTACAGAACTAGTTCCCTAGCTCCCTGGCCCAAAACATTTTTCCCCCTCAAATTTAACCAACATATGTAAAAACATATGCATAAAACCAGAATCAGAAAGTAAGTTGTGACAGTCGTGAATGGCACACTGTCACTGATGAAGATGTTTACAACAATTAATACAGCAACACAGGGGAACTTATTTTAGGAATAGCACTGAAGGGAAGCAAGGCACAGTGGAGCATCAGCAGCGTTATCTCCAGAGCAACCACCTCCTGCAATGCATCCTGGCCAAAGGAACTTCTGAGTAAAGGCAGCAGGAGCAATGTTTCAAGTGTCAACATACTTGCACTGTTGTCATGGCGGCTTGGTCTCCTTGGGGGTCCCAAAATGCTGGGGAATCCTCTTCGCTTCCCTTTGTCTTCACCCTCTCTATCTTTCTTCATGCTTTGCTAAATTTGAGGTACAATAAGATAAAAGACACCAAACAGTAAGTTTTGTTGTTGTTGCTTTCAAATACAGTAATGTGATTCTGGTGGTTAGTTGACAGGAACCGGTGAAATACAACTAATAAGCACCGCTGGACCTTGGCAAGTCATATGTGAACCTCACACTTAAGATGACGTGTTTTTTATTTTTGCATCTTTTGGTTTGAGACAGCATCTGATGTAGTCTGGGCTGGATCCTCTTGCTTATACCTCCCAAATACTGATAGTACAGATTCTAACTACCATGCCCAGCTTTCAAAACTTTTCAACAGAAACAATACTTTTAGAAAAAAAAAAGAGGATAATTTTACCAGAAGCTTGTTGACAAAAATTTACATATTTGTCAGGAGACTGTTTTACAACATTTGTCCATCCACTCATCACTTTCAAAATATTTGAAGGCATTGTGCTAAAAACTGGAGACATACTAATGAAGAACATGCTGGCCTTCATAGGTCTTTACAATTTAACAAACATTAAATAAGGGCTAGAGAGATGGCTCAGAGGTTAAGAGTACTGGCTGCTCTTCCAGAGGTTCTGAGTTCAATTCCCAGCAACCACATGGAGGCTCACAACCATCTGTACTGAGATCTGGCGCCCTGCTCTAGCGTGCGGGCATACATCGAGGCAGAATGTTGTATACATAATAAATAAATTAATATTAACAAACATTAAATAAAACCAAAATATTATGAACTGAGACAGGCACCCTGAGGCACAACACACTGTGTTGTCGATGGCAGGCATATGAACTCTTCACATTATCTAACGATAATAAGCTTATGTATGTGTGTCACAAGATTTCTCACTAGATGTCTATTTAGAGAACAAGTTAGACCTATTACTTAGTGTTAATATGCTAGTTTGTAAACACTGTAACCAAAAGTGAAGAAGTAGCACTCTGTCATTTTCCCAGCCTTACCTTGATCTTTGGAAGGAATCCAATTCGACCCCGCTTGTGCTCCAAGTTTCGAGGTTCTTTCACTTTTACTCCCAAATGCTTCATGTACATGAGAATCACATACTGCATTGTGGAACTGGAGGAAAAATGATTAAGTAAAATAAGAGTTCTGATGTGGGAAGAACGGTCAGAAAAAGGAGATCAAATGATTTCTAGAGCTCCAATGCTAGAAATTAATTAAGGCAGAAACTAAAGATATGCGCACAGAAACTGATTCTATCCATGACACTAGAGTGCTAGTCAAACAAAATACAGGCCACCAGAGGGAGCTGACAACCTACAGAAGTTAAAAGAAATTGTCGGTGAAGGTAGATAGAAAATAGCTCTAGTGGGGTAAGATTCTATTACCTCCTTTCTTCTTCCACAGGCTGAGCAGTCATCCTAAAAATAAACATATTTTAAGATGAAATATATACATCTGAAGATGATCTACAACCCAGGGGCAGAGTGCTTACCTAGTATGGTACAAGGTTCAGTACCATCAAAAAAAAAAAAAAAACCAAACCAAACCAAACCAAAATAACAAAAAAAAAAAAAAACAAAAAACAAAAAACAGAGAAACACATTTAATCAGAGACCCGAAACAATAGAAAAGAACTAATGATTTGGGTCCCAGCTACATCTAGAATAAAATATCGACAGAACTCTAATCCCCAAAGAACCCACAAGATTTCACAGCTGTGTTGTAGTTTAACATGCTTTACAGCAACGAGTATTTTCAAAGCCTGTGAATTTAGCAGTGAAAGTGTTCACCTGACTTTGATCAAGTCTGGTGTTATGCATTAGCCAACACTCAAAAGAAAGAAGGCCAGAACGTTAAATTACCAAGAAAACATCCTGTCTCCAAGTGTTATGACAAATAGCTCTACATGTATAACCTGCCAGTAAGATCTGCTCAAAGCAAAACCAGCATTTCTGCACACAGTTCTCTCACTTACAATACTTCTTCAATTTTGGTAACAATCTGTTCCGCACATGCTCGCTCCTTCTCCAGAGTAACCCGGTCCTTGTCTCTCTCCGCATCAAGCTTAGTCAGCTCACTCTCCGCCAAGGTCAGTCCCATGCTACGTTTCTGTCTAAAAGGGTTGGGGGAAAATCTCAGCTAGCAGAGAAGAAAACATGTCGTTCTAGCTGTCTAGACAGTTCTAGCTACAAGTTTCTAGGACAGGTAGAATGTCATGTTTCCTTGAGACCCAGTCAGATGGGGTTCTAGTGGTGGTCAAAGCCAAAGACACATTTCTTGAAGGAACACAGCACAGATACAGCATTGAACTTGACTCCTGAAAGGGCATGAATGGAGACTATGTACTCTTAGCTCTCATCCAACCCTTGATTTCAGGTGCCTATTATGTTTAATAACAGGGTAAGACCATATAGTTTACCTAGTAATGAGTGTAGTATTTTATATAACTTTTTCCTGTTTAGAACAATAAAAAAAATACTGATTGTTTTTGTTTGTTATGGTTTTTTGAGACAGGGTTTCTCTATGTAGTCCTGGCTGTCCTGGAACTCTCTCTATAGATCAGGCTGGCCTTGAGCTCACAGAGATCCTCCTGTCTCTGCCTCCCAAGTGCTGGGATTAAAGGTGTACGCCACCTCTGCCCAGCAAATCTGTCAAGTTTTATCTAACACAAACTTACCGAAAATCCTCTAAATGCCTCTGAACTTCAGGGTGTACTCTCTCCTGCATAGTTTGAATATAGTGCCGATGCAGGTCCTCAGGAATAAGCTCGGGTCTTCTCTTTTCTGCACAAAGAAAAGGGATGATTTGATCTAAAAGCTATGAGATCTGATCCTACACAGAACTTAACACACCAGATAAGTTACTTAGTGCAGTTAACATACTTCCTGTCAGAATTCAGAGTTCATCTTTTCAATGTAGTAGACTCTCTTTCTGCTGTAATTAACGTGATTTACTCTGCCTAAACAGACTAACAAATATAATATTGGAACAGAAGCAAGTTACATTTCTATAGAGATGTTAATCATCTTGATGTGAGTGCTCCAAACTTACCTAGATCCAGTGAGATTTCCTCGGGAACAGGAACTTTCAGATGCTGAAACAGAATGCAAAGGGAAGTTAAAACAGCACCAAGTCTTCCGTGGTATGCAGAAGAACGTGTCTAAGTTTCTGAAGGTGTGTTTCATAATCCAGCCTCATGCAGCAAAGTGTCATAGTCCTGAACTAGTCTATTAATTAACACAGAAACAAACTCTTTTCCAGTGTTCTGCTACGAAGGAAATAGCTATAGTCATTTTACTACACAGCAGAACAAACGTTTCTGTATTACTCCAAATAAATATCTGACATTGGCTTACTAGAAACACTGGTCAATATAATAAGTTATACACTACTTGAAAAATACAAATAAAACCTAAACTATGTGTATTTACACAGGAAAAACTAACTCATATGTAAGCATGATTTTCATTTCTGAAACTCAATATTATCCAAAAGATCATGCCAGTCTCATCATTTTCTTAGGTGAGTGTTTAGAAATCTCAATGAGGGAGTACTGGATGTCGCATTGAGTTTTTAAGTTAAAATCTCTAGTAACCATTTGTAGTTCCTGCTGTAGAATGAAGGCAACCATCTTTGAATTAATTTCTTTCTGTGCAGGGACTCTCCCAGTAAAAAGCATGTAGACTTTGGTCACACTGTCAGACTGCAATGTTTTTCACCCAACAGTTTGAAAGAAAAATCTTATTATTTTCTATTCAGAGGAAGTAACTTAGTTCTTATACTTATTTTGTACTAAACACCTATTAAAGTCATATACTTCCTAAATTTAAATAATTCCTGTAAAGATCTGAAGTTTAAATTTGAAAATAAGTCGGTATAAAGTATTATGAGATGCTTACATGATTTACTCTGTGTGTGTGCACATGTGGGTGGGTCTGCTTGCCCGGGCATGACTCTGTGAAGGCCAACGTTAGTCTCGATAGGGCTCATCACTGAACCTGGTTCTTGCTGATTCCATTGGACTGACTGGCTGGAGAGCCCCTGGGACCCTTGTCTCCACCTCTTCCCTCCTAGCCCTGGGATTACAAGCGTGCACAGCCATGCATGGCTTTTTATGTGGGTGCAAACATATAATTCAAGTGCTTATACTTTCACAACAAGCACTTAACCCACTGAGTGGGCCATCTCTTTGGCCCCTTATGTTCATGTTAAGAAAAGTGATATGGCAAGACATATTCATGAATATCTGTAATCCCAACATTTGGGAATCAGATGGGAGAATCTAGAAGCCCAAGGCCTGCCTGGACTATCATGAGACCCTGTTTCAAGGAAAAGCAAAAAGGAAAGATGTGAAAAACAGTAAAATAAATAAATAAATAAAAGAAAAAAAGAAAAGCATTTTTAGCATGAGTAAAAAAGGACATGTGGGGTGGTTATATAGCTCATTAATAGAGCCTTTTTTGGCATATCAAGTCAAAGATTTAATTCCCAGCAACACAAATAAAATAAAAAGTCATATATATCGATATGGATGAAATAATTAAGATTTGTCACATAAAAGAAGAATCAGCATGTTAATATGGATTTTTCTTATTCTTTGATGCTAACACGAATCATGAGAGCAAACGGGCAGATATACAGTATGATGGAAGTAGCCGCTATATCCACTTATTTTCTTTCTCTCCACACTATACCAGCGGTTCTCAACCTGTGGAGGGAGGAAGGTAACCCTTTCACAGGGGTTACATATCAGATATTTACATTATGATTCATTACAGTATCAAAATGACAGTTATGAAGTAGCAATGAAAGTAATTTTACAGTTGCAGGTCACCACAAGAGGAGGAACCATGTTAAAAGGGTCACAGCATTAGGAATGTTGAGAACCACTGTTTTACACACTTTCCAGGAAAACAGCAAGGTCAGGGCTGGGCTAGAAGGATGGCTTGGTGGTTTAAGAGCACTTGCTGATCTTACAGAGGACCAGAGTTCAGCTAAGGGCCTGACCCTCTCTTCTGGAATCCAGTCATTGGCACACAGTTGGCACATACCCACACAGACAACAAATATACATGTAAATAAAAAGCAAAGTCTTCAGATGAGAAAATCCTAGGAGAGGAAGTGAAGGAGATCAGAGAGTCTGAAGCAGTCATCTAAAGAAGATCAAATGTAAGGACGAGGGCTGGAAACATGGCAGAGTGCTTGCCTGGCACTCAGAAAGCCATGGTGTCATCTCAGCATCTCATAAAACCAGATATGGTAGCACATGCTTTAATCCCTACAACTAGGAAATAGAGGTGAGAGTATGTTTAAGGTCATCTTCGGTGACATACTGAATTCAGGACTGGCCTGTAACCCTGTGCAAAAATAACATCCAAAGAAGTACTATGAGCTATTATTTACCCTTATTTAGTAATGCTAATGATAAAATTCAGCTTAAAAAGAAAAGACTTATAAAATAAACAACCTTACTAGCATTGTGTGTGTGTTTATGCATGTGCACGCACATGTACTATGCATACAAAAGCACATGAGTGGAGGCCAAATGTTCTCTACCTACTGTTTGTGACAGAATCTCTCACCAAAGCCGGAGCTCAAAGGCTTGGCTAGATGGCCAGCAAGGCCCCAGGATCTCCCTGTCTCTGCCTTTGCATGTGGATGTGGGGATCAAACTCGGGTCTTCGTGACTTTGTACCAAGCCCTTTAATCACTGAGCCACCTCCCTTGCATTGCTACTGATAAAACAAAGTGCTGTTATCATGGAGTTCAGTGTGTGACCTTTTCCACCACTTTTTAGATAAATTTGTATCTCTAATGTTCAAGGAGGTCACTCAGAATTCAATTATCCAAGCATTATCCTTTGGGTTCTAATACATATGTCTATCATTTATATTATCTTTTTTAGCCCCCATTCTAATCATACACATATAAATTTCCAAATATACATGTGTGTGTATATATGTACATATATGTGTATACATACACACGTATAATATATACATACACACACATATATACATATATTCCCTAAAATCAATTGTAAGAATTCATATATCCAAAACTAATTTAGAAATTACTTTTAAGCCAGCCAAGCATAATCAAGAACTGAGATAATAATATGGATGCTGAAAAGCATGATACACTTCAACACCATGGTTAGGGGAGAGGAATCAGGGTCACTAAGACAATGAATGCACTGGAGGAAAGATTCTAGCATTAACTTGTTAACTTACTGCAGATCGGTCCAGGAAGAACTGATGAAACTCAAGGAAGACACGCCGAGTCTCCTTGGAGTTGGTCTGCTTATACAGGTCTGAATAGAGATAACAGAGCTGTCATGGAGAAAGAAATGGAAAAAGACACAATGAAAAAACCACAAAGTGTAGTAATTTAATTAATAACATTTGAAGTGTCCTGCATGCCTATCCTTATATGTTTAGAAAACAAGTCTGTCTATTCATTTTACAGAAGAAAAGTTCTCCAGCACATGAATCACTATGCAGAACCTGAATCACGTGAACTATAAGGTATATTACCAATGTTGCAGGGTCAAACTGTGAAACTACATGGTGCAAGAAAACAGCCAAGTGAGCAGGGCGCGATTTCAGCAGTTCAATGCTCTGGAAACAGCTGCACTGCCCATTGATCTAGAAGAAGAAATGGTTGTACGTCAGTAACTCTTGATAATTAAAAGCTGTACTGTAAGATCAGCTGAACAAGCATCAGAGTTTCCCCTGACCTCCTGCTGCAGTTTCGGCCTAGAATGTCCCCACAGGCTCATGTGTTGAGGGCTGAGTGCCCACCTGGAGATGCACTTAGGGAGTGGTGGGAATCTGAAGAGGTGGCCTCGGTGGAGGACAGAGGTCACTGCAGAGTACCTCTGAAGGGTCCCTACCTGTTTCTGTTTCTGTCTCTCTTCATTTTTTCCTTAGTTGTTTTTTGTTTTTGTTTGTTTGTTTTTTAACCTGTCAACCTGTCTTGTTCTGGTTTTGTTCTTGCTATGTACCCTTGGCTGGCCTGAACTCACAAAGCTGCCCAAGCTAACAAACTAAGAGTTCTCCTGCCTCTGTCTCCCGAGTGCTGGACTTGTGCTTATGGGCTTGTTTTTTGTTTGTTTTTAAATAAAAATTCAGACAGGGGAGCCAGAGAGATGACTCAGCAGTTAGGAGCACTGGCTGCTCTTGCAGAAGACCTGGGTTCCCAGCACACACATGGTGACTCACAACAGTCTATTAACTCCAATTCAAAGGTTCTGGAGCCTTCTTCCAGCCTCCACAGGCACTAGGCACACATAAAGTACACAAACACATATACAGGTCAAACATTCATACACATAAGATAAAAGTAAGCTCCAAAACCACAGAGAAACCCTGTCTCGAAAAACCAAAAAAAAGAAAAAAAAAAAAGTAAGCAAATTGAAACTCATCTGTAATTCCAGCACTCCTACAGCCAGATTTGAGGAGGGAGAAGGTGGTGAATGGGCCAGAAACTGCACAGGCAGCACAGTGGCAGAAGCAGTAAGAGAGACTGCCTCAAAACAGTGTGAGGAGAAAACCAACCCCCAAAAGATTTCTCTGACCTATATTTGTGAGGTATGTCATATGTACACATGTGAATACACATTTCCACATGCATACACAACACTAAATAAATCCTAAATAAAATTAAAAGGTGAGAATATGCCATGACTGGTTGGGGGTCATTCTAGTAATGCAAGGACAGTTCAATACTCTAATACTAACCAGCACAATCTGTCTTATTAAGACAGAAAATCAGAAAAAACAACAAAAATAAGTCATCCTAAGTCATTCAACACAATTCAACATCCAGTCAAGATTTAAAGAAGGAAAGAAAGAAGAAAACTCTCGTTAAGCTAGGACTATTCTTCAACTTATACCTCATAGCCTAATCAGGAACATCTACAAAAACACCTGTCAGTCACATGCTTAAGCATAAAGGACTGAGCATTTTCTGCCTAAGAGGGCTTTCTAAGGCAAGGATGCCTCCAAAATGACTAGCCTCCTACAGAAGACCAGCCACACAATAAAGCAAGGACGAGAAACAAGAAATACATAAAGTGACTGAAGGAAACAAAGCCACATCTCTAAGAAACAGTGTGAATGTTATATAAAGATAATGAAGGGGTTTTTTTTGTTATTTTTGTTTATTAAAATAAACTGAGACAGGATCTCATAATGTAGTCAGTACAGGTCAGATTCAAACTTGTGGTCCTCTTACCTCTTAGGGGCTCCAAAAACTTCTTTGAAAAAACTACTAAAGAGTGGGAATGGTAGTGCACACCAGGGGTCCCAGCACTTGGAGAAGAAGAAGCACAGACGAGGGGCTCAAAGCCATCCTCAGCTACACTGAGCGTTTCAGGACAGTCTGGGCTAAGGAGACACTGCCTCAAAAATCCTCCTAATATATAAACTTCCTAAAAATATCCACTGAATGTAGCAAGACCACAGGGTAAAAGGACAAGAATTAGACTAATCATATTCCTTCCATCAATGGATAACTGGAATTTGTAAAGTTTATTTTTAGGTGTCATATTCAGTTACATCCCACTCCCAAAATAAAATTAAATATTCAAGTACTCATAAAACGACCTCTACAGTCTGCAGGGTTAATTTCTACTATTCAAAGCTAAAATAAGCAACTAACTCAAGTAATTTGTTTTTAAGATTTAGGCTTACATCATTAACAAGTTTTATTTCAACTTCCAAAGAATGTTTACCAAATCAGACATCTTAGAAAGTTGATAATTTAGCATTTTATAGCAATGAGACATTACCTGCTCGTGTTCAGTACCAAAGTCATCATCCTCTGCTCCAATGATATGAGGTGCTCCACGGGTGGAGGGACTGCTGACGAGCGATTGTGTGTCCTGGTAACATCAGGGAAGAGCAACAGAAAAAAAAGATCTGATGATCAAAGGCAAAGAAAGAATACAACCAAACTACTGGAAAGAAGAGGCTCACTGGGTCTGGTGGGCTGACACCTCTGAGTAAGACACAATGTAAAACAGACAGGCACAAGGCTCACTTCATCAGTAAGGTCCATTTTATTATCTTCTTTGAAGTGCTTTATTTTCAAAGTATCTGTTCTCAGATGTTCAAAGTCAAATGTCCACAAGAGCACTGGCTGCTTTCTGGACAGCAAAGGAGGGAGGAGGGGTCAACATTCCCTAGGACTAATAAACCTGTGCTCACTACACAACTTTGGTTTGTAACATTTTGGGTTTTTTGTTTTGTTTTGTTTTGTTTTGTTTTGTTTTGTTTTGTTTTGGAGGCAGAGTTTCTCTGTAGCTTTGGAGTCTGTCCTGGAAATTGCTCTATAGACCAGTCTGGCCTTGAACCCACAAAGTTCCGCCTGTCTCTATTCCTTTCCGAGTGCTGGGATTAAAAGCGTGTGCCACCACTGCCCAGCGAGTACTAACATTTTCATTCACACATGCTTATACCTTGTAATGAATGGACTTGAAACTGGGTTACATCTTTTTTCTTTTTTTGTGATACTAGGAATAAAATACAGGGCCTTGGTCATTCTAGGGAAGGGTCCAATCCCTACTCAATCTCTACTTAAAAACTGCTTTTATTTTCTCTAACCTCAAATTTTAAATTTAAAAACTAAGTGAAACAATAGACATTTATTTTCAACAATGGTCAAATTTTCATTTTGTAACTTAACTGATGTCTCTTGACTACTCAGAACATGTTGCTAATAATATCACGAAATTCTGTTAAGTCTTTTACAATGAAACTTCAAGTACATTTATTAAAAACTAAAGTCATAGGGCTGGAAAGATGACTCAGCAGTTAATGAGTACTTTCTGTTCTTGCAGAGGATTTGGGTTCAGGTTTTGTATCCACATTGGGGTCTACAACCACCACCTCTAGAGGGTTTTGACGCCCTCTTCTGGTCATTTGCAGGCACTGCACATATGTTCACAGAAATACATGCAAGCAAAACACCGATACATTTAAAATACCAAATAAAATCATAATGCCAAAGCATCCAGTTGTGAGTATGTAAAATCCAGGGCCACTGGGAACTCAGAAAGTAAATACATTTGACACAGAGCCTAGAACCTGAGTGTGGAAAGGTGGAAGGAGATACTGATTCAACATCATACACATACACAATACAAATGAGTATTTTTAATCTTATTAAAGAGTTTGAAAATCCAGCAATTGCACATCTAAGTAGATACCCAAAAGGGCTGGAAGTATCACAAAGGTGCATGAGTGAGCACACACATGGGAGGGGTTTAAATTCCTTACGTCTATATATTACATTCTGCTTAATATATGCAGAGAGGATACAGGAGAAGAGTATTATTCAGTCTTAAAAGAGAAGACAACTTGAAGACATCATGCTACTTGATATAAGTCAATCACAAAAGAAAAATATGATGCGATTCTGTTCCCATCAACAGGTCACGAAAACAGAAAGTATGGGGACTGCCAGGGCGGAAGACAGCAGACACGGGAACTGAACATTCAATGGGCACCAAATTTTAGTTGAGGAAGACAAAATACTCTGGAGACATAAAGTGGTGATAGTTGCAAAACAATATGAATATACTTGTTTTTATATTTTAAAATTAGTTAATAGTAAATTTTATAATATATTATGTCATAACAATACACTAATAATGCTATGAACTTCTTTCCTACTTATTCCAATCTTTCACACCCTCCCTCCTGGAACAGCACCTAAATGAGACCTTCCTAGCTCTGCTCAGCTATGATGCACTTGCCAGCAGGTGCTCATGCTGTTTCACTCCCCAAACATGCAAACTGAGAAACAAAAAGCAAAGACAACACACATTGCATAGATGTCATACTCACAGTGTCCTGAATTCCTTCACTTTTCTCTGGGGTTTCCTCTAGATAAATTCTTTCTTTCAGACTACTCTTGGGACTCTAATGAAAAGAGAACACATATACACATGTACCAATTCATTTCAGTAAGCAACAAATAAAAATGAGTAAGGGAGAAAGTTCTGCACTACTAATGTGTATTTTAAACGAAGCATCCTTCATATAATACATGCCTGTTATTCTTATTCCTGCCTCTAGTCACTCACTTATTCTGTCAGCTTTTCCATTTAATACTGAAAATAATACAGGACCACTGAAACTGTTTCATCTAATCTCCAGCCTGGAAGCAACTTACCTTGTTCATGACTATGAACATATTCCACACCTCAAACTTATTATTTCAAAGAAAACTCTAACTTTATCATCTTTCTTAGCCTATGCCTTATCAAACTATCTCTACCTCTCTCCCAGTGACCAAAATCAGATTATTCACATTAGTACTGATGGCTCACATTAACAACTGTAAGTTCAAAAATATTACAACCATAGTCATACAACCCTCACTGGTCAACTTCGGAATTTAAGAATTTGGACTCTCTGAAAAAAAGTCAAGGAGAAGTGTTTATTCTGCATGTAATGTAGCCATTTCCCCAAACAGAAATGTCCCTCCTAGGGGAAGAAAGGACTGAGGAGGCTCAGGAAACTCAGGAGAAATTTAGAGCACTCCGGTCTTTGTGTGAGGATAGTATCAGCAAAACCAAATTGCTAGAACACAGGCATAGCTCTTTGTGGTGTCACTGCTTGCAAGCCGTACAAAGGACTGCCACAATACAGGTTTCTTGAGTCATCAAGAAGGCAGGGGTAGGCTTATTTGGTGATGCAACCGCCTGAGTCACCCAATCGTCTGTAAGCAGACTCAATAAGCTGATTCACCAAGCAAGTCTCTGGCTTGCCTCTACCTCTCTGTACAAGGTGATAGAAACAGTGTCCCCAGGGAAGTATCACAATGTTGCATTTTTACATAAGCTCCATTTTAGGGTGAACTAATCTTTCAGTTACTATATATAGAAAAGAAACAAACTATGCTTTTGAAAGACTTAACTAATCAAATGATCTAGGCATTTTGACTCTAGAAGGGATGTAAAAACAAAATTATACAGCAGACTGATAGGGAACTTTATAATAAAAAAAATCAATCATTAACACCTTAAACAGCCACTTACCTCCTGGTGTGACAGGACAAGAGCATCCAGTACTACCCATGAATTGCTTCCACTAAACAATAACTACTAAACCTTAATCTGACCGAGACTCTAGCTCTAACTAGAAGTATTCAGGAAACAAAGAGAGAGGAACAAGTTATAAAATACCATGAAAAGACAGTCAGAAAGTGGACTATTTAACTGATATATGACCCAATTTATTCCAAACAAAATATATCAAGAAAAAGAAGGGAAGGGAAGGGAAGGGAGAGAAAAGAAAGAAGGTGATGAATTACATATCACCCAAAGGCTATAAAGACCTTGCTGGGATCTTGATTCAAATCAACAAACTAGAACTGGGGTTGTATTAATGAGGGACTCAAGCATCACAGTCCTGGGTTTGATACCCAGCATCACAAAACAAACCAAATAAACAAAATACAAACAGATCCTTCTAAGACAATTAGGGTAATCCAAACTATATGTGAGAAAGTGTTAATTCATAAGGTTTGACAGTACTGAAGTCCTGTTTTAGAGTATCACACCTCTTAAAGTCACATTAACGAAACAGTCTGAGATGTGAGGATCCAGAGTCACAGACAGCAATTTTGAGTTGAGACTGGATTATAAGAGTGTGATGGGGCTCATTTTACTTTCTCTCTACTTTTAAATACATCTGACAACTTTTTATCTTTCCTAAAGGTTTATGATTAAAATACCTGCAAATAAGAAAATCATATAGCAAGATCATCTAGACCCAGAGTCCACCCATTTCAATGAACTTCTATACAGTTAAGCATTATGAAGAACTTTTCAAAATAAATTTTTTTTAAAAAAAATTAAAACAGGAAATTAGAAAGATGGCGCAGAGGTTAAGAGGGCTGGCTGTTCTTCCAGAGGACCTGAGTTCAATTTCCGGCAGCCACATGGTGGCCCACTACCATCTTTAATGAGATCTGGTGCCCTCCTCTGGTAGGCAGGCATACATGATGCAGGCAGAACTGTATTCATAATAAATAAATAAATCTTAAAAAAAAAAAAGAAAGAAAACAGAAACAGATACTCTGAATTGCAGATGGCACGTAAGTCACGTCGGAGGAAACTGATTTGTGACATTCTTTTAAGCCTTCACCAAACTGAGCAATAGTGGGATTTTTAAAATCACAAGCACTAGCAGGAGAATATTTTATAAAACTGAGAAGAGGGTTGGGGAGACGACTCGGTGAGTGAAGTGCTTGCTTCATACCTATTCCACCAGCCCAGCAGCCATGCAAAAGCTGAGCAAAGATGACTGTAACCCTGGTTCTAGGATGCAAGACAGACAGATCCTAGGAGCTCACTGGCTTGCCAGGCGAACCAGCTGATAAGATCCAGGTTCAGTGAAAGACTGGTCTCAAAAAATAAGATGGATGGCAATATGAGAAAGACCTGATTTCTGACTTTTTTGCACCCAAATGTGGAAATTCATAAGCTGCTTTTAGTCTAAGACGTGTCAGTTTAAATTAAACAAATTTGTGGGAATTATACAAGTTTGCTATGTGTTCAGCAGGTAACTGAATTATGTTATTTCTCAGGGTTTTTACAATATTTATTTGTTTGTTTCTAGTTTCTTTATATAATGGAAGTACTACTTAAGGTATTCTGAGAATAAAAAGAGTATCTCAAATCATTCGTATAATCTCTGGCACAGAGTAGGCATTCACTAAATGGTATCTGTTAACCATTTAACACACATCTTTTGAATTCCTATTAAGCCAGTCTCCTTTTCTTACAGATATCCTCCCCATCCCATTTCCATCTTGATGTGGGAGTGTCATATATCAATCTGTTGATTTCATTGGTTAAGCAATAAAGAAACTGCTTGGCCCTGATAGGTTAAAACATAGGTGGGAGGAGTAAACAGAACAGAATGCTGGGAGGAAGAGGAAGTTAGCTCAGAGAGACGCCATGCTCCCCTCTCCCAGGCACACGCGATGAAGCTCAGACCCAGGATGGACGTAGGCTAGAATCTTCCCGGTAAGCGTACCTCGGTGCTACACATTATTAGAAATGGGCTAGTCCAGGTGCAAGAGTTAGCCAAGAAGAGGCTAGATATAATGGGCCAAGCAGTGTTTAAAAGAATACAGTTTGTGTGTTGTTATTTCAGGGCATAAGCTAGCCAGGCGGCTGGGGTGCCCGGGACGCAGCCCCACTGCTTTCTATTACAACACCATCTCTTTTCCACAATTTGTTTCCTACACTGACATTTATGATATTGCTTCTTGGCTATGTATACATGATAAAGCCTAAATACTTTAGTGAAACATTTTACTATTTGTCCTGGCTAGAGTCATCTGAGAGAAAGAAACATCGATGGAGAAAATGCCTCCCTAAGATCAGGCAGCAGGCGAGTCTACAGGGTATTTTCTTAACTAGTGATTGATAGGAAAGGGCCCAGGCCATTGTGGGTGGTGCCATTCCTGGGCTGGTATATAAGAGACCTGAGCAAGCAACGAGCAAGCCAGTAAAAAATACCCCACCCCTTCTATGGCCTCTGCATCAGCTCTTGCTTCCAGGTTCTGGCCTTTGAGTTCCTGGACTGACTTCCTTCAGTAATGAATGGTGATATGAAGTGTAAGCCAAATAAATTCTTTCTTCCCCAACTTGCCTTTTGATCACAATGTTTCAACACAACAATAGCAATCCTAACTAGGACACTATTTATTCTAATTCTTACCAATTACATGTCAGAATTAATTTGTTGTAATGCCTAATCCTACACTCATCAATTAACTCCATTTTATAAAGCTGTATTTGAAAAGCACAGATTATGACTGTAACATTTCCTTAAATACAAAATAAAATTCCAATTTCTCATCCATGCCACCTGCTCTGAATGCCCACACGGTGGTTAACAGCAGATAACCATACAGAGGACAGAGGAACAGTACGGCATCACAAACCAGAGTGCAGATAGACCTAAGCCGCACTGCTAGGACAAGCAGAGGCAGCCCTCACACCTGCCTCCAATCTGTCTCATTTCATCTCTAGCCTTTCACTCACAGTCCTGATATTTTGGGTTATTCTAACTTTTACTCTCTTAAAAAAAAAGTTTGTTCTCATGAATCACTACCTCTGTGTATATTTTTAAGGATCAGCCTTGTGTGTGGTGGAAGCAAATCATTCACTACATGGCTTCCCTTTGGCCTCAGATTTTTCTTTTGTAAAGTGACAGTAGCAATATTTCATAAAGATGTTTTCAGAATTTAACTAATATAAAAATATTAATATTCACCATCATTGTAGTATAATACTTGATAAATATTAGCTATAATTTTTCTTGAAGAATCAAACTTTTAAAAACCTTATCATATTTTTTTTAAAAAAACTAATTTATTTTTATTTTACATTCATTGGTGTTTTTGCCTGCATAAGTATATGTCTATGTGAGAGTGTCAGAATCCCTGGGAATGAAGTTACAAACAGCTGTGAGCTGTGAGTACTGGGAATTGAACTCAGCTCTTAGGAAGAGCAGCTTAACTATTGAGCCATCTTTCCAGTCCCCATTGTCATCTTTCAAAAAGAAAAAACAAAAAGAAAAAAAGTTCTCAAATTTTCCTTGCCTGAGAAACCGAATCAGTAAGTCAAGCCTCAAAGGAAGCCTAGGTAATAGCTTAGACCACAGCTCTCAGTTCCTCATCTTTAGCAATGCAGAAACATTACACTGTTCGCCAGTACTCGTATGTACACAAGTCATAAGTTGCAGCACCTCTTCTACACACAGAGCACCCTAATGTGCTGTGCTTGTCTTAAAAACAGTCACAACTCACTGACTTGATTCCATTGCCCACAGACACAAAACACTACCCTTAGACAATGACCTCATCGTCCTTAGAGGAGATGATCAATTTCTACACATATCAGCATATACTATATAAAAAATCATGTTGCATAAGCAATGCTAATAGCCTTTTTCTTTTCTTTTTTGTTTTGGAGACAGTGTCTTACAATGAAGCCCTGGAAGGTCTGAAATTCTCCATGCAGACCAAACTAGCCTTGAACTCACAGAGATCCTCCTGTTTCTGCCTTCCAAATGCTAGGATTAAAGTTTATGTGCTACCATGCTTGCCTGATTTAGCTTTTAATAGTCATGAAATTATGGCTCTATATCATATTCAATCTAACATGTTTTTTATAAACAAATACCTGTATTCATCTGGTAATCTCTGTGTGAATCAGGATGAAGCTGTCGTAAACCCAGGCTAGTAGCTGGAGTCTAACAGGATAAAGGCCTCTTCTCTTTGTCATGGCAAAGTGCCTCATGATTCAAGACTGAGTCATTCTGACCACAATTGGAATATTAACATGCTCTTAAAGATACCAACAGTTGGCCTCTCATTTGAGCAAAAAAGCACAGGCATTAGCTTCTCAATCCACAAGCAGCCTGCTGGGAAATTCCATCTCTACAAGAACACTTGGCAGTGAATGCCTGAGGGAAAAGTGACCTCTGGAATTAAAAGCTCACATTTAACAATGTTCAGAACTTTGCCCATCAAATTGCTATATAAAAACCCTTACTATAAAAGATAACATTTTGAATGCACATAACTTAAGAAAGGGACTGTGAGGAGAATGCAAGAAAATACAGACTTAAAGATCAATGCTTACATCTGCATTGTCACTACAAGAAAATACAGACTTAAAGATCAATGCTTACATCTGCATTGTCACTACTAGGCCGAGAAGCATCTCCACTGTTCCCATCAGTCCTGCACGGGCCATCTCCAGGATCTGCTTCTGCCTCGCTGACTGTTAGAGCATCACCTAATGGCCTAGAGGGTGCAATTACAGTGCCATCCTAAAAGAGATTAAAGAATTACACATAGACACAATCAAAGAAGAGAATCAGTAACAATACCTACTACACGGATGCAGCTGAAGGCTGGCTACTAATGGGACCAAAAATACTTAAGGTAAAAATACATAAAATAAAAAACAAGTAATTATGAGTTTTAGAAACCTAAAATGAACAACCATAAAGATAGAGAAAGCAATATTTTAACATAGAATAAAAAATTCCAACAGCAAATAGCAGCATAAACATATGTACAATAGCATTAACTAAACTAAACTAATTTTTAGATTATCTGCCCATTAGTAAAGATTATTACACTACTTCTATTCAAATGCCTTCCACTGCTTCAGAATTTCATCAAATGTCTAATACTTGAATACACACTATTAAGGTAAATTACTGAAACTACATCTTTCTGTTCTTATTGAATAAATACATTACTTCTGTTCAATAATAAAGGGTTAATAAACAAAGGGTTCCTAATATAGCTCAGTGGTATAGCTTGACTAATATTCATGAGGCAACAAGTTCAATCCCCAGTATTACCAAATACGTATGTATGAGCATATGCATAGATATGTATGCATGCACACACAACACACATACAGATACCAATACTAGAGCATAATAATCAAAATGAAAAAAATATGTAATAAAAAGAACACTAACCAGGAGACCTGACATACCATGTCACCTTAACTATGTCATTTAACCAGTTTAAGCCCTAGTTTTTCCAACAACAACTTAGTATTTTACTTTAAAACTAGCAAAAATAAATTATCTCAAAGAATTCTTGTCAGTTCTGTGAAGATATGACTTGTATCAACTCAAAAACAGTAACAACTCATCAGCTTTTACATATTTTAAGTAATTCTACAGGCATCTTCCTTTGAGATGAAGTACACAAAGCCCTGTGCCTCTCAAATAAGAATGTTATAGGACGTCCAGCTCACATTAACCACAGGTCCATTACCTCCATAACTTACACCTTTACAGCAAGTTCTACTAAAACCTACTTTAAAATTACAATAAAGATTAGGGATAGTAAGACCATAAATATGAAACTGGGAAAGGCGGGACATGCCTGTGACTCTAGCGCTCAGGAGGCTAAGGCTGTAGGATTGCTGTAAATTCAAGGCCAGCCTGGGCTACACAGCCAAGTGCAAGGCTAGTCAGGACAATACAGTAAGACCCTGCATCCATAAAGAAAAACAAAGAATATAAACATGGCTAGTTATGGTAAGAGCACATCAGTAATCCCAGCATTTGGAAGGATAAGGCAGGAAGGACTATAAAAGTTACATCCTGCCTATAAAAAACACTACAAAGCAGTGGTGGTTCATGCCTTTAATCCCAACACTCACGAGGCAGAGGCAGGAGGATCTCTGTGAGTTTGAGGCCAGCCTGATCTATAGAGCTAGTTCTAAGACAGCCACGGCTACACAAAGAAACCCTGTCTCGAATAACCAAACAGACTGGATGGATGGATGGATGGATGGATGGATGGATGGATGGATGGATGGATGGATGGCTGGCTGGCTGGCTGGACAGATGGATCTAACATCCCTACGTAAAAACCTATCAGTTTTCATTGTGACAAGGTAAACTACAGAAATGCAACTATTTTCAACTACATTTTTGTTTTGTCACATCAAAGCAAAAGTACTCAACCCTTTCTTAAAATTACAATGGAATAAAAGCAAGTAAACAATCACAAGTCCACATTTATTTTTGCTAATCATTGGGTCCATAACATCCTACATAGAACATCCTGTTATTCTAAGCTGGAAAAATCACTTTAAAAGGCAATTATGAAATTCTCTGACACATTCCCAGAAAAAAAAAATTCCTATAAACACTGGGCAGAATTTCCAGTAATGCCACTACCTGAGCAGAGCCTGTGGCTTTGGACAGCTGCTCCTGCAGCTGAGAAATGTGCTTCTTGGTCTCCTGGATCTCCTTGAGCAATCTTGGGGTACCTGTTCGGTTGTATTCTTCCTGCAGTAACTGAAAATTATAAAGGTATTTTAGAAATTAATTACTTAAGTCATGAAAATAGAGAAGGCCACTGCTAGCATAGCAGTTGGTGGGACCAGTACAATCTTTTTGACTGAAAATGGAAAACAGCAATTCTACAAACACTCAGTTTCCTTGGCCTGAAAAGAATATATTCTAACTCCGTACCTGCAGCCGCTCCTGTTCTTTCTGTAACATTTTCCTCAGAATCTCTACTTTCTGGTTATGAACCACATTGTTTTCCTCCTATAAAAGGACAAGAATACAATACAAGGGAAATGAGGCTAAAATTGAAGGACAAGAAAGATGGTGTTCTGTGTCAGCTACAACCCTCAGTGTTCTTTAGGATTTTCTTACTCCTGGCACTTATGAATGAAGATGGCTCATTTCATTAAGAGACACAGTAGAGACACAGTTCTACCTTTTCATTTTGCCTTTACTAGACTATGTTCAAGAGAATATTAAATGTGGGTATTGGCTGGAGAACTGGATTTACAGAAGTACAAATCTGTTATTGCTACTTCTATCAAGTGAGGCATTACTATCAATCCCCAGGACTGGTTCTAGTTTCTAGTCTAGCTTGCCCAAACTCTGAGACAACTCCCAATTCATTGTTCCTTGTTTTACAAATTCCTGTGTCTCCTGATAATCCTACTATAATCACATCACTCTCCCATTCACAACAGTGTTGAATGGATTCGCACTGCTTACTCAGTAACTTGTGAACTTGCTCAGCAACTGCAAATGCATAGGTGACCTCCTTTTGATAAGCCATCTCCCACCACGCACCTCCTTAACCGGCACAAGCTAAACAAAAGTCTTGCTTTTCTGACAGTATTTTCCTGGCTCTCCAGCTCGGTTTATTCTGTGTCCTCCACTTCCTCTCCATGGTCACCACTGTTAGCCATTACAAAAGGCTAAATTCAAACACATTTATTCTATGAAGACCTTTATCACAACTGGATACCCTTTGTCCTCACAAAAACTAGCATTTTTCTCTTATGCCTACATTCTGTCTCTTTTGGTTACTTAGAGTCTTAACCACAGTCAGTAAAGATTTATTAAACATCTCCAATATGTCAAGCAGTATTTCAGGCATTAGGGACACAATAGTAAACAAAATAAACAAACTTCTATCTTTATAAAGCATACACTGTAAGATATCTAAAGTGTTTGAATATAACCTAAAAAATATAATCATATATTTGTGAATAATACATTGTTTTGTACATGGCAGATGTCTAATTTAGATGTTCAACTAAATCTGCTATAACAACAACTACTCCAAATAATTATGTAGCTTCTATGTTAAGCAGGTATTTCTTAGATTCTTGACTGGAAGCTTGCTAATCAATTTAATGCATCAAAATTCTTCATATAACAGCAAAGGCATCTTTATCTAATTGAGCATGTACTGAGATGATGTTCTAGTCTTACCCCCATGAGCACAGGACTAGTAATTCTCTCCATATTCCCAGATGCTCCAGGGGAATGAGGGGATGCCATAATGGGAGACATATGTCCAATGACTGAGGGTTCTACTTCAGAATCAGCAAGCGGAATCTGGGGCGACCCAGGTGGGCGTCCCTGGACAGTGAGAGCTACATAGGAACCAGCTGGAGGTGGGGAGGTGGGAGAAAAAGAAGAAAAGGAAAAATAACATGTTGAGAATCTTTTTAAAACTTTTTTCATTCTTTTTTTCTTTAACTGGGGTAGTGGGGATTGTACCAAGGGAATGTATGCTAATCATCAGCTTAGATTTACCCCTAAGCTAAATCTGTACCCTTTCAAAATACTTTTTATCTCGAGAGAGCCTCACTGAGTTGCCAAGACTAACCTTGAACTCATTCTGCAGCAAGGCAGCCTTTGAACTTGTCGAGCTCTTGCCTCAGCCTCCTATACGCTGGCATCACAACTGTGCACCACAATGCCCAACAAGTATACCTTGCAAGGCTTTCAGCCTTATGCTCTCTGTGAAAGTCATTCGTTCCATCTTACTAGCCCATATGCTTACCTCGCTTCAGCTCTTTCTCGCCTTCTTTAACTGGTTCAAGGAAATCAGAATTCAATCACTCTGATAATGTTTGGAATGCACATTAAAAGTAGGCCACAAGATGGCTCATTAGTATAAGTGTGGTTCCCAGGGTTACTTAAATGAAGCAAACAGCCAGGACACAGTCTTTAAAAGAGATCTGCAGAGTGCTTGCCTACCATGCATTATCCTTGGGTTCCAACCCTGCCAGTGTATAAACTAGTTATGAGGTTTATGCTTATATATTGTCACTAGGAAGGTAAAGACAATAGTATCAGAATTTCAAGGTCAGTCTTGGCTATACAGTGGGCTCAAGGCCAGCCTAGGCTACATAAGACTCTGTCCAAATCTCCACTCCCATCCACATTCCCCAAAAAAGGCCTTAAAAAAAAATCCAGTTTTTAAAAAGAACTCAGATAGCTGACTAAGCTGGACATGGTACACACACATGTAATTCCATCTCTGAAGAAGCTGAGGCAGGAAGGCTCAAGTTCAAATGCCAGCCTAGGCTATCTAGCAAGTACTAGTCAAGCCTTACCTATACAGTATAACTCAGTTCACTGAATTTATTCCAAAAAACATGTCTACTCAGTAATAACAATTAAGTAATTCTGGTTGGCCATAAATAACTAGTGCACTTACTATGAAATTATCTGACATAATCATACATTCCTTTTCTATTACATGCCATTTATTTTCAGCTTTCTCTTTGAACTTTTATTTTTCCTTAAAAACATGACAAACCCCCAATACCCAAGCCAGATCAGAACAAAGAAAACAGGGTTGTTAGGATTGCGAGATTTGTGTCTTCTTTCTCTACTGCTGCTGCAACAGTCATGATGTCATTGGTGCAAAGAATGAATCTGGGGTTTCCGGTGTACAGCATGTCATTCAGACCACTCAGTTCCAATAACCCAAGTCCCACCCCATCACATCCACTTATAAGCAAAACTCACAAAACCACTGAACCGTCTCTTGAACCTGTAAATACAGAGAAACTGCAGCCCAAGTGCTGGAGCTTGGCCTGCCTCCCTATCAGCTCAGAGAAACACCAACCACTTAGACTCCACATTACATGAGTGCTGCCAGTTGCTAATGGAAGTAGGTGAAGGCAGGACATAACTTTGCACTTCACCAAAAGATTTTCTTGAATGGCCCAATAATTTACTGATCTGAGGTAAGGTACTACATAATTTCTAAAGTTCTTCAGGGCATTCTATCTGATTCTCAACCTCCTTGCTGTCAGGTGATTCATATATGCCTTTCAAATACATGTATTGGAACAGGAAGTTGACACACATAATTACTAGCTGGGTAGTGGTAGTACACACCTTTAATCACAGCATTCAGGAGGCAGAGGCAGGTAGAACTCTGTGAAACTGGTCTACAGAGTAAGTTCCAGGATAGTCAAGGCTACACAGTAAAACCTTGTCTCGAAAACTCAGAAGAAAAAAAAATTACTAGTAAGTTTTTACTTAGACCTTCCAATGTGTGTATATGGGGAAGGGAGTAAAAACCACCAGTCATGAAGCTAAATCTAGTTTACAGACTGTTTTGTCAAATGAAGCTTTATTAGAACCTATGCTACAACAAGTTCCAGTAGTCACTATGTAGTTCACAAAGCCTAAAATATTTGCTATTTGGCCAGTGCCAGAAAAATGCTTGGTGACCCTTTAAAGAGTTTGAGAAAACAATTAAAAAGAAATAACATTCACCTACATCTGATTAGTTTCACCACCTCCAGATGGTTTGAATGAGTCACCAGAGTCCCATTCACCTGTGAGAAAATGAAAAGGTATGCGTCAGACAGATCTGACTAAAACAATAGCTATATAGTGACTTTAGGAATTACTGTGGACTAATTATAATAAACATTTGATCCAAATTAATTTTTAACACTATATATTCAGCAACAAAATGAACTTGAAACAAAACAAGACCTTCATTTAAAGGTGGTGGTACATCCAACCTGTGGCCACCTGGCTACATGCATCTTAGGATAGTTAGGAAGGCAAGCCAATACATTTACAGATGACAATATCATATTGCAATGTAAAAGGGGTGAACATCCATAATTTAAACAAAGTTTCAACTTAGTCAAAATGGTAAATACAAAATATACTTGAAAAAAGATTTACAAATTCTTCACAATAGGACTAGAGAGAGATGGCTTGGAGTTTAAGAAAACTATATCGCTCTTCCAGAGGACCCAGGTTCAATTCCTAGCACCCACATGGTAGCCCACAATTATCTGTAACTCCAATTCCAGGGAATACATCCAACGCCCTCTTCAGATCTCCATGGGCATCAGGCTCCAGTGTGGTGTACAGCATACAGGAGGGCAAAATATCCATGTATTTTTTTAAAAAAAAATTTTAAGTTAAAAAAAGCGAACAACAACAAAACCTTCACAGATTTGTTGACATACTCCAAGTCAAAAAGATGTCTTTAGGGCTGGGGATGTAGCTCAGTTGGCAGAGTGTTTGCTTAACATGCATGAAATCCTGGGTCCTATTCCCAAGACTATATAAACAGGGCACTGGTGGTACATGACTGTTATTCTAGCACAGGGGAGGAAGAGACAGAGAATCACCTACAATAGCATTAGGCCAGCCTAACCTATACAACAAGAATCTATCAACAAAAATTTTATTTGCTTTTAATTAGTAACAGTTGAATGATTTTTCAAAATTATAATAAAAAAATGAAAAGTACAAATTATGTAACACTCAATTTACTTTTTTCCAAATACAATGTAATCTTTATAAAGAAACTTAATTTTCAGACAAATTGGGTATAAAAATGCTATCCAAGGTCTCCATTAAATGACACAGTGTCAGACACTTACAGTCCTAGTTTTGGGGAGATGGGACAAGCCCTGAACCTTGCTGGATAGGCCGCCTAGTCTAATAGGCAAGCTCCAGACCAATGAATGAGCCTGTCTAAAAATCAGGTTAACAGCACCTGAGTAACACCACTAGAAGTTGTCCTCTGGCTTCTACACACACATGTATGTGTACATGTACATACATGCATGTACAACATATACACGATACACACACAATACAACAGTATGCTCATCATGTCTCCCGGAGGTGTTGCTGCTAACCACAACATTAACATCTGAGATAAACTTGCAAACATGGGATGCTCCGCTTTTCTTCTACCATACCATCATCTCTCAGCACTGATACTGGAACCTTCTTAAACCAGTCTTCCAACTGTTGTTATTCTTTGAGAGGACTTACTATCACATAGCTATGAACTCCCGATCCTTCTGCCTCGTCCCAAGCACTGGAATTGCAGTGTTAGGGCCAGGCCACTTTAATCTAGCCTTTCTTAAAACCATGGGTCTTCTGCTCTATCCTCAGTTCATGCACTTAGGCTGTGGGTTACTTACAAGTTTTCAGTGTGTAACAAATCTCATGGAGTCCATCTGTACACAAATTTCCTTCGATATATCTAGAAATAACTGGCTGATCAAAGGTTGTACATTTAAAAATTTTAATACATATTTACAAATTTCTACCAAACAGATTTTACCTAACTGATAATGAAACCTATGAAAGAAGCCATTCTACTGTATCTATTATATGCCAAGTGTGAGTCATTAATCATTAAACAATGACAATGAAATACATTTTTCATATCATTTTAATTTCTCTTTCACTTATCAATTCTACTGACCATATTTCATGAAAATGCCATTTACCTCAATTACTCTGAAGAATTGTCTGATAAAATTATTTGCTAATTTTTCTATCAGAATTATTATTTTATTAGTAATTTATTCATTTAATTTTTTTATTTTTATTTTTTTGAGATAGGGCCTGTAGTCTAAGAACCTGCTAGGTAGATCAGGCTGGCCTTAAATTTGTAAATATCCTCCTGCCTCTGTTTTCCCAGAGTTTGGATTACAGATGTGCCCCACCAAGTAAGTTTATTTTTTGTTATTAAAAGGTACTCTTGGGCAGGGAAAACAGCACAGTAGGTAAGATGCTTGCTGCACAGATTTGGAACCCTAGGCTCCATGAAAAATCTTAGTGTGGCTTCCCAGACCTCTGTGCCACGCAGAAGAAAAGGTTTGGGGAGAAGGACAAAAAGTAGAAACAGAAGGATTTCTGGGAATTCATCACTGCAAGCCAGCAGAGAGATGGGGGCACAACGGGCAACAAGTTCAGTGAGAGACTCTGTTAGGGAATAAGGCAGGCATTGCTAGAGGAGGACTCCTCTGGTCTTCACACATGTGCATATACATATACCTGCAACATGTGGACCTACATGCATATACCATGCGCACACACAAGTGCTCTTGTTCAGCAGGTAAAATGCTTGGCTAGCAGGCTTCAGCTACTCATCTCCTGCATTTTTACTTTTTTTGGTCTGGAGCTGGAGATCAAAGCCAGGTCTGGAGTATGCAAGGACTCTATACCAGCCCTCTTTAAAAAGCTCATCTGCAACAACCATCAATTTGCAACAAACAACACACCAGCACAATCCTCTTTGTATGAGTACATCTTGCTAACAGATTAATTTGGACAGAACTGAGTTTTAAAAGGTGAACTTCCTACTCAAGAACAAATACGATTCTGTATATACAAGCCTTTTATCATGCCTTTAAGTAAACAGTGATGTTAACTTTAAAACAAATGAAAGAGAGCTGGTTTTATAAAAATCTACTCCAAAGCCACAGAGAAACCCTGTCTCGAAAAACCAAAAAAAAAAAAAAAAAAAATCTAGATAGAAAAAGAAACAGAGACGATGTATGTTATGCAATCATATCATGAGTTCCACAGTAGACGTCACTTTACCTTGATGATTCGGTCACCTGTTTGTACTCCAGCCCGCATGGCTGCTCCATCTGTGGAAGAAATGAATTGTTTAACATGCCATTCACTGATAAGCTTTCTTGAAAGAGAAGTAATGTAACAACAATTAAAATATGGGCTGTAAAGTACAGCAGACTTGGGTTCAAATCCTCCTCCTACCACCCAGTGCTGTGTGAATGAAACTTGTTTTATGATTTTTTTTACTTGAAAACTCAATATTATCTATAAAGTGTTGTCACCTTTAATACAATATAATCTACCTGAAATCACAGCACCCAAAACAAAACAATCCAATGTACTATAATAACAAAAGATATGACTACCATTTGGAAGAAACATCCATATGTCTTTATTTCTATTAAAGTATTACTTGAATGCTACAAAGAAATCAAGTTGTAGAAATACCTGTTAAGTGATGACATGTAAAACATCATGACCAAGAAATCGTGTGGTTTCTATAGCTACAGAAGAACTGTTTTCTTTCTATAAAGTCACTTGAGGCAAATCAATTCTATAACCCCAAAGACAAATACAGCACAAAGGTCCACATCCTGCAGTCTGTGTAAGTCTACTCTGAGCAAGAGACATCATTTAAGCTTTGTTATGCTACCCTGTTTGCTTTCCAAGTGACAAAACTGGTTTTTGTTTATGAGACAGAATCTCACTATGCAGCCTGGGCTAGCCTGGAACTCACTATATCTATCAGGCTATCTGAGTAATCAGAGATCCCCCTGCCTCTGCTTTCTGAGTGCAAAGATTAAAGGCAATGTACAATCATGCCGCGAAACAAAACTATTTTTTTTAAATGTCTTGCCTTCTTTGACAGATTGTACGAAGACTGGATTGTCTCCACTGACTGTCAGCCCAAATCCATTGTCGTCTTTCTGGATGATCACACAACGTTGAACAAGGCCTGCAGAACAACCACACAGTAAAGGAAGGAGGAAGAAAAAAAAAAGAATGAAAGACAATGATTATGTATTAGTGATGAACTATTCTCTACCTGGAGAAATAAAGGGTAACTCATAAAGCGCCTATGAACACTAATCCCATAAAACAAATGTAAAAACATTACAAAGAACAATGGGTACCAGTGACAATGGAGAACGATGTGGACTATTAAGGACAAGGTACAACAAACTGAAACGGATGGATTTTTAGAGATGGGACAATTAAAAGGAAAGGCAATTCACAGCTATGCTATTAATATATAATAAAAATTCTTCCCCCTGGCTCTGTGCTTAAAGAGCAAGGTACTAACCCCCTCCCTCCCCCCCCCAAAAAAAAACAAAAACAAAAACCCCAAATAGGGC
Organism: Microtus ochrogaster; assembly: GCF_000317375.1. Lineage (NCBI taxonomy): Eukaryota > Metazoa > Chordata > Mammalia > Rodentia > Cricetidae > Microtus > Microtus ochrogaster. The sequence goes on from NC_022012.1 coordinate 36,895,475, forward strand.
TTGTTGGTTAGGAATATCATACGGAAAATTTCGGAGAAATCCAATCTTAATCTCATAAAAATATACTGAAGAAAAGACTGTACAAAGACAGGAGGTGTGTGCGGAATACCTGCAGCTATTTTCCAAGGGGCTACGGGAAGGGGAAGAACAAGAGGAAAGCACACACGGAAGTACCTGTGAACTCAGCTATTTCATCTCCAGCACATACTTAGCTAGTTCCTTCTATCTAAATAAGAAACCAACACCAAGGCAAGATAAGAGAAATAGGAACCCTGCAGACTGGATAGAGGGCTCATGGTTAAGAGCACTTGCTGCTCTGCCCAGAACTATTGTCAGGAGGCTCACAAAGGCCTGTAACCCCAGTTCCAGGGGACCTAATACCTTCTTCTCACCTTCATGGGGTACCCACACATATACTCACACAGACATATGCACATATATACAAAAGAAAAGAAAAAATATTTTTAAAAGAGAGAAAATGGAACTCAACCAAAAAGAGAATAATGAAGACCCTTAACTCTAGGGTAGCCTGAGACTTAATGTATGCTTTCAGCTTCACAGACACAGAGCAATTCATCCAAAGCCAAAGTATATGACATATAAAACAGCACAAAAATGATGATCAGAAAACCAAAGCTTCTAATAAAGAGTTTACAAATAATCTTTAGTAAGTCTAACTAATGTATAAAAGATATGTGAACGATTGTATAATAATGACATAATCTTGTCATTTATACTTTCTGATGAGTCTGACTATGTAAGACACTAAACAGACCAAACCAAAAAGTGGAAAGAAAGCAAATCTCCACACAGAAGGCATGAACCTGAGCATGCACCTCACACAAATCTACTGTTAAACCCCAAGGGCTGAGGACTTGTGGCATTGCTCTTCCTGCATAAATCCTTGAGCTTAAATCAGAAAGGGATGGGGTCATCACAATAATGGGCCAAAGGCCTAAATATAAGACCAAAACTTTAGCACTGGCCTGGTGGTGCACACCTTTTATCTAGCCTCTCTCTGGAAGTAGAAGCAGGAAAATCTAGTGAGTTTCAAGACCAGCCTGGTTGGGCTACATAGTAAATTCCAAGTGTTCTAAAAAAAAAAAAAAAACAAACTTAAAAAAAAAACCTAAACTAAAAATACTTAGAAGACACGAAATTCAAGACCTTAGGACAGTGGTTCACAACCTTCCTAATGATTCAACCCTTTCATACAGTTCTTCATGTTGTGGTGACCCCCAACTACAAAATTATTTCATTGCTACTTCACAATTGTAACTGTGCTACTGCTACGAATCGTAATGTAAACATCTGATATGCAGAATATCTGATATACAACCCCACATGTTGAGAACTGCTGCCTTAGGAGGTAAGCACAAATTTCATTAGACACAAAATGTATCATCAAAGAAAAAAACTTATAACAAAGCTGTAGCAATGAAAAGGTAAGCCATACACAATGGAGTATAAAATCTAGTAAAAGTCAGGTAGTGGTGGTGCATGCCTTTAATCCCAGCACTGGCAGCAGAACCAAGCTGATCTCTGAATTCATGGATAGCCAAGAATACACAGAGAAACTCCACAGAAAGAGAGAGAGAAAGAGAAAGACAAAGAGGGGGGGGGGAATCAAAATAATAAATAAAATAAAATAAAAATAAAATCTAGAAAAACTCTGTGCTCTGTGTCCAGCTTATGCTTTAAAAGCAACTCCAGGGGCTGCAGAGCTGGCTCAGCAGTCTAGAGCCCTGGCTACTCTTGCAGAGGACCCGGGTTCAATTCCCAGTACTCAAATGGCAGCTCACAACATCCTGTAATCCCAGTTGCAGAGGATCAATAACCTTCTTCTGGCCTCCAAGGGCACCAGGAATATATGTGGTACATACACGTACCATAGGCAAAGAATTCATTCACATAATATAAAAATATATCTTAAAAAAATAAATGTCTTCTTTAAAAATCTAATTCAATAATGAAAGCAATATTAAAAGGAATAAAGTATGTAAATGAGAATAAGAAAGACACACTGATAGTTAAAAGGCACATGCAAGGTACTGCAACACTGAGGAAAGTCTGAGTTCAAACCAGAGTAGAACTACTATGCACCAATCAGAAGGCCAACAATGGAAAGACTGAGCACACCAAGTGCAGCAAAGATGCAGGTGACTGGAATTCTCTTAACATTGTCAGTGGAAGTATATAAACTCTTGGAACAACAATTTGGGAACTTCCTATAAACACATCAAGTAACATTTACATATGAAAACAATTCAAATGTCCATACAGACAAGAGTTATGACATAGTCATACAATGGAGAAGAGGGGGGAATGTTTTCATGCATATAGCAAACATGGATGAATAACAGAAGCATCATGCTAACTACATGAGCCCACACCATACAAGGAGTAAGAAAGGCTAAGCTACAGCAGCAGGAAGCAGAAGAGCAATCACCAGGGATGAATGCAGCTGCAGAGGAACAGGGAACTTTCTGAGCGATGCACATCATCTATGCTTCAATTAGTATAAAGGCTACACGAGGATATTCAGTTGCCAAACTGCTCCAAGCCACACTGTCAAAAGAGTACAGTCTTATTTTTTGTAATAATACCTCAATAAAATCAGCTTCCAGGCCAGGCGGTGGTGGCGCACGCCTTTAATCCCAGCACTTGGGAGGCAGAGGCAGGCGGATCTCTGTGAGTTCGAGACCAGCCTGGTCTACAAGAGCTAGTTCCAGGACAGGCTCCAAAAACCACAGAGAAACCCTGTCTCGAAAAAAAAAAAAACCAAAAACAAAAAAATAAAATAAAATCAGCTTCCAACATTAAGAAATATTATAATCTCTCAATTCTATTAATTATTCAATTGTAAACAGCATTTGTTTTTCACAAACACACCATCTATACAAAACATTAAATTGTAATGAGGGCAGAATAAAAATAATCCATCAGAGGCCAATCTTTTTTTTTTAAATGTCTATGGGTTTTGCCTGCATGTATGTGTGTCTGTGGACCACAAGCACTCCCCGTCTACAAAGTCCAGAAGAACTGGAGGTGGAGGCAGTCACTGAACTGACATTAGAGCTGGGTTGCTTAGAAGAGCAGAGGTTCTCTTAACTACTGAACCATCTCTCCAGCCCCAAAATTAAACCTTTTAAGATTTGATATGGTATGGCAATATAAGAAGATAAACAAGTTCAGGACCAGTCTGGGATATACAGCAAGACCTTAATTTTTGCTCCCCCCACCACCCAAAAAGAAAAAGTGAGCTATGGAGGCCCCTTTAATTGCAGGAAGCTGAGGCAGAAGACTCTTGAGTTGTGAGGGAAAAGATGGATTTGAACTCTTTCACATGCTCTGCACTGTTTCTTTCTGCATCAGAGAAGGATGGATGTGAATACATGAAGTTGAAAGCATTCTCTGTGTTCTTTCTGTTTCTATTGTGTGGAACAGTTTGAGAAGTATTGATTAGTATTAGTTGTTCTTTGAAAGCATTCTCTGCAAATCTCTAGTAAACAAGATCAAAGAGTAAGGGCATAGCAGGGCTGGAGGTATGATTCAGTGTGTTAAGAGCATTTACTGTTCTTCTAAAAGACCAAGTTTAGTTCCCAGCACCCACACCAAGAAGTGGAGCTGGGGTTACAGGAAACTCAAGGGTCTGGCCTATGTAGACCCCTTGTACGTACCACAAGTTGGCACACACATAATTAAAAACAAAAATATTATTTTTAAAAAAGAGTAGGGGTTAGAGAGATGGCTCAGAGGATAAGAGCACTTGTTGCTTTTGCCAGAGAACTTGGGTTTGGTCCCTAGCACCCACATGGTGGTTCACAACCATACTTAATTCCAGTTCAATGGGATCCAATGATCTCTTATGACCCCTGATGGCCATGAGGCATACACGTGGTACACATGCAGGAAAAATACATACATAAAATAATCCAAATAAAAATTAAAAAGGAATAAGCAGCATTTTGTAGAAATTTTCTAAACCCCATGCTTGCTTTTTGTAAATATAAATATCTGTTGCCTCAACATTATTCAAAATTTCAAAACTGGCATTGTGACTTTAAAAATAAAATTCAGCTGCTTCCCTGTTTTTGCATACTGTCTTATAAGAGCTGAAAACCATGGTATAAAAGGCGTCTTCTCTGTGTGGCACAGGCATGTGTGCTTACACATGTGTGCACATGTGGGAAGCTCAGAACACAATGTCAGGTTACATTATTCTTTAAGACAGAGTTTTTCACTGAACCCAGAACTCACCATTCAGTAAGACTAGCTGGCCTGCAAGGCCCAAGGATCTAACTGTCTCTGTCGCCTCAGCTTTACAAGTACACTAATACACTCATACCATTAATACAAATGATCCTCAAAAGGAGTAACCCCTTTACATCTTTGTCTAAGTGTTTACTGTTGTTTTAAGACATGGTCTCAAGATACACCATGTAGCCAAGGCTAGTCTTGAACACCTGATCCTCCTGCCTCTACCACCAGGTGCTGGGATTTCAGGTGTGGGCTACCATGCTCCAACTACCTTTTGTTTAAACAAGGCAATTAGTTGTCAATAATGAAAAGAGAAGAAAATTGTCAAAGAGCAGGGCTTCTTATTATAGGCAGTTTTAGAAAATGAGACAACAGGAAGTCCCCAAGAAACAAATGCCTTAAAAGCCTTCTCTAAACACCGCGACCAAAAAGTTTTTCCTGGTATCCTGGTAAAAGACAAGAGTCTATAAACTTCCACTATACCCTCTGTTTATTCCTAAAATTCATTACTGCTTCACATAGACATGTATTTGTTTTTATTCTATTACTGTTACATGTCCCAAGGGTAGAGATGTTCTACCTGCTTCAGAACCTGGTGTACAGTCTACTTGGTAAAAAAGGAAATTCTTTTTTTTTAATATTTATTTATTTATTATGTATACAATATTCTGTCTGTGTGTATGCCTGCAAGCCAGAAGAGGGCACCAGACCTCATTACAGATGGTTGTGAGCCACCATGTGGATGCTGGGAATTGAACTCAGGATCTTTGGAAGAGCAGGCAGTGCTCTTAACGGCTGAGCCATCTCTCCAGCCCCCAAGGAAATTCTTTAAAAATTGATTAAGTAATTAATTCCAAAAAACATAAGAGTCTCTAGATGGAGAGAAGCTCAGAAGGGAAGATAAACAGCCATGGGAAAACAAAAGTGCCTACTGGGCACAGTGAACTTTATAAACATGATTAGGTCCCTAGCAGACTGCTAAAGTCTGGTATGTCAGGATCCCATAGAAAGTGTCTACTGTGCACAGTCAACTTTATACACATGCGTAGAGCCCCAGCAGACTGCTAAGGGCTGGTATGTCAGGATGCTGTAGAAAGGCAAAGTCCACTTCCTCCCTTTTAAGTGGCTTCTGCCTAACATACTTCCTTTTTAAATTTTTGTTTGGGTTTTAGAGTTGTTTGCTTTTGGTTTTGTGTTGTTGCTGTTTTTATTGTTTGTTTGTTTTGTTCTTTAAGATGAGACCTCACTATGCAGCACAAATAGTCTTCCACTTAAAATTCTTCAGTGCTGGAATCATAGGCCTGTGTCCCCTACACCTGGCTCTTCCATTCTACACCTAAAGAAGATTAGATGATAGATAGATAGATAGATAGATAGATAGATAGATAGATAGATAGATAGATAGATAGATAGATAGATAGATAGATAAGAAAGAGGCAGAAGAAGAGCAGCCCACACATCCCACTTCTTTCTCTTCTGCCATTTCTTTCATATTACTCACTTTGGTGATTCTGTGTACCTTTGCAGATGAGGATTTAGCTCAGTGGAAGGCCATGTCCTTAGCAGGCATGAAGCCCTGGGTAAGATACCCTGCACTCTACCCACCTAAATCTCTAACTGCTAATCTGAGATGCTGGTGTTTTTTAATATGTAAGAAAAAGGCCACTGCAAAATGCAAGTAAGTCTTTCCCATACAGCCAATTCAGAAGCAGCTGAATCCAAATTACCAGTACTATTCTGTCCAATCCTATGTGTTATCTGCACACAATTAGATTTGTGGCAATAACAAACTGAACCTCTGATCTCCATATTCAATACCCTGGCTTGTAAAAGTGTGTATGTATGTGTGTGCAAACATACACATACGCAAAAAACACACACTAATTTTTTAATGTACTATGAGGATGAGGAGATGGCTTAGAGGTAAAGATTGCTTGTTCAGTCATGACGAGCAGAGCTTGAATCCCAGCATCCCTATCACAACCACATGTAACTATAGTTTCAAGAAGTCCAATTCCCTCTTCTGGCCTCTGTGTGTACATACACAGACAGAAACAAAATAAGTTCAAATCTTTAAAAAAGTATAAAAATTTTAGTCTGGGGGCTGGAGAGCTGGCTCAGAGGGTAAGAGCAGGCAATGAGTTCAATTCCCAGCAACCACATGGTGGCTCACAACCATCTGTAATGGGGTCTGGTGCCCTCTTCTGGCCTTCAGGCATATACACAGACCGAATATTGTATACATAATAAATAAATAAATATTTAAAAAAAATTTAGTCTGAATTTATTTTCCACAAAGGAAATTTAAATAACACTCAACCGGTTTTTTTTGTTTGTTTGTTTTTTGTTTTTTTTTTT
>NC_022012.1:36902209-36934279 GCF_000317375.1 Microtus ochrogaster
TTGACTAGTTCTGGACCCTAGATCATCTCATTTTTAATAAGAAAAATCATAGCCCTGAAGATTATTCACAGTAGAAAAACAACTTAAGGGCATGGTAATAAATGATCTGCCTGGTAACTCTCCAGCTGTAACAATTTAATTGCCCACCTGTCCCTAACTAATAATACCTCTACTGATAAAGTTTTCTTTATTTCCTGTCTTGATTTTGAGCTTTCACCTCAAAGCTAATCATGGGATCAGGCTTATTCACTTAGTGACGCAAAGATGCTCTATCAAATTTACACAAACATTAGCCTTTCCTAAGTTGTATTTTGTCATAATAACAAAGAACAGTTTTCTGATATAACAATATAGACATAAAACCAACATAAAAACTGTTTTTGGAAGCACACAGCTATAATCCCAGCACTAGGGAAGCAGATCTCTGTAAATTCCAGGCCAGCCTGGTCTACAAGGCAAGTTCCAAGACAGCCACAGCTACACAAAGAAATCCTATCTCAAACAAAACAAAACAAACAAACAAACAAACAAAAATTACTTCCTTGTTTTGAGACAGATATTGCTAGGTGGCTGAGGAGGTCGGCTTTGAACTCACTATCTGTGGTCCTCCTCTGCTGGGCTTACAAGAGCACACTGCCATGCCCATCTAAAACTGCATCTTACTCAACAGGTAACTACCAATGAGAGTATTTTGAAAGTGAAAAAAACTTAATCTCTGGAATGCTTTGCAGGGGGAAAAAAAGCAGTAAAAAGTCCGAAAATTGCTGAGAAGATATGCTCAAGTTCTACTATAAATATATTCCTGAAAGAGGGTTACAACTATAGTGCCAGATAGTAAATTTAAAGAAACTGAAGTGTTAAACATGTAAGGCAATATGCTAAGCCTTCCATACCACATTTGCTTTAAAAATCAAACATTAGTCTTTCTTCACCTTTTATTTTATAGCATGAACAAACAAACTTCTCTAAGTCTCACCTCTTAAGAATTAGCTGCAGGGAAGGGTGTGGAGAAAAACCATGTGCAACCTAATAAAAACAGCTCAGTTTTAAACTGCTGCCAGACGTACGTGTTTTATGAGTAAGACCGCTGATAATCCTTTGATTAAGAAGCTTCTGCCTTCCAAATGTACAAAACTGCCAACACGAGGAACCTCAAGCTCCAAGTACACTGACTTCATTCTTTCAGATGCCCACCAGAAACAAATCCCTTTCTACACTACATTTTCTTCTCTTTTAAAGTTTTTTGGAAGAGAAGAAAAGAGCCAATTAAGATGAGTCTAGATTTTATTCCATCTATTCTCTCTACTAAAATACATCATCTTGATTTCAACAATGGTTCATTCAAAAACTCACTTCCAGCAAGTCAGGCATTATGGGATTTGCAACAATGAGTACAGATGTAAGCAACTCCACACAAAGCCAAACGCCAGTGTTCAGAAACAACAAATGTAGCTGAGCAATCCTAGAAAAGCATTGCAAGGGAAGCAGTATTTAATTTTTAATTGACAAAATTGTGTGTTATTTTCTGTCTATAATATAATGTTCTGAAGTAAACACACACTGCAGAATGGCTAAATATAGCTAATTAATCAAAATTTTCCTTCATATGGTTCTTATTCTGGTAAGAATACTTAATTCACTCTTTTTACAGCTCAAGAATATAACACATCCTCCTAAGGCACGAAGGACAACTGCTATCTCAAACTTACTCCTCTTATTTAACTGCATGAAAATGATGTATCAGAAACTGCAGAAGGAAAACTAAACACTCAAGACAAGAGGAATTGCACTGAGCAAAACAAGAAGACCAGGACATACTCAGGAATAAATATCTGGAAGCAGCCTGGTACTCTGATGTGAACAGAAGATTAGAGCAGAATGATAAATTGGAAACAATGTACAGTATACATCTGTGCTTGCCTAGTAAGTGAATAACAAAACCATTATTTTAGTAATATTAATTTGACAGGTCAAAACAGGCTATAGAATCAACATGAAATTGAGGTGCACAAAGTTATGAATCTAAAGCTGGACATGGTAGCAGAGGTCTTTAATCCCAAACACATGCACACACACAGGATCATGGGCACAAACACAAATGTATACATACATTGGCACAAAACAGGCAAAAACACACATGTGTATACACACAAGAACAGAGATACAAACACACATGCACACACATACAAAAACCTGTAGGGTTAAAGTGAGCTGCCAATCAAATAAACAGACAACACAATAACAAAAGGAAAAGAATCAGATCAAAGAAATGTTCCAGAGAGCAAGAAAAGGTTTCAGCACTGCTGAGCAGTTGAGAGGAGGTGTGAACGCAGACAACACTAACAGGTTCTCAAACAAGATATTTTGATTTACCTTTAAGATAGTGTGAGTTCAGAAGCCAGATTTCAAGGAAGAAGAGAAAAGAGTAAAAGAAGAGAGTCTGGATTCTGTATATTACTGTTTTCTTTAAATTTTTTGACTGTAAAGGAGCTAAGTTCAGAGAGACATTTCATTGTATGGGCTGCTAAGCTAAACCAGCATATATATTCTAAACTTATCATGACTTCCAAATTTGGGTGTAAGGATATGTTGCTCTGAGCCGGGCGATGGTGGTGCACGCCTTTAATCCCAGCACTTGGGAGGCAGAGGCAGGCGGATCTCTGTGAGTTCAAGACCAGCCTGGTCTACAAGAGCTAGTTCCAGGACAGGCTCCAAAGCCACAGAGAAACCCTGTCTCGGGGAAAAAAAAAAAAAAAAAGGATATGTTGCTTTGAAAAAGAGGTTCTTCTTTTGTTTTCACAGAAGGTGAGAACCTGTGGATAGCCTCCAGGCAAATATGGTCTCATAGACCACACCCTCCTGAAAGGTTGCCATGAACATCCAACTGCTGACTGAGATGACTAGTACACAGGATACACCATAAAAGACCTGATTAACAGCTCCCCCAATCAGCACAAAGCAGTATGGCTAAATCTACGCCCATATTCTCAAATATTGTCTATAAATGTTCTTTTACCTTTAAAGGGGGATATGATATAGATATGAATAATTTGCATTGGTATAAATCTTGATTTATTGATACAAATTTAAGGTCAATTTTGATATGTATATATGTATTTCTGATCTTAAGGTACTGTAATTGTGTAGCTCATTTAAAAATGCAATGTATAATTAAAAAAATATAGGTTAATAGATAATCATTTATAATAGTCAAGTTTGTAGTCATGTTAGTTAGATTTTCTAGATGTGCATAGATATATTTCAGATAGGTATTCTTAATATCTTTCAAAGACTACAAAATATGGCATTTAAATTGTTTTACTAACTTGGGACTTTTCATGACAATGAGACGCATCTGCTCGTGACAGCACCAGCTACTTCAAGAGGAAGATGGACATCAAAGAGGCTCCTTATGGAGTTTGCTAGCCATTTGGGTAAGAAACTGCTCTTGCCTGGACTGCTTCACTGGACATACAATACCCACAGAGAGATGACTGCTAAACTTGCCTAAAAGTGAGATGATCCTTAGGGGTTCCTGCTTCATAAAAGAGTCTGTGAGACATTCTGCAGGATACAGAAAAAAGTGACTGGCAAACTGCCAATATAGGCAAAACTGTCTTTGAAATTTCCTGCTTCATGAAAAAGTCTGCTGGATACTATGGGCCTGTAGGATAAAGATGGATGCCCCAACACTACAGAAAAATTTTGGGTGACTGTCCAGGCAGTGAGATGTCTCTGTCAATTCTAGAGTTTTACAATACACTTCCTGTTTACTTAGGTAATAATATATCCTTCTGGAGTCTTTGGTGGAGTTGAAGAATTTATAGTTATAGTTTTCCTTAGTTATGATAAAAGATAAAGTAAATACAAGTATTATAACTGTAATTCTTATTTGATAGCTGTTTTGTTATATGTAATTTTACTATGTTAAAGTTAAAGCCTTCCTTTTTGTTTAAACAGAAAAGGGGAAATGGTGTAGGAGGTTCTTCTGTTCATATCTTGCTTTCATTGGTTAATGAATAAAGAAACTGCTTTGCTCCTGATAGGGCAGAACTTAGGTAGGCAGAGAAGACAGAACTGAATGCTGGGAAGAAGGGCAGAGTGGGAGAAGCCATGGATCTTCTGCCTGAGACAGACGCTGGTTAGAATCTTGCCAGTAAGCCACAGTCACGTGGCAATACACAGATTAATAGAAATGGGTTAAATTAATACGTAAGAATTAGCCATTAAGAAACTATTGGCTAATGGGCCAAGCAGTGTTTTAATGAATACAGCTTCTGTGTGATTATTTCGGGTGTAAGCTAGCCGGGTAGAATGTTCTTTGCAAGCTGAAGGACAAAGAAAATAATAAGTTGGTGGGAGCAAGAGTCAAACCAAGAGTTTTCCTTTTAAAGATATAAGAAACTTGAATGAGAGAAACACATAATATTTAAAAATTACTCTCTGAAATACACAAACCATATCCAGGCACAGGTTGATCATTCCTAATACAAAAATTTGAATTCTATATTCCAAAAATCTGAAATATCTTGAATGCCAGCATAATATCACAGTAAAAGCTTCACATTAACTACACACGATAAACCTCAATCGACCATTCACAATTACTAAAACTACTACCTTCAGACTATGTATATTTAGTATATATATGTATATATGTGTATGTATGTATGTATGTGTGTATGTATGAAATACAAGCAAAGTTTATGCCAGGATTTCAATTCCACCTCTACAAATGCACTGTATATATGAAAGTATTTCAAAATCCTAAACACACCTGGTCTCAAGCAGTTCAGGTAAGGGATACTTGTGCTAACAGTTTGCTTCTAGTATGGTCTAAATGTTCATCTCCACTCAAAACTTATGTTGCTACCCTACCTCCTAACGTGATAGTATCTGCAGGCAGGCTTTTGGAGATAGGCAGAGTAAGAGGAGGTGATGTGGGTGAGACTCTCATGACAGAACGAGAAGAGACACCAGAATCTCAGTCTCTGTCCAGAAGGTCCATGTAAAGGGAGAATAAGAAAACAGTCATCTGCAACCCCACCAGCTTACAGCAGCACTTATATATCAAACTTCCAGCTTCTAGAATGCTCAAAAAATAAAATTTCTATTCTCTAAGCCACACAGACTATGGTATTTTGCTATGGCAGCCCAAGTATGTTAAGACAGCTTTTAAAAGACATAGCTTATTCTTACAGATTCCTTCATACCACCATAGCAGTCCACCAAGTTCTTCATTACAGTATTAGACATATGCCTTCAATCCCAATTCTTAAGAAGTTGTGTTGAGCTTAAGGTCAATCTGGACTACTACTGAGTTCAAGGCCAGCCAGAATCACATAGAAAGACTGTCTCACAGCAACAACATCCCAGGATGGTGGTGTAGACCTGCAAGTTCAGCACTCAAGAGGTGGTTGCAGAGATCAGGAATTGAAGGCTATACAGGGCTATATGAGCACCTATCTTAAAAAAAAAAAAAAAAACAGTACATACAATAAGAAATTGGGCATATTAAAATTACAGTTCAGAAAATATATCCATACACATGCAATGAACTCCAAAAGGTACAGGAGAACAATGGAATGTTGACCAAACTACACTGGAGTTTTACAAAGTTTGCTTTCCTCTTCAAATGGGCAAAGTCAATCTAACCCTCAAAGCAGCTCTAAAAATGGCAAAGTGAGTTTGAAATTATAAGTGACATCTATACCGGGCACCCAACTAAAGAATTTGATCCCAAGAGAAGAGAATGTACACTTTCCACAGCTTGAAGTGGGCTTCTAACAAGACCCTCACTGAGCAGGATGCCCTTGGCTGCTGGGACTCTACTTAAGTCATGCCCTATTTCCAGTCTTTCCATGACTCCCTAGTGTGTACTCTTCACCTAAGCTAACTGCACACACCATGTTCACAAAGAGAGGCTAGCATTCGCATGCCAGCTGTCTTAATTAACTCATCTCTCTAATGAATGTTTATTGAGGAGTCATAGTTCAGTTCCTTCAACAACAATCAAAAAAGGAATTTCAAGGGTTCTCAAGGGACAAATGCACTAAGAGGCCACACCCTACTTCCTGAGCACCACTCAAAACGCTTCTGTTCCCCCAGGCAACGGCGCGTCTGGACTAGTATAAAACTCCTATCACTCTAAGAAAATTATTGGCACGATATTTTCTGTCAGACTCCAAATCATTAATCTCATACAACATGAACAAGCTCCTACACACACTGCAAAGACCTAGAAAACTGGTGAGCAAAGTGAACTGCAACACTAAACAGGCTGCTGGGAAGGAAGAGACACACAGATGACATTCACAATCCTCAGCAAACAAAAAGTACAGGAAGAATCTTACAACAGAAACACAGAATATTTAAAGACTACTTTAGCTGGGCGGTGGTGATGCAAGCCTTAAATCCCAACACTCAGGAGACAGAGGTGGGTGGATCTCTGTGAGTTCAAGGTCAGCCTGGTGACAGAGCAAGATCCAGGACAGACTCCAAGGCTAAACAGAGAGACCCTATCTCAAAAAAACAAAAACAAACAAACAAAAAAAGAAACTTGAAAGGAAAAATGCAATGTGCTACAAGGCTTGGTAAACATTTCCTTTTGAACAGAAAAGCGTTATGAACATGTACCTAACATAAAGTACTAACTGTTTCAAAACCAAATACTAAGGTTTCACGGCACTAAGTGGTATCAAATGCCAGCAGGTATCAAATTGTCAAATATTCTCGAAGAAGTATGGACAATTAATTCCTTCCTTTTTTTCCTCATATAGGGTCAAGTAAGAAACAAATACACCTAAGTAAACTTCCACCCAACAAATTTTGGCTTTGTTAGAGAAGACTTCATCTTCTTAGTCTTCCATTGAGGATTTTCAGAGTTTTGTTCCAGACAATGCCTTACCTACTTACTTCCCTTAACAACCTAACTAGGGATGGTGCAGGCCTACCATCCCAGTGCTCAGAAAGCAGTGGCAGGAGGACACCGCAAGACTGAGGTGAGCTGAACTACAAAGAGTGTTCCAGAGCAGCCCGGGGCTGCACAATAAAACCCTGCTCCAATGAGCTTCAAAAAACAAAGAGGAAAGATCTACATGAACTTCTTAATGGTTTGTTGTATTTAGGACAGCAGGACAGAGTCTGGAAGGAAATACTTGGATTTTCATTGTGTTCACTCATCATTCAGGTTAGACTTACTCTTTATGTTTTTAACAGGAAAACTTTCAGAAAGAAGGAACACATGTTTTAAGCCTAAAAATAAAATACTTAAAATTTTTTGCAATTAGAGATACATTTTATAAGGATGACTTTTCCAGGTGATAAAACAATTAAAAATTATAAATAAAAGATAAAACAAAAACTTCAAAGAACTGCTAACACATTTAAATAATGTCAGAACTCTTCTTATAAGAAATGACTATGTTGCTTAAATTCTACATAATTCAAAACCTGTGAATGAGACCAGAGAGGCTGGCAATAATTCAAAACCCATCCACGCTATTCAGAGGCTCCTGACCCCATTTTCCTAAGACAAACAAGGGGGAAATGGGGAACACGGCCTATTCTCAACCTATCATGTTAGTTTCTTATCATCTTAAGCTTCCATATTACAGCCACATCGAACCCCAGGCTCCCTTTCCCTGCAGAAGATCATGCCATGCAGAGCAGACAAGAAAGGCTGCAGTTACCAAAACAAAATGAGACAGAATGAAGCAAGCTGCAAAGGTGCAAGGCCACATTAGCTACATCAGCTTACCATAGATCTCGGATCTACTTTCCTCTGAACTAGACTTTGTCTTCTTGGAGGAACTATCTGCACAAGAGCGGGAGAAAAGGAGAGATATAGAAAATATGGAGACCAATGGAAGGGGGAAACTTTATGGGGAATAAAAGAATGAGTCATGATCAAGTTAAATCGTGCAAACATGAAGTATGAACATCACAGGTGATAGAACTTAGAAGTCAGTCATGAACAGCACAGGTAATGACATATTTACAGATTATGGAAGAAAAGACAGTGAATAAAAAATACAAACAAAACAACACATGAATAGTCTACACAATATCTCATCTGATAATTGTAGAGTTGGCAAAAGCACTTCAAGCTATACTCAGTTCACCATGAAGTATAATGCCTCTTAGATAGATCTGTCTTTGGAAATGGGTGTCTCATAGACAAGTGTACAGAATATATTTAACAAGACTAAAAGGATCATGACAGTTTCATGAATTGGGGAAGAAATTGTGACCATTATTAAAGACAATAACTGGCTATAGAAATAACTATAAACCTCTGAGCCCATGACCTGGAATCTGGGCATGAAAAGCACAGAGCTTCCATGGAGATCTCTGACATGTTACTACTCTCACCACAAAAGCCACCTAAAATAATTATTAATTTCTTTACTACTACCCAACATGTAAAGCAAATAATTCATTACTTACTTCTTAGTTTTCCCTTCTTAGACAAATGCTTACAATATTTTTTCAAAATTAAGAAAACTATGCTAAAACACATAAAATATTTCAATTA
Source organism: Microtus ochrogaster (assembly GCF_000317375.1). NCBI lineage: Eukaryota > Metazoa > Chordata > Mammalia > Rodentia > Cricetidae > Microtus > Microtus ochrogaster. Next base: position 36,910,746 of record NC_022012.1, read on the forward strand.
TTCACACAAATCATCAACATTCTATTAAATATTTAAAATTAATATTTCTAAGTAAAAAAATTTTTTTGCCTTTTGAGACAGGGTTTCTCTGTGTAGAACTTGCCTTGTAGACCAGAATGGCCTCAAATTCATAGAGAGCAGCCTGTCTCTGCCTCCTGAGTATGAGATTAGAGGCATGTGCTATCATGACTGGTAATAGTAAGAATTCTTTAAGAAACATATTTATGCATCTCAGAATGGTGTACTGTTTATCTTTTGCCACAGGGACATGCAACTAAATAAAATAATATATGCTCAAAGAACAAATAAATTTCAAATAGAAAAACCAAACACTAAGATTACAAGGAGAAAGAAAATAAAAACAGCAGAATTCAATGTCGGGTATAATATTAAGGATATTAATTATGGGCCAGGCGGTGATGGCGCATGCCTTTAATTCCAGGAGTCAGAAGCAGGCAGATCTCTATGAGCTTGAGGCTGGCCTGATCTACAAGAGTTAGTTCCAGGACAGTTAGGGCTGTTACATAGGGAAAATCCTATCTTGAAAAAACAAAGGGGGAAAAAAAAAGAATATAAATTACATTGGCTAACATGAAAATTTTAGGAAAACTCAGCATGATGGAGGCTGTAAAACCATTGAGTTCGGAACACTTGAAGAAAAGGAAGGATTTCTGCTAGGCACCGTGCCACATGCCTAGGGTAGCTGAAGCAGGAAGATCATAAATTTAAGGCCTGCCTGACCTACAGAAGAAGACTGTCTCAACAAACAAAAACATTACAAGTCGAGCAGTGATGGTGCATGCCTTTAGTCCCAGCAATCGAGGCAGGTGAGGTGGATCTTTAAGTTCGAAGCCAGCCTAGTCTACAGAACAAGTTCCAGAGATACACAAAGAAACCCTGTCTCAAAAATTAAAAACAAACACAAACCAAAAAAAAAAAAAAAATGGTGGGTAGGAAAGATGAAATAAAGGGATTTCTATTCATTTGCTTATTCAAAATGTGGTAATTATAATTTTTTCAAGTTGCATCGCAGCTACATAATTCACAGCAATAACACCTGAATTCTAAAAGAATGCACAAGTTCCCAGATGTTAACATCCTTCATTTTATGACACACGAGTAGTACTTATGCCATGACTCATCTTGACTCTAAGACCTCGGTGTACCCTCAATCTCCAATCATTACACCACTATTTCTATGACTTTCATGATTCCTACAATGATGCTTCCTCTGTGGCGTCTACAATGCTGAGTTCAACATGCATTCATTCCTGTAGATTGCAGCAATATTATATAATTGCAGGGCATGACCAAGGGGTAGAAACAACCACACCTGAATGCTTCAATTCACTTAAATTGTATGATTCGGAATTTCACTATTCTTTGGAAAAACAAGAGTATTTTTACCTGTGGGGTCAAAATCATGGGATGTACTGCGTTCAACTTTCTGTTTCTTATCTGTTGGTGACTCTCGATTCAAAATACTTCCATGCCTAAGTTAAAAAAAATCAAATATTTACTGTAAAATAAAGCATAACAAAAAAATTCATGTAAAAAAACTACACAAATGTATATTTTTATGGTGTGCGTGTGTGTGTTTATTTTCACATGTGTATGCAGGTAACCATGAAAGTCAGAAGAAAGTATTAGGTCTGTTGCAATTGGTATTTGGCCAATGTGGGTGATGGAGACCAAAATCTGATCCTCTACAAGAGCAGCAAGCCCCTTTAAACCACTGAAACATTTTCTTGGCCCCAAACAAAAAAACTAAACACTAAGTTTGTCTTATAATAGCATAGGTCTCTATATTATTTTTTCAAAGATCTTTACAATTCCACCTATGCCATATATACTACACAATCTATTTTCTTGATTATGAAAGCTCCTCAAGTAGTAGCAGTATTTATCATTAATTTTATTCTTAAGAATAACAGCCTACAGTTTACTGATTTTTACAGTTCCTTTTAACAACCAGAAAACATTGCCCCAAAGAATTCAGCACAGGGCTCAGCAGTCCTGAGCTCAATTCCCAGCAACCACATGGTGGCTCACAGTGTGTGCAACAGCCACAGGCACAAACAAATCTGCGTCTTTTCAGTATTTTTCCCATTATTGTCTTATAATAATTAAAACTAAATCAGTGCCAAAGTTCATTAAAGGAAGCAAAAGGCACTCCAGTGACAACACATACCCAAACTAGCGATCCATTTTCACCTCCCCGAGCAACTCACAATTCAAAACAGTCAGAGGCTTTAAAATTAAATTTCTTCATAGGGAGTGACCTTAAAGTGTCAATTTGAATAAACTTTTAAAATGCTTATATTAAAAACATTGAAAATATTATCAAAACAAGGCTGTGTTCCAGAAAAAATATGCAACACCTGTTGTATTTGAAATCTGTGAAGCATTATGAAAGTTTGTACTACTTAAATCCACGCTCTCAAAAACCACAAAAATCCCCATCATTTCAAAGGAATGCTTCTAATTAAAGTCTAACTCCAACTTCCGTATAAAAGAAACTGAACAACTTACCTTATAGGTTTTTTGAGGGGAAACCTGAAACAAAGGGAAAACAAGAACAAATATTTGTCATTAGTTTACCTTATAAAGATCCTATTATCACAGCTACTGACTGCATGAAGGCATTACAATCTTATACTAACTTTCCCAAAGCAAGACAACAACGGGGTCAGAGGTCCCGCTCTGTTTTTCAACCTGTTCTTTCAATCTCATTCTCATTTATTTTTAGCTTTTATAACAGAAATTTGGGGGGAAAATACCTTTGGAGTATTATTAGCTACTAAAAATATGTTCCTCAAGTAGAAAACAAAAGGATAAGTTTGGTTTTGCTTTGTTCTTCTGGGTTCTGAAGCTCAAAGAACCAAGTGTTTCCCCCTGGCTGTCTTTTTTTAAAGAAATATTACAGCTAGGCATGGCAGTACAAGGCTTCAGCTTCGGAGGCAGAGTCAAGGCAGTTCCAAATACAAAGCTAGTGTGGACCACATAACAAGTCCTGGGCCAGCCTGGGCTACAGAGTAAGACACTGTCTTTAGAAGAGGAAGTGGGTTGATTTTTCTGTTTGGTTGATTTCTTTGAGGGTGGGAAAGTTGAGACAGAGTCACCTTACACAACCCAGGCTGTCCTCAAACCCATGATTCTTCTGCTATGGCCTCTATCAGGCTGGGGATAAGAGGCCTATATACTATACCCCTAGCCAGAGAGGCTTCTTGGTGAATAACTGCAATTCATTTATCATAGAAGCAGTTTGGTTTCCAAACAAACCCCAATAGACAAGTTTAATTAAAGAGTCACTTCACCCCTTAATTAAATCAAACTGATTCACAGAAAGAGTCAAAGCATCTACAAATCTCCACACATGCTAACATATATCACATGTTAACATAAAGAGAGTCATACTGATGACAGTTTACACTGGGGAGGATGTGGGGTTAGGGGGAACACGCCTCCATTGCTGGTGGGAGGACAAGCTTGTACAGCCACTTTAGAAATCGGTATGGCGATTCTCAAAAAACTAGAAAACAATCTACCTCAAGACCCAGCAATACCATTGTTGGGTATATACCTAAAAGACACTCAGTCATACCACAAGGACATGTGCTCAACTATGTGCACAGCAGCATGGTGTGTCATAGTCAGATCCTGGAAACAAACTAGATGTCTCTCAACCAAAGAATGGATAAAGAAAATGTGGTACATTTGAATAACGGAGTACTACACAGCAGTAAAAAATAATGGCATCTTGAAATTTGCAGACGAATGGATCCAGAAAAAAATGAGTGAGGTAACCCAGGCCCAGAAAGACAAATATAATATGTATTCACTCATAAGTGACTTTTAGACATAAAACAAGGAAAAATCAGCCTACAGGCCACAACCCCAGAGAACTTAGACAGCAAAGTGACATACATGGATCTACATAGGAAGGTGAAAAAGACAAGATCCCCTGAGCAAATTTGGGAGCATCAGGGTCACAAGAGAGGGGAGAAGGGAAGTGGGGAAGAAGGGAGTGGAAAAAAATGTATAGCTCAATAGAGATTTAAAAAAAAAAACTTTTCAAAAAAAAAAAAGACAGTGATAAATGGAAAAGGATTCTGAATCAAGAGGACACTGTTCTAGAAAACAGGTAATCCCAAAAGGACAACCAAGGGGTAAATGTTCTTGTGTCACCTGATAATCCTTTAAGAGAAGGACATTTAAAATTCATAAACCATTAATTCTATTTTCTCTCTCTTAGCTACTAAAAATGAAACTTTTTTTTTTTTTGGTTTTTCGAGACAGGGTTTCTCTGTGGTTTTGGAGCCTGTCCTGGAACTAGCTCTTGTAGACCAGGCTAGTCTCGAACTCACAGAGATCCGCCTGCCTCTGCCTCCCGAGTGCTGGGATTAAAGGCGTGCGCCACCACCGCCTGGCCTAAAAATGAAACTTATTCTAATACACTTTATACATAAGACTACAATGCTAATATTACTAAACAAATTATTAAATTACATATCAATATTAAATAACAATCAAGAGAACTTCACTCCCAAGTGAGTTAGAAATGAGATTATATCCTTTCCAAAACGTGAAGCCTCCTATGAAGCAAAGACTCTCTTCTCTGTAACAGAATGATTTCTTTTGCTCTCTACATGGATTTCTACATATAATACAAAACTCTTTTATGAAAATTAATGCATACTAAACATATCACCTGGTAACTTTCACTTAGTAAAACATCAAACTGGACATGGTTGCACATGCCACTGTAATCCCAACTAATTGAGAGGCTGACTTGGATCATCTGACCCAGGAATTTAAGACCTGCCTGGGAACCACTGGCCGACTCACTCTCTAAGCAAACAAATAAGACATTCTAGCCATATCACTTAGCAAATTAAAGACTCATGTGTTCAAAAAAAGAGATATATACAATAGAGATAGATTCAAAGAAGAAGAGAACCTCTAAATGGTTTACAGTGTATTTAAAAAAATGTGGGCTTGGGGGAAAAAAGAAAAAAAAATAAAAAGTTTGGATGTGGTGGCACACACCTTTAATCCCAGCACTTGGGAAGCAGGGGCAAAGGGATGTCTTTGAGTTCAAGGTGTGGTAGCACACACCTTTAATCCCAGTACTTGGGAGGCAGAGGCAGGCTGATCTCTGTGAGTTCAAGGACAGCCTGGTCTACAGAGGGAGTTCCAGGACAGCCAAAGATACACAGAGAAACCCTATCTCAAAAAGTCAAAAATTAAAAATAAAAATAAAAGAAATGGAGTTTAAAATAAAGCCATGTAAAGAAGGAAAATACACAGAGAGTCTGGATACTATATGTTATTGTGTTGTCTTTAAATGGTTTAATGGCTGAGGAAGGAACAACAGCTGCTAAAAGTCATCTGATTACAAATGCTGCTGGATTAATTAAATGCTTTTACTTCAAAATTTAAGTCAAAATGTATGTTACTTTCAAGAAGAGGTTTTGCTTTTGTTTCCACAGGAAATGAGGAGCTGTAGATTCATTCTGAGCTAAGAAAAATTAGGTTTGACCAAGGAAGTCTCCCCTGAAGAATCCCCAATAGAAGCAGATGGTCCAGATGATCCAACATTTCAGAGGACCTCTATTGGAGTTTCCTCTGAGTTCTGCATCCAGAACAGTTTCAAGACTGCTGCCTGAGATGATCAAGCCTCACAGAATAAGCCAGTCAGAACTTGACCATAATCTTAAATTTTCTTTAGGTCCCCATAAGATTATCAGCACCCCCAGTCAGAAATAGTCTGGAAAACTACACCCACATTCCCATAATATAGATTATGGATGTTTGTCTTTGTTTAGAGTGTTAGTTATAAGTTGTATGGATAATGGTCAGGAAGAAAGCTAAACAAGGGAGGGGGAGGGAAATGGGAGGCGGTGGCAGGGAGGAGGCAGAAATCCTTAATAAATAAATAAATTTAAAAAAAGAAAGCTAAACAAGCAAGATTCAATTCAGAGTTCTTGTTTTGAAAAAAAAAAGGGGGGGGGGGACTGCTGTTGGACAATGGTCTGTACCCTGTCAATATTTTAATGTCAACTGGCCAGTAGCCAGGCAGGAAATACAGGTGGGGCAACCAGGCAGGAAATACAGGTGGGGCAACCAGGTAGGAAGTATAGGCAGGATAAGAACAGGAGAATTCTGGGAAGAGAGAAGTTTCAGTCTGCAGTCATCACCCAGACACAGAGGAAACCAGACATAGAGTAAACAAGATGTGACTGCCTCATCAAAAAAGGTACCAAGCCACGTGGCTAACACAGATAAGAATAATGGGTTAATGTAAGATGTAAGAATTAACAAGAAACCTGAACTAATAGGCCAATCAGTTTATTAATTAATGTAGACCTCTGTGTATTTCTTTGGAGCTGAATGACTGCGGGACCAGGTGGGACAGAAAACTCAGTCAACAAACATATCATATTTTACATCATTAACATTTCATTACAGCACTGACTTTAACCTAAGACCCTCAGAGTTCATACGAGGTCTATCATGAATGAAGAGAGGGGAAGAACTCTAAGCTCCTCATAATTAGAATGGCTTGGCTTTTGTTTCAGATAGAGCCTCCAAATAAATGAAAATCTGAAAAGGAGAATTCTAAATTCTTTTCTTTTTTCATTACTGAAAACTGAATCCTACAACATAATTATTTCAAAATATCTGTTCTATAATATGGCTACTTAATTTAGTTCCTTTATAAATATTCAGGCTAGGTACAGTTTTTCAGTACAGTGACAAGACTGTAACAATACACACTTAACTCCAAGCAAAAACTCCCCCTTGTAGTTTCAGGATGAACTCATTAACAGGAAGGAATCCACATGGGAGTTTAGACTAGAGATAAAGGCAGTTAGCCTGCATCCTGGAGAAACAGAAAAGGAATGGCAACCGCTCCTCTGGATGCATTAATCCCATGCATTCATGTCTACCTTTAATGGATTAAGGACACAGCAGCAGGGACTTTTCTAACAATAGATCTTATAAGGCAAATAACCAAATAGCACTACTTTGCTGCCTAAGTGACTGACTGTATGTGGGCGAGAGAATCCCTGCTTGTTTTAAGCAAAACAAACAAAGTAAGCACACAACAGCAGTCACAGGTTAGATGATACACAAACTGGTAAGTGATAAAGAGTGGTAACAAAGAAGTAACATTTTCAGACGAAAGTGTGTTTTACTAACCCTATCAATATATCAGGAATGAGGAAATGATAAAAATTTCTTAACAAGTCTGTGAAAAGAATTATGTACAAAGAGAGTCTCAGTTTGACTGAACTAAAGGTGAAATGATGGAAAGTTTAAGAAATCACTGCATTTGTTTTGTGTTGAATGTGTGGCCTCAGAGACATACCAAACTCCTAAGCCCTGGTCTCTCTGAGCATGCCTCTTAGAAGCTGGGTCTTTACAGACATTTTACACACACTTCCAAGAAATCTTTGCCTAACCCCAAGTTACAAATGCTTTGTATTTTCTTCTGATAGTTTGATAAATTTGTTTTACTTTTAGGTATACATTATGTTTATAATTTTTACAGGAGACATTACAGACAAATGTTTGTCTTTTTTCACATAAACAGCTCACTGTTCTAGTACCGAATTGCTTTTGGACTGCCATTGAAAAACAGTTGTCCATGTATGTATGTATTGGCTATTTTTGGAAGAATATGGAGGTGAAATGTCCATTTCATCACCTAACAAAGTGCATTTCTTTACTTCATCAGAGGTACAGGTTACCAACATGTTAAGCTGATAACAAGTTATACAAATGACAAGCTTTGGTCATTTGTTAAGGTGATATCTTACAGGTTTCTCCCTGTAACACTACTGCTATTAGCTTGTCATACTTTACACTTTAAAAAAATATCAAAAATCCAACCTGAGTTGGTAAGATGGCTCATGGGGGTAAAGGACCCTGCAGCACAAGCCTGACAGTTTGAGTTTGACTTCCAGTTAAGGTGGAAGAAAACCAACTTCTCCAATCTCCACACAGGAACTCTCTCTCTCTCTCTCTCTCTCTCTCTCTCTCTCTCTCTCTCTCTCTCGTGCACGCGCAACACACACACACACAATAAAAGTTTGAAAATTTTAAAGTCTTGTTTTGTTTTAATCCAACCCCTATTAGGAGTTGAAGGCATTAAGCTCAATTTTCTAGACAAAGAAGAATCTACATGTTCTGGAATTTTCTAGAAGAGCTGAGTTTCTGTGCTCTCCCATTTACCAGTGTGGACTCTGTACGTTTATTATACTCTGAGATCAAATCCAATACTGCAATACTTATTTCCATGTTCAAGTTGCTCTAGTTTAAGTCACTGAATGCTCTTTCCGGTTGGCACTTATATCACTGACATGCCCCTCCCTTCTGTATTGAGTATTTCTTTGTTTCTGGCACTATATGGTACTCTAGGCTCCTTAGCACACTGGAAAATATAAGAACATTTTCCTACTCAAATGTTGTAAGCCAGGGAATAAAAAATACAGATAAAAAAAGATGTTTTCCTCCTTTTTATGTAGTAAAATTGTTACATGCTTTCATATTATATACATAATTACAATGTATAAAAGCCCAAACCACATTTCATTTAAATTGAACTTCCTGGCATAAAGCTATTCTTAATGTTCTTACTGTTGTTTTAATAGCTGTACAACCTGTAGTGGTGTCCCTTTCAACCCTGGTATTGGTAATGTTTGTCTCATCTCTCTATTCTATTACCTTGCAGCTACTCAAGCTACATAGCTAAAGGTAGCATTTTAGTAATCTTCTCAGAACCAGCTTCTGGGATACTAATCTGTTGTTTTCTCCTTCATGGACCCTTGCTTCAATCTTCACTATTTTTCTTCTCTACTTGCTTTGAATTTGGTTAGCTCTTCTTTGTCTAGTTGTTTTCTAGTTTCTTAAGACGGAAGTTGATGCTATTGGTTTTAGAAGTTTCTTCTTTTCTAACACATCTTTAATATCCACAAAGCTCTAAGTAATGCTTCAACGTCATCCTCCAAATTCTGGTGTGTTGTGTTTACTTTTTCTTTCAATTCAAAATACCTCTCATGTCATAGACAGAGCAATGAAAAGAGAAATTATGTCCACAGGAAGTACAAATGAAAGATACTTTTTTCCTCTTAAGAGAGAACCATGTGGCATATCCTCCCTCTCCCACTGGTATGTGACTGTGACTAAATGGAGTCATTCAATGTATTCAAAGACCTTGAAGGTATGTAACCTAAGATAGTAAGTTAAGCTTGGAAGCCATGAGATGATCTAGGGCCCAAAACTAGTCAAGGGTAATAAAAATAACTAGGATAGCCGGGCGGTGGTGGCGCACGCCTTTAATCCCAGCACTTGGGAGGCAGAGGCAGGCGGATCTCTGTGAGTTCGAGATCAGCCTGCTCTACAAGAGCTAGTTCCAGGACAGGCTCCAAAACCACAGAGAAACCCTGTCTCGAAAAAAAAAAAATAATAACTAGGATAAAGGTCTGCAAGGATAATCAACTTAGTGTATTTGAGAACTACAATGTCTACTGTGACCTGAGGGTGGAGAATGGCCCAGAAAGTAGTACTGAGATGACATAAACATAGACAGAAGCCAAAAATGTAAGAAATTTATTCATGGGGGCTAGAGAGATGGTTCAGCAGTTGAGAGCACTGTCTGCTCTTCCAAGGGACCTGGGTTCAATTCCTGGCACCCTGCTGCTCATACCTGTCTGGAACTCCAGTTCCAGGGCTTCTGACAGGCACCCTCACACAGACATACACGCAGGCAATACACTAATGAACATAAAATGAAAATAAAGTTATAAAAAGAAACTCTAATTTTGCATGCAAATGGATGGAAATAGAAAACACTATCCTGAGTGAGGTAACCCAGACCCAAAAAGATGAACATGGGATGTACTCACTCATAATTGGTTTCTAGCCATAAATAAGGATCACGGACTCTACAATTGGTGAACCTAAAGAAGCTAAATAAGAAGGTGAACCCAAGGAAAAACATATAGTTATCCTCTTGCCTATGGGAAGTAGACAAAATTGCCAGGGAGGAAAGTGGGATCTTGGGGGTTTGGTGGGTTGGGGGTAAGGGGAGATGGGGAGAGAAAAGTGAGAAGGGGAGGATGGGAGGAACTTGGGGAAACAGGATGATTGGGATAAAGGAAGGCTGGATAGGGGAGCACGGAAGCACAATTCTTAGTTAAGGGAGCCACCTTAGGGCTGGCAAGAGACTTGAACCTAGAGTGGCTCCCAGGAGCCCAAGGTGATGTCCCCAGTTAGTTCCTTGGGCAGCTGAGGATAGGGAACCTGAAACGACCCTATCCTATAGCAATACTGAAGAATATCTTGCATATCACCATAGAACCTTCATCTGGTGATGGATGGAGATAGAGACAGAGACCCACACTGGAGCACTGGACTGAGCTCCCAAGGTCCCAATGAGGAGCAGAAGGAGGGAGAAGATGAGCAAGGAAGTCAGGACCACAAGGGGTGCACCCACCCACAGAAACTTATTCATAATGTAAGACAACGAGAAAGTTTTTTTGTTGTTGTTGTTTTGTTTTTTCGAGACAGGGTTTCTCTGTAGCTTTGGAGCCTGTCCTGGAACTCCCTTTGTAGACCAGGCTGGCCTCGAACTCACAGAGATCCACCTGCCTCTGCCTCCCGAGTGCTGGGATTACAGGCGTGCGACACCACCACCCGGCTGACAACGAGAAAGTTTTAATCCCAATCTGATTTATGTTTAAAAGAACACTAGAGTTAGGCATAGTAGCAAACACCTATAATCCCAGCAACTAAGAAGAGGCTGAAGATACAAGATTGCCTTAAATTCAAAGCCAGCCTGGGCTGTATAGCAAAACTCTGTCCTCAAAAACTAAACAGGGAAATGGGGGTGGATATGCTTAAATACATTATATACATGCATGGAATTCTCAAATCAGAAATAAAAACATTATATAAAAACTAAAAAAATTAACAAATAAGTTACTTTAACTAATAAAATAAAAGGCAGCTGTTTCTCTGGTCCTTAAAATATTAAGAAACAATGATAAAACTTCACATTCTACAAAAAGAATACTAAGAAAGTCAAGTGTAGTTTATGCTTACAGTAACAGTGCATTTCACTCCAGATTATCAAATACCTCAGAAGAGCTTAGTAGGTAGAAATAAAACACACAAAGTTTACAATGTTGATGGTTTTCCTAGTCCCTCAAGAAAGAACTCTGAATTACAGGGTTCTCATTCTATAGCCCAGGTTGGCCCAGAACACTATGTATCCCAGGATGGCCACATGGTGATCCTCCTACCTAAGCCACCCAAGTGCTGGGATCATAGGTGAGTCACTATGCCCAGCTTGGTCTACACTGAAGGTAGACTGTTACTAAATTTAAAGATATAACTTTATTATAAAGATTTTCAAGTATATTATATGCTAAGAGATGTCTGGTAACTTGAAACTGTAACACAGCCATTAGTCACTGTCCAGGCAAGTGTTTCTGCCCTCTTCCAAGATGAGTATTTGGATTTTTCCAAGAGCTGATGTCAGGGCTTTTCAGAGACAGAACAGCATTTACAGGCCAGAGAAGGAAAAAGGTTTCCCCAGTAGCTATGCTCAATGTGGCCTTTGTACTGCTCCACTGCAAAAGCCAGGAAGACCCTGCTAGATAAAGCTATTCAGTTCTTGTGATACAACTTTACCCTGGGAGGTTGGAGGACTGTAAATGGCGAAACTTACAATCACAGGAGCTCAATTTAATTTTCCACCAGTGTTGAAACCCAAATTCTAATGGAGTAACCGTCATAACATAGGTTTCTTGACTCTTTCAAGAAAAATACCACACAATGAATCAATCTCTCTCTCTGTCTCTCTCTGTCTCTCTCTGTCTCTCTCTGTCTCTCTGTCTCTCTCTGTCTCTCTCTGTCTCTCTCTCTGTCTCTCTGTCTCTCTCTGTCTCTCTCTGTCTCTCTCTCTCTCTCTTTGTGTGTGTGTGTGTGTGTGTGTGTGTAGGATATTCAATTTAAAAGGTATTCATATAATTTTTCATAGTTTCAAAGAAAAGATAGGCCAATATCAAAGAGTTCAAGAGATCGCCTGCAACTTCCAGTCCTAAAAGTTCAGTGAAGAATTAACCCAGTGGAGTTCATAGCTATTCACCAGGTGGGCAACTTGCCAGCTGTACATCTAAAAGATCACGTTGCCACTTGAACAGCAACTGCTTGCTTCTAAACATGTATTTAGTTCCAGATAAAGATGGAAGAAAGCAAAAACAATTCTACCACAGTAGTGTTCCTCAGCACTAAACAGCAAAGACTCATCTTTCAAGAAAGGACATGATTATAGCCTCCAGTCACTAACTACAAAATTACTTTGCCACATCTGTTAGGTTTGGGATCTGCACCAGAGAGGTCTTAGTAGACTCTAAACAAGAATCAGATTGCCTAAGCATAAGGATCACAGATTTGAAATGCAGATTCAACTCTCCCTGGATTTGTAAGGCAATATCCAAGCATGCAGGAGGAACATGTGAATAGGAGAGTCTACTGTAGAGATTCAGAATTGGCACAGTCCAAGATTTAGGATGTTGCTGGAGGTAAAAATGGAGATGTGAAAAGACAAAGCAACTGTCACCAATCACAACACAGAAAACAATGACCTCAAATGCTCTGTTATTTGAACAATGACAGAAAAATGAAAATGCTAATAATAGCAGCTAACACTGCTTAGCACATGCCAGTAACCATTATAGCCGCCTTATATGCATTACTTCACTGAATCTTCAGCAAACACCATTATTACACATATTTTATGGTTGAAAAAATACTACACAGAAAAGGAGCTTGTCTACAGTCCGACAACAAGCACAGAAGCTGACATAAACTTAGGGCTTACAGCTCTAGACTCTTTTAAAATGTATTTATTTTTATCTTATTTTATGTTATATATATATATATATATATATATATATATATATATATATATATATATATATATATAGGTGTTCTGCCTGCATTATATCTGTGTACCACATGGTGCCTGGTGCCCACAGAAGCCAGAAGAGGTCATCAGATACCCAGAACTGGAGTTACAGAGCAATCAATTGAACCTGGGTCCTCTGCAAGAGCATCAAGTACTCTTAACCTCTGAGTCAACTCTCCACCCCCTAGACTCTTATTTTGAACCACTGAGTTTTACAGGAATTGTTTTTAAATTTTAAGATTTATGTGTGTGAGTGTTTTGCCTGCATATACACATGTGAACCATGTGTGTGCCTGGTGCCTTTGGAGGTCAGAAGAAGGCATCAGATCCTCTGGAACTGGAATTATGGATGTTTATAAACCACCATATAGGTGTTGGGAACCAAACCCAGGTTCTCTGCAAGAGAAATAAGTATTCTTTACTGCTGAGCCATCTTTCCATTCCCTTAACAGGATTTTTTTTTAAGTCAAAAACATAGTAAACAGCTAGCAAGATGGCTCAGCAAGGAAGAGTACTTACTAAAAAGACTGACGACCCAAGTTCACCCCCAGGACGCATGTGGTAGGGTGAACTAGTTGACCTCTGACCTCCACATATGGCACATATTGATGTGGGACTTTCCTCTGTATGCTGTGAATATGTTTTAAATATCACGATTAATAAAGAAACTGCTTTGGCCTATGGCAGAGCAGAATATAGCCAAGCTGGAAGGGATATATAGACAGTAGGCAGAACCAAAGAGACAACATGTAGCTGCAGAAGGAGACAGACACTGGAACCTTACAAGTAGGCCACAGCCTTTTGGCAATACATAAACTAATAGAAATGGGTTAATTTAAAATTTAAGAGCTAATTAGGAATACACCTAAGTAACTGGCCAAGCAGTGTTTCTTTACATTGAGAACCCATACGTCAAAAGTCCAATGTAAATTTCTTTATCTTTTCTTTTCTCACACTGGAATTTGAGAGACTTAAGAAAGCCATTTGTTCTTTGAGACAGTCTTATGTAGCCCAGGCTGGACTAGAGCTTGTGATTGGGTCTCCTGCTCGAGTCTGGAGTGTTGAAAGTACAGGTGTGTGTCATCACTCCCAGGTGAGATATAAGAAATCTTTAAAGAAATAAGCACTCACAAGCTATCCTTCTAGTGTGGGGGGGGGGGACTACTTAAAGATAAAATCCTTACAATAGAAAATTAAAATAACTCAGACATAGAGTATAAAAGGATGGAAGGCAAGCACTGAATCAAACAACAGAGATCTAATAAAATATCTCTGACAAAAGCCATTTCTACTCTATTAAACAAAACACAAGTATTTCCTCACTGAAGAACTAATCTTAACTTGATATCCACACTTCTGCACACAGTAAGCACTAAACAAGGATACGGGCCCGAGAGATGACTCAGAGGTTCGTGGAAGAGGCTGGCATCAAGCATAAGGACCTAGGTTCAATCCCCAAACCTATACAGTAGAAGGAAGAACTGATTCCCGCAAGCTGTCCTCTGACCTTCCTCCACATGTACATTGTGGCATGCCTGGCCCCACACTATATACAATAAATAAATAGATGGGATTTGTTTTTAAAGGAGAATCTTCCTATTCTCATCCACTCACTGGAATGTAAGCTCTAGGGTAACAGGGTCCTAGCACTCACTGCTGCATTCTAGCAAAGTACTAGACAGGAAAGGTACCCAATAAATGTTTGTGTAATGTGAGAATAGACACCAAACATAGGCGGGTTGATATATCTATCTTCAGAGTTCCAACCAATAGTTGTTCTAGGCGTATTAATTAGATTAACCATCGGGATCTCAAGTTCAATACAACTAACTTTGATCCCCACAAAATTGCTTTTCTGTCTTAACAAATAGACCTTCATCCACATAGATGGTCTAGAGAATCTAGAATTTGAGCTGAAGAGATGGTTCCAATGGCTGCTCTTGCAAAGGACCCAGATTCAATTCCCAGCATTCAGAATACAGCTTGGAATCTGTAATTCTAAGGAATCAGACACCCTCTTCTGGCTTCCACAGGCACAAGGCACACATGCAGTACACATCTATACAAATGGGACTAAACACATACATACAATTTTTCACTTTTAAATTAGAAATTTGGAAGTCATTAATGACATCCAGTTTCCCTCTGCTCCACAACTATATTTATCTATCTGATAGCCATTCCTGAACCTCTACTGTATACCAGCACTTACAGAGTCAGAATTACACAATACTAAGGCAATGTCTCTGTGCAGTTTGTATCTCCCATCACATTCAAATGCTTCATTACTAATGAATACCTTGAATTCATCTACTTCTGGCCTTCTCCATTGCTAGTTTAAAGTGACCCAGTCTGCCAAGCCTGGTGCCTGCAATAATGTAGGACTTTCAGTCCTGCGCAGTTCCTTTTCTGTTAAGTAGCCACAGACTTTCAAACCACAAGTCTTGTGTCCCTCTCATGTGCTTGTCACATGAGACCATGGACCTGAGTTTGGTCCCCAAATCCATATAAATAGCCAGGCATGAGAGTTGTCCTTAGAATCCCAGTACTGGGAAGGAAAAGACAGGTGTATCCATAGGGCTTGCTAGCCAGCCAGCCTGGCCTAATTGGCAAGCCCCAGATCCTAGTAAGAGCCCTTAAAACAAAAGGTAGAGGGCTTTCAAGAAATGGCACACAAAGTTGATCTCTGAATCCAGAGCCATGTGCACACACATGCAAACACACACACACACACACACAGAGACCACACACATGTACACAGGAACATTTAAAGCTTATTACACATCAATTGTACTTCAATAAAGCTTTTAGACTTTTCAAACAAAACTGATGTTTAAATGAAACAATACTACCCATAAAGCCAGATGCAAATGGTACACCCCTAAAATCCCAGCATTTAGGATGTTAAGAAAAAAGAACCCCCCCAAGTTTAAGACAAGATTCACAACATGAGATACGTTCTTAAAAATAAATGTGGCTGGAGAGATGGCTCAGCAATTAAGAACATTTGTTGATCTTGGAGAGGATCCAGGTTCAGTTCCCAGGACCCACATGCTGGCTCACAACCATCTGTAACTCCAATTCCAATGCTCTCTTCTGAACTTCCTGAGCACTGCATACACATGATGCACGCACACGCACACACACACACACACACACACACACACACACACACACACACACACACACACAGGCAAAACACCAACACATAAAATTAAAATAAATAAATCTTTAAAAAGAAATAAAAAAAAATAAATACACCTTGGATGGAAAACCGGCTCAGTCAGTAAAGTGCATGCTATGCAAGGCCTTTAAGTTCAGAGCCCCAGCACCCACACAAAATAATTAAACTAATTAATTAAAGTTAATTTAATTTTAAAAGCCAGACAAAGTAAGGCACTGCTCTGACCCTAGTGCTGGTGGGGGTGGGGTCAGAAGCAGAGGCAGAATCAGGCTGGTCCCCAGACCTTGTTGAGCAGCCAATCTAAAATCAGTACCAGGCTCACAGAAACACCCTATCTCAAAAGACGGGTAGAGAGTAGGGCTGTGAAAATGGTTCAGCAAGTACAGTTTTTGCCACGTTACTCCATCACCCATGTAACCCTGGGTGGATATGGTGTCCCACCTGAAATCCTGCTGATCAAGAGGCCAGACCAGCTGAGTAAGTGAGCTCTGGGCTCACGCACCTCAATATATGTAGTGAAGAGCAATTCAGCAAGCCTCCCAACATCAAGCCATATGCACCCACACACCTGGACACATCCCACAGACACAGATCAAAATACACTTGGAGAGCTGAACACTGGAAACACCTAAGTATACCTTTAACCTCCACACTAAACACAGGCACATGCATGTGTACCCACATACACAACCATACACACATATATACACAAAAAAGTTAAGCAATTGTAGAACCTATTGTCCATAAACATTCTTATAACTTATGAAATGTAAAAGACTCAATGGTCTGGATATTTTCCTCTTACTATGAATTTTAAACTATTCACAATTTTGCAAGGACAAGTCCAGCAATTTAAGATACTTGTTCTGTAACTTTAAGATTTTTAAACTTATGAATCCCTTAAAGAATTATGTGATAGTGAAATGAATAATGTTGGCGCCAAGAGAATCTTTTGGTGTTTGGGGCTGGGTTAGTTATTTATTCTACCTATATAAGTTTGGTCTTCCTTCATCCATCCACTCAGAAAATTCATTTAAAACAGCACACACTGTACAGACAGGCAATATACAGGCCCTTGAAATCTATGTGGAAGAAAGAGAAAAGACAATCAATAGACAACAATGGTCTTAACCAATAGATGAATATCCTATGTAATAAGTTAGAAGGCTATACACATTCTAGATGTCCCCTCATACCATAAAGTCATGGCTATGAAGGATAAGTAAGAAAGCTAAGTGTAACTAAATGTAACAGCAGTGGAAACCCTAAACAGACTGTCTCAGTAAGTCACACAAGGAATACACAAAAGTCAGAGCAGAGCATTAAGTCAGAGTCCAGTCCTTACACTATACCACTGAGCGGTGGCTCCGATCACTCAGCTTTTGGTAGCCCACAATCCCTGTGTCTTAGTTGCTCCTTTTTTGTGATGTCAATAAGTTCTAGAAAATGTTTTAATCTGCTCAGATGGAAACAGTTGAAAGATCTTTTACAGTCTGGCTGGCCTTTACTTCATTATTTCATGGTTACTAATTCAGTAACTACTAATTTTGTGGTTACTAACTTATTTCTCATCTATAAAAAAAGATAAGAAAATAAAAAAGAGAAGCTATTACTGTACATAAAGTATGATTTGAAAGAGATAAGGGTAATTTTAATAGTAAATGAAAAATCTAACATTTAATGAAAAACACCTACATGTCAGTATATAAATACATAAGTAATGCTTATTATATAATTTCCACCAAAGTGGTACATCATCTGCATGAGTTTCTTATATCTTCCATTCAGTTATAAACTCTGTGTCTATGTACAGTTCAAGGTATAATGTAAATGCCCAATAAGCATGTTAATTTGCTAATACTCCTGAGGGGTCATTCTTCAAAATGTAACAAATAGTAGAGAAACTTATCTCACTGTAAAAAAGATCAGCAAATGAATTGAAAGCTTTACAGTATGCTCTAAAGTGTGAGCCTAACCTGTCTATAAAGAAATCTGCAGTATCAGATTTCAGAGTTATAAATTATAGTACTAAGGCTTTTTTGTCTACCAAAAATAAATCAATCAATCAATAAAATAACTTCTAACATGATCAACACCTTTAACCTTTAGAAGAAAAAAGACCTGGGCTAGGGATATAGTTCAGTGGTAAAATACTTGCCTAGAATACAAGAGGTCCTGGGTTCAAATGCCAGTAAAACCCTAAGAAGAGAAAACCATTTTACAGCACTTCTATTTTTCACACTCCCCCTCTGTTCCAGCACTCACAGACAGCACAGGAGGGGAAGGCAGAATGCCATCACTGCAATTCAGCAGCAGCTTTATAGTTATAATCAACATTTTAGCTGACACAAGCAAAAATACCAGTAACTGAACAAAGGATAAAATAATTCAAACTGATAAAAGAGTTCCTGGTGCTATGGCTAGCACCTTTTCTAAATAACTATAGATCTCAATTTATGGGGAAAATAAACTGGAAAATAGTCACAAAGATTACTCTGTAAAAACATTCCCTCCCCCCACTGAAAGATGACTCCCTGCCCCCATGCCCCATTCATAGTCCCTTGGGTATCAAAGGGAGACGACCATCAGAAAAATTCAAGATGATTAAGTCACAATTCACAGAATAATAGTTCAGCATCCCTAGCTAAGATTCAAGAGCCATTACGCCAGCTCAATTCTACAAAGGTAACAGAAGGGTGATGCTTCCAGTCCTCTGAATAAAGATATCCCTGCATGCTGGATGTTAAAACCTTTGTTCTCAAGCGAAGTCATTAAAGCATGGGTTTTCAAAACTAGGAATTTTCTTTCTTAAGGTCAAGTTATGCTTTTTAAAGCAAGAAGAAAACAATAAAAAATGCTATTTTAAGAAATAATGATGATATACAAATATTCTTTTCCTTGTTCATTCCATTCTTTTATAGATATATTCCCTTTACTGAAGCTATTTTTCAATCATTTTGCCTTATATTTTCACTACAGAGAAAACAAAGACTGCCATAGATTACCTGGATAACCGGACAAATCAGCAGGCAAGTAGAAGCTCAAAAGGCTTGTTTCTTGTTTCCATGGAGCACAGGAGAGGGAGATCTTCACCTAACGCCACTCCCCTAGCAATCCTAGGCTTTTCCTTTATCCATACATTCCACAGCCTTGGAGGGCATTTGTCAATGATTTTACTGACCACAAGAGGGAAGATAAGAAGAAACCCCACCTCTTCTCTACCCCCAATCATTTGCCATCATCATCTGAAGCCCAACACTGCACAGCTAATGGAAAGGCAGAGCACAGCGACCATGCACATCCCCCTGCATTATACCATACAATGCATACAGACGACAGACAGCAAGTTAGCTCAGCTGACAGTTTTGAAAACAGCAAGCCAAGAGCCTCCCATAAAATCACAAAGATATGTACAAGATCTAATTATAGAACCACAAAAAAATTATTTCTCAATACAGAATTTTAAAGAATTTCCTGAAAGCAGTACCACAAATGGAGTCTTATATGTATGCATTTTGTTGTAATTTTTTGTTTTCTCCTAATAAGCCAAAAAAACCAAGATAGGATTAAAAACAAACAAACAAACAAAAAGACTCCCTTTGTTAGCAATATGACCCCCGCAAAGAGAATGTGAGAAACTAAACAGGAAGGAGGTGGGAGTGGAGGAGAAATAGATAAAAAATTGGGAGGGAGAAAGAAAAATATTTTCTGCCCCAATAAGCCTTATTAAGTTTGTAAGCTAGGCTGGGAGGGCTGAAATTTCTTCATGCTATTCTGTCTGTTTGTGTTTGATTACTGTAAATCTTCCCAGGTCCCCAACTATGCCCCAGGCACTATGATGTCTGGCACACTGTTAACTAGCACCCTTGCCACTTCCAGTGGAATGGAGAGGGTAAGAGACAGACTCATCCATTCTAATCCCTAGAAGCAATTTGATTTTGTTAAGACAGTAATGTGTCAAACATTTCCCTAACCAAAGCACTCTAAGCATTAGCCTCTACTTTTCTGTTCTGAAGCATCAACCCAAACTGACGACCGTTTATATGCACATAACTTCTAGGACCACTATATCAGTACTAAGTGAAAGTTATACATTCTTCTTATAAAAAAAAACATATAATAATACATCTCTTAGATCAACCCTAAAAACCCTTTACCTGCATAAATTATAGTTCAAGTTTCTCTGAATTTATAAAAACCTCAGAACAATAATAGTTACTGATCTAAGAATCAGTTTACAAAAAACCCACATCTTGGCAAATGTAGTTTATAAATGTACATTATCTATAGTCTTTATGCATGTATATACATTTAAATTTTGTGGTTCTTCAAAACAAGACTAATGACTTTTAACACCCTTGAATATTAACATACAGATGCACTAAGCTTATGGTTTCTATGCACTTAACAAGTTAACAGTTAGTAAGCAAAGAAACTATCTTCGATCAGCAAAAGAAATCAGTCAAAGGAGGTGGCTGCCTACTAATTGCTAGTCCTAGTAAACCTCCTCCACCTGGCCTTGGGGCTCCCCCTCCATGCTTAGCACTTTCCCACCAATCTCATCTACCCTAAAAGTCCCCCTTGCCTAGGTCTTCATAGGTCTACACTGCTGAAGTAGTTCCACAGCATATGTATTTAGAACCTGAACCAGTTAATTCCTTATCTTAGCAGTTTACATCATGGGCTACTAGGAACAACTTTAGTCATCTACAGATCAAGAAACATCTCTTTTTGATCAAAATCTCTACAATTCCCCCTTCCTATATAATAAACCAAACCCCTCAACAATCTCAGCTTTCTCATAGACATACTTCAATTTCCAGGCCTTAACTTGGCTTCCCAACTGTTTCTCTTAATAACCTTATTTATGGACATCACCCCTTCTTTCAAAATCCTGTGTCCAGAAAGTACATAATTCAAAGTCCAAAGGAGTACATAATTTTCTCAACTTCACTAAAAATCCAAATAACCAGTCCACACACTAAAAAGGTGCTGAGGCCAGTCCGATGGCTCATGGGATAAAGGTTGCTGAAACTGATCCTCGGGATGTACATGGTAGGAGAAAACAACTCTCACAAGCTGTCCCCTGAACTCTGTGTAATATGCACACACAATAAATAAAAGTAATATGTTTAACTTTAGAGAGAGATAAATGGGAGGATGACAATGAAAATGAATATGTAGAGTAGAGTATTCATAGATATAAAGGATGGGGCTGGGCACTCAGGAGGCGGAGACAGGAAGATCTCTGTGAGTTCAAAACAAACCACGCCGGCCAGGGCTACACAGTGCGAGGGTTCTCATAAAGAGCACATGAATTACAACTTAGCTATGTACTTAAGTGACCTGAAAATTTACGTCTACATAAAATTACTGCCCATGGGGACAGTGAGATGGCTCAGTGGGTCAAAGTGCTGGCCACCAAACCTAATAAGCAGAGTTTGGTCCTCAGGACTCACATGGTGGAAGGAGAGAAATGATTCAACAAGCTGTCCTCTGATTTAAATATGCACAATATGGCACATGAATATATGTATGTGTGCTTGCACACGTTAATAAATTTAGAAAATAAAAATAACAAAAATAACTGCCCATGAACAGCTAGAGAAAATTTATTCATAATTACCAATGGAGAAATAGAAAAACAAACTATGATTCAATCCACACAAAGGAAGACCATTCAACAATTTTAAAGGAATGAACAATTAATTCATGAATCACAGATGAATCTTAAATGTATTTCATTATGTCAAAGAAGTCATATGCAAATCTAAGCATTGCAACTGTTCCATTCATACCACACTTTGGAAAATGTTAAAGTACAGTGTAGAAGCAGATTGCTAGTTGCTAGGACTTAGAGGAATGTGGGCAACTATAAAGGAAGACCACAGAAGAGTGTTTGCAATGCAGAATCTATTCTGTGATATTACAATGGTGGATACATGATCTGTACTTTTGTCTAAACCCACGGAAATACACATCATCAAGTGTTAACCAAACGACAGAAGAAGCAATCTCCCTAGCTGGGCCTCATGGCACAGGCCTATGATCCCTGATAAGGCAAAAGGATCATAAACTGAGGATTGCATTCGCTACAGAAAGAGTTTTAAACCAACCTCGGTAACTCATTGAGACCCTGTCTCAAAAATTTAAAGTATAAAATAAAATTACAAAGGATATAGCTGGGAGGAAGTGTACATGCCCTAGCATCACAAGGACCTAGGTTCAATCCCCAGTATCAAAATAAATCTAAAAATTAAGGAAGTTAACCTAACTTTTGAAAATTAACATTATTACTTGAAACTGTATGGCTAATAACAAAGAAAATTATACATAAATACTGCATTTTAGTTGGAAATGCTATATCATATAGATTAGAGGTTAGCAACTCAGACTAGGGAAGCTAGGGATATATTACTGAGGATGTCTCTCTAGCCTCTTCCGTCTGTCTTTCTCCCATACTTTTAGTAAGTATCTACCTACCTACTTGTGTCTCTCCCCAGCTACCTGGAGGTGAGCAGACTGCTCTGCCATACCCTCACACCACCATGATGCTGCTCTCAGCACAGGCTCATAGCAATGGAGCAAGCCAATCAAGGCCCAATACCTCCGAAAGTGTGAGTCTTCCCTTCTTTAAATGGTTTCTCTCCTTTCTCTTGTTCTAGCAACAAGAGATTGCCACATCCAGAATGGTTTCTCCATTTCTGTGTATATACAGGTATGTGTGTGTGTGCAGGCACTCACACGTGCACCTGTATGTGCATCTGATGATGTGCATGTTAGGGGAAGGAAGTAGAAAGGCAAAGGGGGGTAATTAAGTGGCTCAAGCCGGCCTAGAACTCACTATATAGCTTGAACTCATCCTGTCTCTGACATGCTATGTTAACACCTCCACCCCTGAGCCACACTACAGCCTAAGCCCTACAGGTAACTCCAGTCTATTCATGAGGAAAGCATTACACAAAATTCTAAAATATGTCTATCCAGAGTTCCTGAGAAATGTCAAGTCCATCAAAAACAAAGTCTCTCACAGTTGAGAAGAACATAAGAAGACATGATGACTGAATTTAAAATGGTATCCTGGACAGAAACAGAGCAATGGCTGAGTGAGGTAAGCCAGGCCCAAAAAGAGGAACATGGGATGTACTCACTCATATTTGGTTTCTAATATGTCCATAAATAAAGGACAGTGAGCTTATAATTCATGATCCTAGAGAAGCTAAATTAGAAGGTGAATCCAAAGACAAACATATAGGCATCCTCCTGAATATTAACCTTCATCAGGCGATGAAAGAAGACAGAGACCCACATTGGAGTACCGGACAGAAATCTCAAGGTCCAAATCAGGAGCAGAAGGAGGGGGAGCAC
>NC_022012.1:36934684-36939889 GCF_000317375.1 Microtus ochrogaster
AATTATTACTGAAGAATTACCATAAAAGATCTAAAACTAAGCGAGACAGTGGTGGCACACACCTTTAATCCCAGCACTCAGGAGGCAGAGGCAGGCGGATCTCTGTGAGTTCGAGACCAGGCTGGTCTACAAGAGCTAGTTCCAGGACAGGCTCCAAAACCACAGAGAAACTCTGTCTCGAAAAACCAAAAAAAAAAACCCAACAACAACAAAAAGGAAAAAATGCTAGAAAATCTGAATAAACTATGACCTTAATTTGAATAAACTATGAATTTAGTCTGAAATCTGAATAAACTATGAACTTAATATCATTGTTGATTCATTAATGCTACAAATGTACCATACTAATATAACATGTTAATAGTTGAGGAACATGAGTACCTGAATGGGTTATCCAATATCATCTTCAGTGTCTCGAGCTATAAATCTCTTTCTAAAAACAACTTTTTAGGAAAAAGTTCTCATTACAATGGCTTGTGCAGAAAAAGGGAAGCTCAAGGGAAGAGAGAAGCTGTACAAGCTAAAGCAAAAACTTCATCAGAGCGCTGTAAAGCCGCTCTACACACTGTCGGAGAAGAAAGAACAAAAGGAGGGCCAGTGATGGCCTAACAGGGATGTTAGACATACTCTTCCGACTGCTTAGACAGCTGCACTGTGTGTTGACGTCAATCTCAAGACTCCCATGGATTACAGCAACAATTCACTGTGTAAGTTTCAAAGTGAAACTAGCTGTTCCAGGAGGAGAAGAAAGTCCTGCTTCTAACCTGAGACACACAGTGGCTAGTCATAGGGAGGACAGGAACACAGGGTTTTTCTGGGCACACTTATTTGAATTGTCTTCTGTCACTTTTTAATCTTTATTGGGAAATTACAATTGAAATATCAATCTCTTCCATTTCTTTCTCTGAAAAGGACTGGTGCATGGAATCAAGCCATCCTTCTTCTAAGCCAATAACTGATATTCAACAGTTTAGAAATTCGAAGGTACAAAGTAGGTAGATCTAAAGTAACAGAGCTATGACAGTGACTTGAGTCACGAATGTGTATGACTAAATGCAATCACTCATACATGGAGGGAGGAATACATATTGCCAAATGAAATTTCAAGTTGCACACAATTCATGAGATAAGATCATCATGTCCAGCAGCTGAATGGTGGTGGCTGCTAGAAAAATCAGATTAGACAAGCTGAGCAAAGAAGGAAAGCTGCAGCTATGCACTGATCACGGGAAAGGCCATGATGTGCTTTTATTACTACAGTGGGCAACAGATTCACTATGCTTTCCTAATTTTAGGTAGTGGAGACTTTCAGTGTCGCTGTACTTTAAGAAACTACTTCTGTGGCACACACCTAAGACCCTCGCACTCCAAGAGCCGAAGCAAGATCACAGGATCACCAATCTGGAACTGGCTGACAAAGCAAGTTCCAGAACAGCTTGATCAAAATGAGATTATGCCACCAAAAACAAACAAAAACAAAATCAACCCATCCAAGTACTTCTATTAAAATACTGTTTTAGACCAGATTCATACTGGATCATTTTCCTGGTCTATATTTATTTCTAAACCTAGGGGTAAGTCCCTCAAACAGACTACTCCTAAATAAAAACTCAAAAAGCTACAATTTAGTAATTTAAATATATTTAACATAATATATTTATTTATTTAATATAAATATGTATATATAAATTGTCTTCTCTCACTGTTTAATCTTTACAGCAACAGGGAAAGTGACTAAGGCCTAGCTCTAGGTTATAATCCAAGTTATATCCTCAGTGGAACATCTGCTTAGTTCTCCCAGTTGATATATGACTTTTCCTAGGGAGACTGTTCACCCCAGATAGACTAGGTATGGACAGAACCAGAAAAAGATCTAGCCAAGTCCAGGTTGGTGAACCAGTGAGCTTATTGGGGTTACTTACAGGAAGGCGCAAAGGCAGCTACACCACCAGGAAGTCCCTTGGGTGACTTAGGCACTACCAGAAGTCAAGTGTTTATGTCTTACATACGAAGGAGGGATGGGGAGATGAGGTGAGCCTCTCCCTCCCTGCACAAGGGAATTTTCTTTATCAATTTTTGAGACAGGATATAATTCTGTGTGTGTGTGTATTCAAGTTTAACCTGATATATAAATATATTAAATTTGAATTTACAATCTTGCTGTCATTGGTGGTATAAGCCACAATCCCCAGCAATTAATCACAAAGTAGTGTTAATACGTCACATCTGGTGAGGGTGCCAGGCATGTGACCACAGCTGCTCTGACTGAAGAGAGCAATCAATGAGCATGTCCAGCTCAGAGGAATAAGCCACACAAAACTAAGTTTCATTTTATGTTATTCCCTCAGTCTAAAAGCTGTAGAGACACTTATCCATGAAAACACTGTTAACAGACACTGTCTCCATTATCAGTCTCTTGAAACACACGTGACCAGAATGTTGCGTAAGAATTTAGTATCAGGGCCAGAGAAATGAGTGAGTAAAGATGCTTGCCACCAACACTGATGAGCTGAGTTTGATCCCCTAGTCCCACATGGTGGAAGGAAAGAACCGATTTCCGAGAAAGTTATCCTCTGACCACATGTGCTGTGATGTACACATACAGACACACAAGATATATATGTAGACAGACAGACAGACAGACAGACGTAATAAAGAATTTAGTATGGGCCAGGTGTTGGGGCCAAACTTAGAATCAAGCACTCAGGAGATTAAGACGGGAAAAACACAAATTTTAGACCAGTCTAAAGTTAAAAAACCTGCCATTTAATAGCAGTAAAACTACGTTTCTTCATTTCAAAGAAGGAAATACACTCACCAATATAAGAGAATCTTAAATATTTTTCCCACAACATCTCCTAAACAGGGGGGCTTAGCCACAATGGCTTTATTAAGCCTCATAATTATACTTGCATTAACTTCATCATAATAACTTGATTTTCTATTTGTGTGTGTGTATAAGTGTGTGTGCTGTTGGGCCTTGTATTACTAAGCAAATGTTCTAACATTAAGCACAAACTCTCAAGACTTAATTTTATCACCTTAATTGGAGTATGTCGATATATTTGCTGTTAAAAGCACTATATATGCTTTGTTTTATAATGCTGACTGCAGTTTTTTTATGACTGTCTTAGTGCTGAGAGAAACCAGGGCCTTGGGTATTAGGCAAGCATTCCATCACTAAGTCACACACATACATCCAGCCCTTGCATGAGAATTTTTAACTAGGTAAAAACCACCTCACACACATGTCATTTGATTCTCTGAAGTAATTTTTTTTTAATTTTACAAAAATAGTATTATCCTCCCTATGTTGGAGAAAAGTTCAGCTCAGAAAAGATGACTTAATTATCTATGTGATCTTTGAGAAACAAAGCAGGGACTCAGTCCCAGCAATCCTGACTCTGAGTCTTATAAATTTGCATCTATATAATCTTCTCTTTTTTTTTGTTTTTTTTGGTTTTTCGAGACAGGGTTTCTCTGTGGTTTTGGAGCCTGTCCTGGAACTAGCTCTTGTAGACCAGGCTGGTCTCGAACTCACAGAGATCCGCCTGCCTCTGCCTCCCGAGTGCTGGGATTAAAGGCGTGCGCCACCATCGCCCGGCTTCTATATAATCTTCTAAACAGAACTTTCAGCCCAGACTAAGTAAATTTTATGTTAGATAAGGATAGGAAGGGAGAGGGGGAACTGAGAACAAAACAAGGATGAGAATGGGAAAGGCAAGGAAGAAAAGGGGAATGAATGGAGGAATAAGGAGGAAAGAGAAAAATGGGAAAGACGATGACCAACAATTCATAACAGTAACAAATCATAAAACACCTGGTAATAAGCCTAGCAAAAGTTTCCAGACCCCTGAGTAAAGTTTGCAAATTATTACTGAAGAATTACCATAAAAGATCTAAAACTAAGCGAGACAGTGGTGGCACACACCTTTAATCCCAGCACTCAGGAGGCAGAGGCAGGTGGATCTCTGTGAGTCTGAGGCCAGCCTGGTCTACAGAGTGAGTTCCAGGACACGCTCCACAGCTGCACAAGAGAAACCCTGTCTCGAAAAACCAAATATAAATGTGTGTGTGTGTGTGTATATATATATACTTATATATATATATACTTATATATATATATATCACTAAAATACAACATGTATAAAAAGCATTAAATTATACATGCAATGTATACAATGACAATTTTTTTAAACCTCATTAAGACTCTACATGAAATCTGGCAGTTAATCTCAAAATTTATAAAGACCAAAAATATCAATGAAGCTTTTTTTTTTCAAAGAAACTTTTGAAGAAGAAAAACTAAACAAGGAGTCCTATTATTGGCGGAATATTTAACTGTATCGTGAATCCCAAGTTTGCATTTGCATTAATTAAATAAAATTAACTTTGATCAGGAGGCTGTGTTATCAATTAGTTAACAGAAAGTAATCACAGAGGATCAGAGGGCATCTGGATGAGACAGAGATGCACCAGAAGGAGCAGGAAGGGATTTGGAGTAGCACAGCTTTTTTTGTTGGTAGAGCAGAATGATATTCTTTTTTTTTTTATTTATTTATTAAAGATTTCTGTCTCTTCCCCGCCACCGCCTCCCATATCCCTCCCCCTCCCCCAATCAACTCCCCCTCTCTCATCAGCCCTAAGAGCAGACCGGGTTCCCTGCCCTGTGGGGAGTCCAAGAACCTCCCACCTCCTTCCACTGCACATACTGGCTTTGTGGGAGCCTAGGCAGTTTGGATGCTCACCTTACTAGACCTGGCCCTGAGTTCCTTGCTTTTGCGCTCTCTCCTTCTGCTCCTGATTTGGACCTTGAGGTTGTAGGCTGGTGCTCTAATGTGGGTCTCTGTCTCCTTTCATCGCCTGATGAAGGTTAATATCCAGGATTATGTCTATATGTTTTTCTTTGGGTTCACCTTCTTATTTAGCTTCTCTAGGATCACGAATTATAGCCTCAATGTCCTTTACTTATATGAGTGAGTACATCCCATGTTCCTCTTTTTGGGTCTGGCTTACCTCACTCAGGATAGTGTTTTCTACTTCTGTCCATTTGCATGCAAAATTCAAGAAGTCATTGTTTTTTACTGCTGAGTAGTACTCTTATATGTATACATTCCATACTTTCTTCATCCATTCTTCCATTGAAGGGCATCTAGGCTGTTTCCAGGTTCTGGCTATTACAAACAATGCTGCTATGAACATAGT
>NC_022012.1:36940059-36951261 GCF_000317375.1 Microtus ochrogaster
GCTATCATTGGTGTTTTTTATTTTAGCCATTCTGACAGGTGTAAGATGGTATCTTAAAGTTGTCTTGATTTGCATTTCCCTGATCGCTAAGGAATGCAGAAACAAAATTCCAACCAGGCTGTAGTCTGAACATCCAGCTCCTGCCAAAGAAGCAATCTGGTAACTGCAGAGTTGCAATGGCTGGCTGAAATAGCAGTAAATTAAGGTACAGACACTATGACAAAGATAAAACAATATTTGGTGCTTCAACACGTGGCACAACCACATGGACAGAGAAGTCATATCACCTAGCTGTGTCTGGGCCTCTCCTCTCGAGCACTCACAACAAGCAGCTGCTACTTGCTGGACTCCAGAAAGCAGGCTCATACTTGGAAATTGGGGGGGTGGGGGGAGGACACTTGAGTTAACTGCCAATACCATGGACAAACTAAGAAGTCAGCAGATTTGGTGAGATACTGGGGAAGTCCTTTAGGAGACAGAACATCACAATGCAGGGCACTAGAACCCTGTACGGTGCTACTATGGATGGTTTGAAAATGGTAAATTTAAAGAAGGGGATAAATGACTTAGACAGGATTAACATAATATTGATGGAAGTTACTCTCAGTTTGGAAATTAATACTTTATTCTTCAAAAAATGGCTTGAATAACTGAATCTAACATAACTGTGTCAGATATAATTAGACTGATATATAGAAGCCTTAGAAAGACTTCCTATTGATAAGATACGAGCTTTATTAAGATACAAGATTTAGAAAGACTCACCAATGAAAATAAGAAAAATTTGATAAGATATAAGCTTGAGAAGGACTTACTATTGATAAGATACAAAAGCTTTCAAAAGACCTACTGATGAAAATAAGAAAAATACTCAGACACACAGAGGCATTTAGAGCAGAACCTACCACCCCATTACATTACGATGCTAAAGAGGAGCAGCCAACAGTGATTAGAACACCAACCTTAATTTATCCAGTTACCACACAAGAACAAGCCCCAGGTGACAGGCACCCCCAAGGCCATGCAGAAGTTCGCTGGAGTCCTGTGGAAATGTTAGATTTAAAGAGATTTAAGAAGGCAGTCATTTCAAACGGTATGAATTCATCCTTTGAGGAGCAGATGTTAAACTCATGGGCAATGAGGAATAGAATTATTTCACAAGACCAAAAGATTTAGTAACAGCAATATTGGAAGCTGGTCCTTGGTAACAATGTAAAACATGGTGGAAAGAGGAAGCTAGGGTCTCAAGTAAAACAATGTGCAAGATAGGTCCAGAAGTACAGAGAGAAAAATTCAAGTCATATATGGCTAATATAGCAATGAATTTATGGAAACATGATTAGCAATGAATTTATGGGAACATGATTGTTGCAGCAATGGAAAACACAAATTAACATCCCTCCAACCTAAGAAACAAATGTGATTTTTTTTAATCACTTGGCAACAAGCCAAAGAAATTACAAGGAACTGTCCTACTTGTTCTTTATATAATCAAACTCCATTACCTGCAGGAAGTAACCTAACTCAAAAGGTACTCAAAGAAATGAAATTTGGCAAATGGATGTTTTTCATTTTGCAGAGTTTGATAAATCAAAGTATGTCCACCATACTATATTTACATATTCAGGATGCAAATGAGCAACTGCTTTAAGTTCTGAAAAGGCCGATTCTGTAATTGCACATTTACTGAAAGCCATGGCCATTATGAAGACACCTGTACAAATTAAGACTGACAATGTTCCAGCATATATCACTAGTAAAATAAAAGTTTTTTGCATATTACAACATAAAGCATATTAAGATATACCACATAATCCTACAGGACAAGCATTTACAGAAAGATCTAATTGCACTTTAATTTAAAAGATATTCTGAATGAAAAGAGGTAATAAAGATTCCCAGAGATAGATTATGCAATGCTTTATTGACTTTAAATTTTGTAAATGCTAATAAAAAAGGAACAATGGATGCAGAGACACTGGACAACAGAAAAAACTGCTGAATTAAATCAGCCTATATATTTTAAAGATGTGTTGCTCTCAGAATGGAAACCAGGATATGTATTATGTTGGGGAAGGTTTTGCTTTTGTTTCCACAGAAAAAGAAAAGCTATGGATATCATCAAGATTGATAAAGATTAGAATCAAACAGGAGAGACCTCTTGGTTATGAAAAGTAATAGTTTATTGAACAGTGTAGCCATTCAATCTAAACTAACTTCTAAGGCCAACAAATGCCTTTCACTTGATAATAGTAATAATAATTTTTATTAAAAGAATACTTTTTCTGTTTGCAAAAACATATTTTGCCTTAACAAAGATGGAACCTGACCAAAAAAAAAAAAAAAAAAAGAATTCCCCAAAGTTAGGGTTGGGGGTTTTGTTTGTCTTTCCAGGAGAATAAAAAAAAAAATCCAACCAAGGAATCTGAAAACCACTGGACAAATGAGTGAATCATCTGAAGAACGGGGAGTCATCCAGAGAAAATGTCCCAAGGAAAAGAGTGAAATTGACCTACTGGTATAACACATTTCCAACAGGATAAACTTTCATAAATCTCCCCAAATGTTTGTTACTGCTTCTCTCTACAAATATAAAAGAGAAATGGTCTTTTCATGGTCCCAACTCAATTAAAAATCGAAGCTGGAGCATGGCTCTCTCCCTCTCTAAACCTCTCCAAACAAGCATGCTTGTTAAAGAAAATTCAAAATCTGTCTCACGTCAGAAGAGCCACCTGATATAGGACAGAAGAAAACCCAAAATTAAGCAATTATTCTCTTGTCATGAATCTCATAATCACTTGGTTTTGACTCTTTAAAACTTTTCTTAAAAATAAAAATACATATATGTATTTCTGTCATGGTACTAATGGCTATTTAGAGTACTAACTAATTCTAAAAATAGACTTTATCTAGCTTCCTGTATATGACTTTGGGCTTGAGTCTGAAGCAGGAAACTAGGAACTAAGTTTATGTACCCCAGATATACTTAATAGACTGTGGTCCTTTAACCTCTCTGAAATCTGCTGCATATAACATTTAAAATGTTTAAGTTTCCTGCATTGAACCATGACCATTTCTAACAGCTACCTTGAAGTCTTCAAAAGGATGATGGGGCCCCACCATGACGATTCCACCTGGAGTGTGGTAACACCACTAAGCTGACAAACACCACCCAAAGATCAGCTTTGAACTACAAACTGCTTAGGACAAGTTCAAGGTGGTCCAGCCTCACAGATTACTCTTGCCAGGACTTCAGAGAAGCCCTGCACTTTCCCATCACACACAGACTGGACAACCAATGTTACAACTAGTTTTCCAAGGACTTGATCATTATCTCAATTTTCTCAAGATTCCCTAAAGATGAAGACAACAGGAAGCAATTTTGAGAATACAACACCCACATTCACAAGAGGTGGGATGGGTTTCTGGTCATTTGGTGGGTTATGAATGTTTGCAATTACTTACAGGGGTTAGTTGCAAATTGTTACTGTTCACAGTAAGGAAGGAAACTAAGCAAGGGAGGTTGGATTTAAGGATCTCTTTCTGGAAGAAGAAAAAAAAGGAGGGACTATGGAAAGGATAAAAGCGTAGATTATTTAATCTACTTTAAACTAAAAAGCAACTATTAATCTCGAATATTTTATATTGGTATGGATTTTTGTATACTGATACAAATTCAAGGTTATTTTTGTTAGAACATACTCTTATGTATGTTTCTGCTCTTGTTTAAGTTATTTTTGTAGCTGGGTAGTGGTGACGCAAGCAGAAGGATCTCTGTGACTTGGAGGCCAGCCTGGGTCTACAAGAGCTAGTTCCAGGACAGACTCCAAAACCACAGAGAAATCCTGTCTTGAAAAGCCAAAAAGATATCTTTGTATACTGATACAAATTTAAGGTTACTTTTGTTATAGTGTGTGTGTGTGTGTGTGTGTGTGTGTGTGTGTGTGTCTACTCTTGTTTAAGCTATGTATCTATGCAGCTCATTTTAAAATGTGTGACTAAGGAATACAGGTTAGTAATTAGCCATCTATTATAATCAAACTTGTAGTTATTTTAGATATGTTTTCAAGGTTAAACAGTTATGTTTTAGATATGGTCTTCAGATACTTCAGATACCTACAGAATATGATATTTAAGATGTTTCAATAACCTAAGACTTTTCATGACAATGAGACATGTCTCCTTCCAGCAGCAGCAACTTAAAAAAAAAAAAAGATAATGGGCATCAAAGAACCTTCATATGGAGTTTGCTTTTGTTGTGACAAAGTTAGCCACTGGGCAAGAAACTTCCCTTGCCTTGACATAATATGCTATCCAAAATGGACATACAGGACACAAAAAGATGACTGTCAAACTTTGCCAAGACTAGGTAGGAGAGCCCTTCAAAATTCCTGCTTCACAGAAAAGTCCATTAGATATTCTAGGTCTATAGGCAGAAGATGAATGACCCAATGTTGCAGAGAAACCCTCAGTTGACATCTGCTTTCTGTCATTTCTATAGTTTTGGAAGTTGTGTGCTCTACTCTTCCTGTTTACCCTGGTAATATTATATGGTTCTAAGGTCTCTGATGGGGCTGAAGAATAAGTAGTTATAGTTATAGTCTTCCTTGTTATCAAATTCAGAAAAGAACTCACAAAGGAAGTATAAAGTATATAAGCTTGAAACATAAAAGCTTAAATTGCTTATCTAAGAAAATGTTTTGGAGGTCTAAAACCATATTTTGGGTTGGTAATACAAGATAGGATAGATAATAGAGTAGTTCTCTAAATTTGCCAAATACAAATGGGCTGAACATTGTGAATATAATCTCTACTTGATAATTCTTATTGTATATAGTTTTACTATGTTAGCATTAAAACCTTTCTTTTTATTTAGACATTACCTGATCATTGTTCCTTTTGTATACAGCTTCGCTGTGTTAGAGTTAAAACCTTTCCTTCTCATTTAGACAAAAAAAGAGGAGGGAATGTTGGGGGATATTCAATCACACTGTGTGCATTTGCATTAAGTAAATAAAATTAACCTTGGGTCAGGAGGCTGAATTAACAAGTAGTTAACAGAAAGTAATGATTAGAGCATTAAAGGTCATCAGGAAGGAGAGAGGTACCAGAAAGAGGAAAAGGGAGGGATTTGGAATGGTGCTACTTTTTTTGTTTGGTGAAGCAGAAGGACACTCTTTGGGAGACACCCGCAAGGACAGAAGGTTAGTAGTTGCCACTCAACCTCTCTGAGCTAGCAGGTTTTCACCCCAGCCTTTGAATCTTGAGTCTTGTTTATAAATAGAATGAGAAAGATTTAGTTCAAGCTACCTTTAGTAGCAGTGGCAGAGCCAGGGCTTGCGGGTGCTGATTCCTACCAAGCTACAGCCTGAGCGGCCAAGCCGCTGCCAGAGAAGGAGGCCAGTAACTTAGAGTTGCAACTGCTGGCTGAAATAGCAGTAGATTAAGGTGCAGCCGCTATGCCAAAGATTTAAAAAAAAAAAAAAAAATCTTACTACATTTATGAGGTTGAAATAATCAAAAGAAAAGCATGAGGAAAACTCAGAAATCATTTTTATTTTTTCACCTTCCCCACCCAAGGACGGTGCTAGACAGTAGTAGGTGCTTATTCTGTGTTCTTTTTTGGTCTTATATTTACAGGATTTCAGAATGAAGTAAATCAAAGGGGAAAAGAACATATTAAATCTGTAGATTGCTGCCAAACTGAAAGCCACTGAGTCACAGAAACAAGAAGAGATTCCCATGTTTAGGTTGTAGAATTAGCTGGAGTGTGATGTTCGTGTATACTCCAGAAAGCTCTTTGCTGAAGCTGCATCATTCCGATTAATCTCTATAAAAAGGTAAATACAAAGCTTAAATGGCACATATCAACATCCCTGACTCTCTAAAACTTACACCAGGTAGCTCTCTTCTCTAAACACTAACGAGTTTTCAACTAATGAGAGAGATCGCGGGTACCCTACTATGCACGTCTCTCAGATGCTATTGCCAGTACAGTGAGCTAAACTCCAGACAAAATTTACCCCTCCAAGCAGTTAGATGCAGATGACGTTTACTTAAAAATAGTTTCTAAAGATGGACTATATGTAAAGGAAAAAATGAGTTTTGTACAGATAAGGTTGTCAAAACATCACACTCACTGACCCTGAACAGGTTACTGAACCTCAAAATTGATTAAATACTTGGCTCTAGAGAAATGTTGTCAGGATGAAGAAAGCCAAGTACAAAACCTATAGTCAGGCATCTCAGGTAATAAGCAGATGTTGGTTCCCTTTAATAAAATGGCTACTTACTGAGAAGCAGACCTGTAATCCCACGACAACTCAGGAGGCAAGGTAGGACGATAAGAGTTGAAGGCCAGCCTGGCTTAAGAAGACTTGGAAAACAAGGGCTGGGGATGACACACAGCAGTGGAGTATTTGCCAAAAAAGAAAGTAACACTAAGAAAAAAATATATGAACAAAATTATATTTGAAAATACTAGCAATAAAATCCAAGTCAATGTTTCTGAGAAAATAGCATTAACTCAGTCAGCACAACTACAACCAGGTCATTACCTCAAGCAGGAGGCATTTCATACTTCTTTCTTTTCACACCTCCTGAATTCAGGATGTTCCCCTTAACCATACAACAAAGTTTGTCTTAGCCCATCTACCAGTACCAGTGGTTGGTCACTTAATGGAAAAGAATAGTTACATCAAGAAGGTATTAAACGACACTTGTAGAGATCTTAAACTCTACTTCAACCTAGAATATATAAATGTGCATTCATCTGCCAATTCTTGGATATGGGATAAAACCTTTTTCTTTAACAAGATAATCATGAGTGACTGCATCTTTCTCATATAAACTATACCAAATACGTCAAGGTGAATTTCCAATTCAGTTTACTTACAGAGGAACAAGAAGCAGGATATATACAAAAACATACACTAAATCTTTACCCAAATAACTAAGTTGTTTTTATTCCCATCCAATTTGACAGCATTTTTTCAGTGGGTCTACTTCACATTTCCAAAGCATATAAATTTTTTCACAGATATACTTGAATTTTATAATGATATTTCATCTGTTTTCATAACATTATCAAAAATAATTCCAATATAAGTACAAGACTGGGATTACACCATTCAAGTAGAAGGAGTCTTCAGATATACAAAACTGACTAATGCACATGCACCTCACCTACGGGTGAAGTCCTGGTCTACAGAACAGAATGAATTCACTAAACTCATTAGCTATCTCAGCCACTACTGCACACTCTCCTGCTTCTTAAATAAATTGGCTGCCTCTTCTGTTAAGGTTCTAAGACTCCAAGAAACCCTAAGTGTCTACCCATCTTTATTATGTTACCTCTAAATAGGTTCTGAAATACACGCCACCACCTATAGGCATCCTTGGGCTTTTAACTTCAAGTATAATGTCCTTTCTCAATACTTTCATGACATTTATTTTAGTTGGGCTTTTTTATTTGTCAGCCATTACAATCTTATGAAAGAGCTGGATGTAGGCCAGCTAGATGGCCCAGCCAGTAGAGGCATTTGCCACTAAGCCTGATGACCTGAGAGTGAATCCCAGAAACCACACAGTGAGAGGAGAACCCATTCCCTTGAGATGTCCTGTGAACTCTTCGTGTGTGTGTGTGTGTGTGTGTGTGTGTGTGCGAGAGAGAGAGAGAGAGAGACAGAGACAGAGAGAGAGAGACAGAGAGAGAGAGAGACAGAGACAGACAGACTTGGGTATGGTAGCCCACACCTATGAGGGTAAGGCAGGAGGATGGGAAGTTAGAGTCAGCCAACCTGGAGTATATGAGATCCTGTCTCGGGGTTGGGGGGGTTCTAAAAGTATAAAACTATTCATTATCTAACTTCAAAATTAGAGCTACATACAGAGTTTGGCAGAAAGAATGGAAAACTCTTCCATTCCAGCTTCAAGAAGAATTTCAAATATTTCTGGGAGAAGTCTTTCATTTGCAAGACCATATGTGTGACTAAGACAAGTTTTGCAATCACCTTATCTTGACAAATATATCTATTCATGTGAACAACTTAAATTATCTTGAAATTATAAGTATTCTGTGAACAAAACAAAATGGAGATGAATGCAAAAATAGAACCATAAAATGAGTAAAATATAAATATGATTTTGAATTTTTTATCAAACTGCCTAATTTTTATTAGCGTTTAACCACAGGCTAAGGTAGACCATTAACTATATTAGTCTTTCCAACTATAAGTCTGAAAATTAGGATTCTTGGTTCTTACTACCATAAAAATTTAAAAATATATTCTCTAAATACCTTAACATCCTCAGTTTCTGAGGTAGGCAGCCTCCAAAATGACCCCAACTGATTCTGAGCTCCCAGACACCAATGCCCTTGAACAGTTCCCTGCCAGGGAACAAAGCTGACCTATAAACCAATAGAAGAATACAGAAATGACAGTGTAACTTCTGAGGTCACCTCATAAAACTTACTACAGCTTCCATTCTGCTCTCTCATCAAGCAAAGCAGACTGCCTTAAGTATCCCTAAAGAGATCCCAGAAATGAAAAATGAACTATTGTCTTCTATTAATAATCATCAGTCTCTTGCCCAGTGTAAGTGAACAACCTTAAGAGTAGCC
The DNA here is from genome assembly GCF_000317375.1 of Microtus ochrogaster. Lineage (NCBI taxonomy): Eukaryota > Metazoa > Chordata > Mammalia > Rodentia > Cricetidae > Microtus > Microtus ochrogaster. Next base: position 36,948,683 of record NC_022012.1, read on the forward strand.
CTATCGGCTCCAGCCAAGTCTTCAGATACCTGAAGTCTCTGCTCCACTGGGCAGACGTTTGGACAACAACCTCATGAGGAACCTTGAACCACTCAGTTAAATGACTCCAAGATTTCTGATCATAATTGTATGAGATAATATTTGGTAGCTCTGTCCAAACCTTTTTTTTTTTTTTTGCAAAACAGGCATGGTAGCACAGCTCTATAATCCCAAATATTTCTGGGAGCCAGAAGCAAGAGGAAATCACAAGTTTAAAGCATGTCTGTCTCAAAAATGAAAAGGTCTGGAGACACAACTCACCAGTTAAGAGTTGGCACTGCTCTTGCAGAAGACCTGAGTTTGGTTCCCAGAACTGAGGTTAAATGACTCACAACTGCCTCTAACTCCACCTCTAAAATCCAATGCTCTCTTCTGGTCTCCACAGGCACTGCACTCATGTGAACAAACCCCAACAGAAATATATACAAACACATAATTAAAAAGTAAAAAATAAAATATTCAAAAGTAAATAAGACAAAAAGACACTAAGTGTAATAGCTCATGTATGTAATCCCAACACCTGGGGTATTGAGGCAGGAGGGGTGTTCAAGGCCAACTTAAGCCAGCTAAAACTACAAAGACCTTGTCTCAAAAAAGAAACCTTTTGAAATTAAAAGAGAGCTAGGGTGTTTGCCTAATGTGTGTGAAACCCTAGATACAATCTCTAATACCACCAAAATACATATTTTTTGCACTCTTTTCTTTTTGTTTTGACTTTCTGCACTCTTAAATGCCCTATGATAATGAACAACTAATAGAATGGCTACATGTGGCTACTGAACACTAAAAATGTGGTTAGTGTAACCAAGGAACTAAATTTCCCATTTTTATTTTAATTAATTTAAGCAGCCAAATTAGTATTCGGTATCTACTGTACTAGACAATGAAAGTTTATGGCTCTGGGGATCATGTTGTTACCCTTGTTATTTTCCTATTTGAATTTCTGTTTTGGTTTTTTTCCTGGGGATTGAAGTTTAGGCCTTGCACATGCTACGCAGGAGCCAAGCTCTACAACAGCCCTCCAATTTGACTATTTGACTTCTCAGCCCTTCAAGATAACAGAACACTCTCCAGATTATTGATAGTGATAACAATAAATTTTCCAAGTTGGATAAGCAAAGTTCTTCTTGTTGCTTCCAGTGTGAGGAAGCAATGCTAGCTAAAATGAGATATGGTAAATATTTATGCAAAATTAACAGACTTTTACCCCATAAAGGGGCTGTAAGCATGGGAAAAAACAGTTTCCCAGAATCCTGCAGGCTGAGGTCTGCAGTTCTCCCTCAGGGCTATGATGTCTCCCCACGTGTAACAATGCTTTCAAGAATACCACTTTCTCCATGTAATCTCTTATAAATACATTTTAGACCTAGAAAGATTCTAAAGCAACAATTCTGTAGACTTTCTTTACCTAGAACCTTTTACTTATTCAGTAAAAGACTTTGTTTAGGTGCTTATATTTTTTAAAACAGCTTATATATTAAAAAAACTAATTTTTCTGGTGCTACTAAAATATAAACTAAACAACAAAAAAGGAGATAGCTATGCTAACAAGACATTTTCAATGTAGATTCTAAGAAAAAGCAGGGGGGGGGGGGGAGTGCCAACTTGCTTTTATTACTTATGCTCCACAAAAGCCCTATCATCAGCCAAGCTGGTAATCAACACTTCCTCAATCCAAGCCCTCCACAGGCAGAGAAGCTACAGTTCAAGGTCAGCCTGTGGCAAGAGTGAGACCCTGTTTCAAAAAGAAAAAAATCGAGGCAATGATAGCATTTACCTAGAAAGTACAAAGTCCTGGTTCAAGCCCCAGGACCATAAAACAAGCAATCATATTCTATCAAAAGGCATTTGCTGCTTTGTTTTTCCACCTTACACAGTCAGTATAATAAATTGTGGAGTTCTTTCTTATTGTTTTCTGTCTTCTAACACCAAAAAATATTTGTATCAAACAGATCATAAACATATTAAAAGAACTTAATAATTGTGACAGAAAATGATTTACAAGAAAGGATTAGGCTTCAAATAATAAGGAAGAGAAGGAGGAGGAGAAATGAAAAAGAAGGAGGAGGAGGAGAAGACGAAGAAGACGAAGAAGACGAAGAAGAAGAAGAGGAAGAGGAAAAGGAAGAGGAAGAGGAAGAGGAAGAGGAAGAGGAAGAGGAAGAGGAAGTAACAAGAGGAGACGGAGGAGGAAGAGGAGAAGAAGAAGCAACGGCAGCAGCACAACAGGGTGTGGTGGTGCACATCTATAATCCCAGTCTTTAGGAGACAAAGAATTACTGACTTTTCTAGGACAACCTAGTCTACATATTAAATTCCAGGCCAGTCAGGACTACACAGCAAGATCCTGTCTCTCAAAACACCAACCAAAGTACCAACAGCAAATGTCAAGAATCCTAAATGTGCTGGGTGTGGCGGCTCATACCTACAATTTAAGATTGGACTGCAAGCCCGGCGATGGTGGCGCATGCCTTTAATCCCAGCACTCGGGAGGCAGAGGCAGGTGGATCTCTGTGAGTTCGAGACCAGCCTGGTCTACA
>NC_022012.1:36951361-37001758 GCF_000317375.1 Microtus ochrogaster
AAAAAAAAAAAAAAAAAAAAAAAAAAAAAAAGATTGGACTGCAGACTCAGACCCTGTCTCAGAAACCCAAAAGCAGAGATAAACCCTTCACCTATACTGATGCTATTTCAGTTCTTCTAAAGACTAGGTAAAGCACACACTATGTAGTGAGAGTGAAAAGTAAAGAAAATAAAAGAGTAATGTGTAATAGAAAGTAACCATATTAACATTTTTAACTTGGGAAGTAAAATCAATTTAATCATTATTACTTTGTGGCTGAACCTGAGAGGAAGAGCCCAGGAGGCCAAGCCAGCATAAACAACATGGCAAGATCTCATCTGACAAAACAAAATAAACTGACTTCTTGCTATAATTTCTAGCATAAATCAACAAATATCATTATTACAGATAACCTCCTTAATATGAATTATAAATTTAAGTTTTTAAATATAAAACTAAAAAACTATTATTTAGCAAGGGAAAACAGCTGAAATTATGCATAAATTCAAAATCATTTTACAATCATTAAAAAACAGTTTAGGAAACAATTATTTCTAAGGTTTAAGAGTCACAGTCAAGGAGCTGGAGAGATAGCTGGGACTGGAGCAATGGCTCAGTGGTTAAAAGTTGTGGCTGTTCTTCCAGAGGTCCTGAGTTCAATTCCCAGCAAGCACATGGTGACTCACAGCCATCTATAATAGGATCTGATGCCCTCTTCTGGCATGCAGGTATTCATGAAGAGCACTAATACATAAAGTATAACTAAATAAAATTTATAAAAGAGTCAGAGTCAATAACTTATTGGCCTCTTGTTATATACACTAGCACTTTTTCTTCTTTTTAGCTTGTTGAGACAAGATATGGCTACATAGTCCTGGCTGTCCTGGAACTAACTATATAGACTAGTCTGGCCTTGAACTCTGAGAGATCCCCTCTATCTCTAGTGCTGGGATTAAAGACGTGTATTTACCATGCCCAGCTCAATACAATAGAACTTATATAGATTTTCTTGCAGTCTTCATAGTATATCTCAAAAAAAGTCACTCTGTCTCTCTCTTCTTACTAAGTAACACAAGACGGACTGAACTTACCAAGTAGCCCAGGTTGGCTGGGTTGGCTGAAAATTTGTACCAATCCTTCTGCTTCCTGAGTGCTGGGATTGTAGGCATGAATCATCACACCCATCTGATTTAGTACCATCACACTCACCTTATCTAGCACTTTGACAGATGCTACTCGACAAAGTAAATTTGCTCAAGGTATCCTGGCTAGTATAGAACAAGCCTAACACCAAAAGATAAGACTCTTTTCAACTTCAGCGTCACTCACTTTTCCATTACTGAATCTCTAACGTAGACAAAAATAAAAGTAAATATTACATACATCAAATACAGGATTGAGATATCTATTCTTCTAAAAGTTACTTTAAAAAAAAAAAAAAGATACTGGGTGTGATGGTACACGCATTTGATCCCAGCACTTGGGAAGCAGAGGCAGGTAGACAGATCCCTGAGGTAAAGGCCAGCCTGGTCTACAGAGAGAGTTCCAGGACAGCCAGAGCTAAAACCTGTCACAGAAAAAAAAAAAAAAAAAGAAAAGAAAAGAAAAGAAAAGAAAAAGAGAGAGAGAGAGAGAGGAGGAAAGGAGGAGAGGAACAAGAGGAGGAGGAAGAAGATATGATTACTACTTCTCACACGTAATAGACCTACTCCTATTCTTAGAAACAACAGCTCCCTCACCATTGCACTGAGTAGCCCTGGGGAGGACTTCTTTTCCCTGCTGTTTCCATCCAGGCAACAGAGCCTCTTTTCCTTTAAACACTGTCTCAAGAATTCTAAGCAGGTAGAATTGCTGGGTAAATATAGTAACAAAAAAACCACAAACCCTTTCTAAATTGGCAATAGCATATACAACTAAAATGCAACCAAAGTACTACTGTCCTGACAAGGACGAAACAAGTATTTATCTCTGAAAGCTAGTGTTTTCAATTATGAGATAACACTACAAATAAGAAGAACAGCACATCAAAGAATTATTCACCATGGAAAATTTACTCATTTTAAATAGAATATGTTGCTCTGAGCAACCAAAACCAGAACCAACTCAACAGCAAGAAAAACCCAAATTTAAATAATTTTATTTAAGCTGACAAAAGTCATCTGCAACTGTAGTTTGTATCTCCTACATGGACTCTGAAATTAGATTAACAACAATTTAATTAAAGGAACCAAGAGCTATTTCAATACCTAAGTATCTATAGAAATAAGAAGTCAGTTAAAATTATTTTTCAATAATGGTATTATACTAAAATATTTCTATTATAACAAATATATTGCCGTAATTGTTCACTAAACACTGCAAACTCTCTTTGTTGGCACCACTGTCACATGCCAAGTACAAATTTTAAAAAGGGGTTCTCTCACCCAAAGAAAAACATATAGGCATCCTCCTGAATATTAACCTTCATCAGGCGATGAAAGGAGACAGAGACAGAGACCCACATTGGAGCACCGGACATAATTCTCAAGGTCCAAATCAGGAGCAGAAGGAGAGAGAGCACGAGCAAGGAACTAAGGACCGCAAGGGGTGAACCCACATACTGAGACAATGGGGATGTTCTATTGGGAACTCACCAAGGCCAGCTGGCCTGGGTCTGAAAAAGCCTGGGATAAAACCGGTCTCTCTGAACACAGCGGACAATGAAGACTACTGAGAACTCAAGAACAATGGCAAGGGGTTTCTGATCCTACTGCACGTACTGGCTTTGTAGGAGCCTAGGCAGTTTGGATGCTCACCTTACTAGACCTGGATGGAGGAGGGGGTTCCTTGGACTTCCCACAGGTCAGGGAACCCTAAGTGCTCTTCGGGCTGAGGGAGGGGGACTTGATTGGGGGAGGGGGAGGGAAATGGGAGGCGGTGGCAGGGAAGAGACAGAAATCTTTAATAAATAAATAAATTTAAAAAAAGGGGGTTCTCTCTTTGATTTGTTCTCCACTGTTCACCAAAATTAAATACTCCTACATGTATAACATAAGCCCCTTACTCCCTACAGAGAAATAACAAATATATTGCCTGCACTGATATTCTGAGTCACAATGAAGGCTTGAAGGCCCATTGATTTGCTCAGGCAAATGACATTGATTTCTAAACTACAATTAGACTCCCTTTACTCTTACTATGTTATCATTGTGACAATCTCAGGATGATAGCTCTTTTCTCTGACAATATAGGTGAACATAGGGCTTTTATAAGTGATTCTGATACTCTTCTCCACATTAAATAACATCACTGACTGAGCTCCCAGAAGACTTGGAGCCATTAAGAGCTGGGAAATCCTTTCAATTGGCATTATTCCAACAGAAGCTCAGTAAGAAATGAAACCTCCTGCAAATCAAATCTGTTGCAATGTTATTTTTTTCCAGAGGTTAATTACCTGCTTCTGACACACACACACACACACACACACACACTCACACTAAAGTCAAGTAAAGAGGTTGGGAAAGTAGATCATGTTGTAAAGCCTCCTCCAGAAACACTCCATGAAATCAAAACAAGATCTGGCTGTCAAACTCTACACACTCAATGAACATCCTCTCCAAATGACAGCACTCTAGAGTTCCCAGTACCACTGTCTCAAACCACTAGGCGGTGAGGATATAATATAAGAGGTCATGGTCCAAACTAAACAGTCTCAGTGAGACACTCGCTGGTGATATCAGGATATCCAGAAGCTTCACTGTAATCCCCTGAGAAGAAGCAAGGGAAACAAACAGATAAACCAAGAAAGACATACACTGATCACTGTTGAAGCTAATGACAGGAACACAGAGGCTCAACATAGCACTTTTCGTACTTCTGTATGGAAATAAACCTCTCACATACTCCAAACAACCTATATGATAAGCATTTACTGAACAACTCCTTTGGGAGACTGTATTTTGTCCCTACTTAATTCAGCCTCCACATTCCTTCCTTAGAAGGAGTTCACAGTCTTACCGATGATCACATGCCTTGCAATGTCACCTGTAGGAGAGATTGCATCCCTACCCCAATGACAATGAACTTTATCTTGTTCTAGCCTATGTCCTATAAGCTAATGTGATGTACGCATAATTGAACAAAAGCTTTAACAGTCATCATATGTGGCCTGGTATAGTGGCTCACACCTTTAATCTCAGCACTCCAGGAGGCAGAGTCAAGTGGATCTCTGATATTTGAGGCCAGCCTGGTCTACAAATTGAGTTTCAGGACAACCAGGGATAGAAAGAGAAACCCTGTCTTGAAACAAGCAAGAGTCAGAATAATGCTTCTATCAATGTCCGTGTTCTTGTCTCTGCCACAGTATCCATTAATTTCAGATGGGGACATTCCTTCAGCCAGGTTCCAAAATAAGACCCAGGAAGTGATGGTGCAGCCACTCCACACCTGACATTGCAATCTTGAAGTTTGCTGTAACAGCATAACCTGCAGATATTTGCAGATGACACCCACCATTTTGCGACATGTGCACAGAATCTTAAAATGATAGGCGGCTGTGTTTTGTGGTATTTTTGAAAGCAAGGGGTGGTGATAAACACTTCTAATTACAGCACTCAGGAGGCAGAGATGCGAGAATTTTGAATTCAAGATTACCCTGAACTACATAGCAAGACCTTTTCTCCAAAACAGGAACAGTTTTAAACATAGTTACTTCTAAGTAGTGTGTCTGAGAACCAATGGAGGTGTGGAAATTGAGGAAAAGAGCAGGAAAAGTTACTTTGCGGTGAATTCATAACATTTATTCTCTCTTGGACACACGCAGAGTTACTTAGGCCACTTGCTTCTTCCTTATGCTTTTCCATACCAAGAATATAGCAGAGCTAGTATCCAGCACTTAAAAGTGAACAAGCATCTTTCTGGTCTGGAGGACTGGCAATTAGATTTAAATTTAAACTTACGTAAAAATTCCTCATTACAAATATTGTTTCCTTTTTAAGTATCATGGACTAAAGGGAAAAAAATAAAGTGTAACATTTAATTCTATCAGTTTGCTAACTTTTAGGTTTCAGGAAAGTAAAAATTTTTGCGTATGGATGATGAAGCTACTGATCAAAAGAAAATTCTCTCCATTTCATTGTTTTAGCTTTTCACTTACCCCATTGACGAAGTAGCTTGTTCTAAGTGTTAATTCTGTGAACAGGACTTCACCAGTACTATAGACAAGTGTCTACAGCTTCCTTAAGTTTCCTCATGTAAAGGCCAGGAGTGGTGGAACATGCCTTTAATCACTGAGGCAAAAGTAGAAATAGGTAGATCTCAGTGAGTTCAGGGCTAGCCTGGTCTACATAGAGCAGAGTTATATACTAAAATACTGTCTTTAGGGGCTGGAGAGATGGCTCAGTGGTTAAGAGCACTGACTGTTCTTCCATAGGACTGGGTTTCAATTCCCAGCACCAACATGGCAGCTCACATCTGTCTGTAATTCCAGTTCCAGGGGACCTGACACCCATGGCAAATGCTAATGCACATTTAAAAAAAAATACTCTTTATAAGAGGGAGAGAGAGAGAAAGAGAGAGAGAGAGAGAGAGAGAGAGAGAGAGAGAGAGAGAGAGAGAGAGAGAGAGAGAGATTCTTTCCCTGGGTGGTGTATGTGGGTACATATGTGTGTGCGTGTGGCTGCTTAAGCATGTGGAGATCAGAAGTCAATTTTTTGGTGTCTTTATTGCTTTCCACCTTTTTTTTTGAGACAAAGTCTCTAACTTTATAAATTTTACATCTGTGTGTGTGTGTGCGCGCACACATGAAGTGTCACAACACTTGGGGACACAAGCACCACAGCATTGGTGTGTGTTAGCAGAGTGTTATGGCACTGATGAAGAGGTTGGAGGACAACTCTTGGGATACAGTTCTCAACTTCCATCATGTAGGTCCCAGGGTTGCTGACAAGCACCTTTACCCACTGCTATCTCGTAGGCCCAGAGACAAGACCTGTCACTGAACCTGTAACTCACTCATTGGCTAGGACGGCTGACAAATGAACTCCCATGGATCTGCCTATCTCCACCCCTCCCCGTTGCTGGAGTTACAGATTTCCACTGTGCTCCCCCAGCTTTTACATCAGTGCTAGAGATCCACACTCAGGTCCCCATGATTACATGGCAGGTACCTTACCAACTAAGCCATTTCCCTAGTCCCAGAGAGAAAAAATTCTAACCATGATTCTGGTGGTGATTAGAAACCACTTAAATGGCCACAGAAATCAGTTCCACAAAGTAACACTGTATTGTACCACCATGTTTTCACTTGGGCTCAACAATATCAGACCATCAGAATACTCTGCAAATACAATTAGAAACAATGTCTGTACTTCCCATCCTAGACTCTAGAAGACCTTTATAAACATCAATTTAACTCTCACATCACCTGAGCCATGGGTGTTACACAACACTGTAACCGGCTATCCAGCTACCATAAAATACTCGGATACCCCTTCAACAGTAGTCACCCTGAGAAGTCTGGCCCAAGCAGCCTATAAAACAGGAAATATGCTGACAGTGCATGTGCCACCAACAATCTCTAAGAAGACCAGACCTTCACCCACAATAACCACTTCCTCTGAGTAAACCACAGAGAGACACCAGGCAAACCACAGCAGATCATCATGTGTGTTGAACACAGGCAAGACAGATAACCCATCTAAAATCTATACAAAAACATAAGTGAGCTACATGTATTTACATATTATTTAGGGACATTTTATTCTACTAATAGGTACTGTCTGCATTAAGTGATTGACTTCAGAGTTAGTACCTTCGGATGCTCTGGGTTTTATACGAAAATGAACATTTTCTGAATCCATGGAAGATCTAAAAAAAAAGCTTCTGACATATTAATTATACAAACTGAAAAGTTTATATTTAATACTATATTATAGTTCAAAAGTACCATCTTTAATAACTACAATATACTTTACAATGTCAAAATAAATAGCAGTGTAATCAGTGGCTAACATTAAGACATCTTCCTCTGTCCTCCCTTCTAGCATTCTTTTTCTTTGAAACAGAATCTCACTATGCAGCCCATGCAGGTCTAGAACTAAAGATCCTCCTGCCTTAGCAGCCAAGGGCTGGAACTAGAGGCATGTCAGTACTATATTTTTAATTGTTTGCTATATGCTTGCTATACATAGTCCCAAGCCAGAAAGACTTTTTTCTTTTTTTTTTTCTGGCTATTTTTTTTTTCTGGCTATTAAACTTGCTTGTCTCTAAACAGAAGGAAGCCACCTAGGCCTGACACATGACCAAGACTTTAAAGACCAAGAGTCAGCACTTGAATCCATTAAAAATCATTTAGGGTGTGAGTCTGCACTCTCAGCTGCACTGAGGCGTGTCAGTTTAATACAGGAACCATAATAAGGTTCTCCCACTAAGAGTCAAAAACACACGCTTATGCACTTGGAGAACAGCTCATCTTCAGAACCATCACATACTACTCAGCAAGACCACAGTCTACACAGTATTCCAGGAATCAGTTCCGCAAGCATCATACAGACATCTCACACATGACACCAGACATCCTAAGTCAAAAACATAAAACTCATATTTTCCAAATTCCAAAACTTACTGGTAAAACCTAAAAGATCAAGAATAGCTACTTAAATAACATTAGGCTAATTATCAAAGGAGAAAGTCTACTAAAAAAACATTGAAGAGTTCTATAATCTTAGATGTTTTACAGTAATTGAAATATACACTTTTTCCTGTTGCGATCTTGTCAGTAATAATTCTCACAAATACAAGGAAGTAAAATGGTTTTCTGAGATTCATTTTTAATTATATATTTTAATTATATGTGTACTTATTGGAGGGTACCTGCTTATGAATGCAAGTGCTTATAAAGTCAGGGGCAATTCATCCCCCCAGAGCCTGACCTGCAATGTATTAAGAGTCTCCTGATGTGGGTGCTGGGAACTGAACTTGGGTCCTCTACAAGAGTAGTACATACTCCTACCCTGAGCCATCTCTCCAGACAGAAGAAAGCATTATTTAAATTTTAACACTAATCTATTCTAACAGGAAATTACTACTAAGCAAGCACTGCAGAGCTATTTCTTAAAATTAATATGAAGATATAACGGATATAACATTTTAAGTAACAGACTGAACCAAACCACTAGAAGAATAACAATTTCCATATGACTCTTACCATATTACCTTAAAGCTACAGTTGTGTTTCTTCATCCCTAGCTTTGTCTTTACTTCTGACTAATCAGAATCAGCAAAGGCTCCAGACAATATTTCTACATTCTACTTTTTGATGTATTAGGGGAACTACATTTGAAAGAATCACTTTATAAAGAAGTCTTCTAAAACATGAGTAATTGTTTAATTAGCTGATTTGGTAATTATGTTATTTGTATATGTTTGTTTCATTTGGTTGCTACAATCTCTTACACCTATTCTGAATGCTACCTAAAATAAACATAGAGCCAGAGAATATAGCTGTTTGCCCAGCAAGCCTGAGGCCCTGGATTTAATCACGTACACGCATACCTCTATCTATCTACATTTCTTCTGAGAATCTCTTCACACATAATTTGGGGGCTAGGGCTGGAGAAAAATCAAAGAATTTAGAATCACAGTAAAAATAAGTTGTAACTTGCTTCTCTAGAATATGAATCATATAGAATATCACATTTTGTACCAGGAGACCAGCTAAGAAATGTACTAGGATAGCAAGTCAGGCAAAGCTAATAAAATATTAAGAGAGACAGACTGATATTTAGACAATGGAACAAGAAAAAACATAACTTGACTAAACAAAGAATTAAGGGGAAGAGAACCATAAGGAACACAGCCGCTAACCACGAGAACCAATACAAGCATGCAAACTCAAAACGGCCAGAGAGCATCATTTGGCCTTGTACAGCAAGGAGACACAAGTTACCAGGACAACTTAAAAAGAAAAGCTTGAGCCGGAGAGCAGGAAAAGCTTCCTGACTACAAAACCTATTGGCGGCGTTGTTCAGTCTCCTGAGGAAGTGACAAAAGCATTATTCTCAAGAGATATTTAAAGTTAGCATAGATAAGGGACCAGGAAGAAAGCATCCTGTGAGAAAAAAATATCCTATTCTTTTTTGGTGAGGTTGGAAAGCTACTAAACAATGGTGAACAGAAAAAAATAATAATATATGCAAAAAGAAAACAATTTAAGGTTTTAAAAAAAAGAGCTAGGCAGTGGTTGCACATGCCTTTAATCCCAGCACTTGGGAGGCAGAGGCAGGTGAATGTCTGTGAGTCTGAGGCCAGCCTGGTCTACAGTGGGAGTTCCAGGACAACCATGGCTACACAGAGAAATCCTGTCTGGAAAAACAAAACAAACAAATAAACAAAAATGAAAAGGACATCTTGAATCCAGAAAAATCCAGATTCAAGCAGTTTTCTAAGAATTATACTACCACAGAATATCACTGCATACACAAAAGAGTATTTTACTCAAAAGGAGTTATGTCAGTATTCTGAAGATTCCTAATTAAGAGAAGGGATCATATCTCCATGTTAATCAAATCATCAGATCCAAATTTTAACAGAGGAGACAAAATTAAGCCTCCTATTTCTGAAAACATCATCCCAGTCCACTTCTGGGAGATAATTATGTAGTAAGACCTGTTTGCGGCTGCTTTGCTGGAGAAGGAACGCCAGCACTGTCACTGCCTTACAACCCCACCACCAAGCAGCATTTCTGATAACTGTCAGACAAGCACAGTTAAAAATCCCTCCATCACCTGTGCAGAACCATTAGAACAGTTAACACTACAGTGCTAACATGTGAACAACCAGAAATCACTAACACATAAAGTGGTATCAGCAGGCTAACACATTTTTTATGATTTCAAATAAAACATCCTTTGTCCGCTCATGAAACAAATACATGTACAATGAGTGTGCTTTTAATATGGAAGACTACAACTCCAATTTTTTTAAAAAGGTTAATTTGGATTCTCCACGTTGACTGGTAAAACTATAGGAGTACATATACTATAATGCAGACTTATACGAATCAGGACTTTATTCTGAACTTAGAAAAGACAAAACATTATGAAGCTGGCAGTATGACCCTCCTTATTCTCAATTTCAAATCGGTATTTAAAATGGATCCATTTCATAAGAAAATGTTACAAATAATTACACCTTACAGATAGTGACTCATGCAACCTTGAAAATAACACACAACACTAAGAGTACAGTAGGTTGCTTGTTTTTGTTATTAACTAGAACTTATAAGACAACTTTGACAGAAAAAATGAATAATAGCTCTACTTTATATATGAATGTAAAGGTATAGGTCTCAATGTTACTTTAAAAGCTTGCTTAAAAGTTAACCTTAAAGCTAAATTCAGTGCTAAGTAAATTCCAACATATCAAAACCTTTTGCCAATCTACAAATCAAAAATGGCAAGATCTGCAGGACCAAAAAAAGTCCAGGACCAAAATTAAGGACCAAACAAAGTCCATGGAGCTCAAGGAAGACTCTGCTGACTTTCCAACCTGCACCACCCTTAAAACTTGCTGTTACAGAATGGCCTGAAATCATTCACTGGGTCCACTGAAAAATACATTCTCTCCCCTCTACTTTTTAAATGAAATGTCAATCGCCACAGTATCTTCTATTCTAGGAATAGAAGCAAGCCGGGGAGCACTGAAAGTTATTAGGATATGTTAGGGCTAAAGACAGCAACTAATGCAGATAGAAAAATGGCAATCGGACATCACTACCACTTTTCTAGTCTTCTGAACTCACAACAGTTACAGAGCCAAGTGACCAGAAAGCATCCATAAAATATTTGATTTTAAAAAAGGCTTTTCAGATATACTACATAAAAACAACAGCTTTTATAAACATACTTCATAAGTTTGAAGCTTTAAAAAATAGTGGGTGCCGGGGTTTAAAAAGAGAAAGAAAAGGAAACAAATGAATGTGTGAATTTAACTGCAAAATAATAACAGGATGTAACAGAGTTCTGAGTATCCAAAGTGACCAATCAGAGCCTAAACATAGCTGAATTCCATCCCAGCCCCAGCACGTCCCTAACACAAGAATAAAACCCTTCTTATCTTGTTCAGCCATGTGTCGCCTGCCACAAACTGCAAAACAGAACAACGCCCAAAACCAGCTCGTCTGATTTCAACTGAGGACAGACAGACTCTGTAGTCAGGAGCACCACAATGAAAGAACTCCAACTCACACAGCTGGCCTGGTGGCTTTGCACACTCTACAGAACAAAGCCATGCCACATACAGTACTTCAAACTTGAAAGGGTCTCTGAAAAGCTACATTGGCACTATTAATTTGCCAACAGCCCTAGAGTCGGCAAAGTCTATCTACTGTACACTGGAGTCAGTGAGAGAAGATGTACAGAAAGCTGAGGGAAACTAGGTTTTACATGGAGAACTTTGCTAAGGCTCTCTGGCATACAAGCATTACTAAACCAGTACTTCCAGATTTCACCTCAACATATATTCAAACCAGGAACTACTCTCTTAAAGAGAAAGGGCTGCCTCACATTTGCAGAGACATTTACAAGAAAAAGTAGTTGTCACATACTAATTCTCTTTTTTGAAGAAAGAAAGAGAAAAAAGAAAAGCCAAACCCCAGTGCCTGACAAAGATCAGGATTTCAATCAGTTTTAAAATAACCCTTCTATAATCTTATTTTATATGACTCAGTTGTCTAAAGCAACCTAGTAAAGGTTTACATTGAGAATACCCACAAAGCATTAGCATATTGAGACTGCTTCCCTTTACCAATGTCAACTTTATTTCCTCTGTGTTTTGATACAATATGCCTTTAAGCATGTTGGGAGGAAGAGGCAAGCAGAGCTCTATGAGTTCGAGGCTAGCTTGGTCTACAGAGTGAGTTCCATGACAGTCAGGGCTGTTACACAGAGAAACCCTGTCTGAGGGAGAAAAAAATATTAAGAAAAAAAAAGGGTACAACACTCGATTTCATAGGATGTGCATCCACTGTTCGCACACAAATACATAAGAGCAAGAATCCTGCAGGGAAGGAGCCCATCTCTTCAATCCCCAGCACTCTAGAAGCTGAGGCAGGGGACTGAATGTCTTGAGCTGGAGGCTATAGACTATGTTACAAGTACAGCCAAAAACATGCAGCAAGAATCTGACTCAAAAACAAAACAAAACAAAACAACGCTGGGTTCCAGAGGTGGCTGAACACTTAAGAGCAGAGGACCCAAGTTAGATCTCCATTACCTAGGGTAGACAGCTCACCATCACTCTGGGAATCCTAAAGCCACTCCTAGCTCTGAGGCACCTGCACTCAAATGTATATACCCACACAGAGAAACACATATGCAGAAGTAAAAATACAAAAATAAATCTTTAAAAAACTGCATGTTTATAGTTCATATGTTCAATTACGTTATTAAAAAGATCCAAATTTCAATGTTTTCTTTCCAAGAAAGAGAACAAAAAACCCTGAGAAGCAAAGTTGGTTTAAGAAAAAAAATCCTTACATGGGAGCTTTTGTGTGACTTTTGTGTGCAATGAGTCAGTGACTCTAAATTCTGTTTCTACAAATTAAACTCCGCAGCATCTTAATGAAAAGCAGGACTCCGTCAGTTTCTGGAAGTCTGCTTATCTACGCGCTCAACTGACAGGACAGGAATTGAACGAACCAGCAAAACAATTATCTGGACACCTGTGAGTGATTTCTCAGAAGCAAACACCATGAAAGGAGAAGGAGCAAGGATGGGGAGGCGGGAAGACACAAAACAACTGTCTCTACATATATGTAAAGTGTATTTGCAGGAAAACTGAAAACGAAATTCTGCCTAGCAAAGTACACAAACAAAGGGTAAACATAAGTAGTTTAAATATTTAAGGGCATCTTTTAGGTGAACGCTCATGTGACACTGCAAAGCATCAACAGGAAAAGGAAGTTCTGTCTCTGGAGGAACTGTTATGGTATGATAATGGAATTTGGCCCCTTTAAAAATCAACAAATAAGTCTCACAATTGGGTGAGACTCTCTCAGCAGAAATTAAACTGCTTTCTGCAGGAGCACTACTGTTGCACTTAAAGACTCTGCTTCAAGTATTTGGATTTTGTTTTGTTTTGGTAACAATATTTAGGTTAACTTAAAAAAATAGCAAGCTAAAATTTGGAAGTAACATACAATGTCATAATTAAGTTGAGAAATAAATACGCTCAAGGAACCAACTTGCTTTCACTGAAAAGTACTCAAAAGAACTCTAAAGTGTCAGAGAATGACACTTGGCCACATCTTCTATACATAACGCCATGCAACCCTGATTAACAAACAAGATCGACCTGCCATGCCTAAACCAGACTTGGGGTTTACATCTTTAAATGCTAGAGCGTCTTGAAGATGAAATATAAAAAAGAATAATTAGAAGCAGGCCCCATGATTTTCCCTCATTTCCTTCAGCTCCTGGAAACTGTCCCCAACAAGAGCCCGTGATTTACTGGTAGTGTCAACATTCTGGAAAATTAGGTAATTAATAATTAAACACTGTGCAGGTCACGTAAAAAGAGATCAGATTCACAAATCACCAAGTTCAGATTCACAAATCACCATACAGCAGAATGAAAATTAAGTTCACCCACAGAAACTCCTAAAATGAAGAGTCTAGAACTACCACAGGACAGGAATCAACCTGATGATGCACCAATACCCACCGACCTCGGGCTCTGACCTTCACCCAAAATGACCTTCCTCTGGCTCCAAAATGAGCACACTATCTTAATGCACCCGACAGAAAACCACAATCCTGGCTTTCCTTCATTTCCTCTGAGAATATGGGGAAAGTTTCTGTCCAAAAAAACTGCATTTCCAGATTCAATCAACCGGATAACTTGGCAGCAACCCTACTAATTGCACAGCTCCGAAACAACCTTCTT
The DNA here is from genome assembly GCF_000317375.1 of Microtus ochrogaster. Taxonomy (NCBI): domain Eukaryota; kingdom Metazoa; phylum Chordata; class Mammalia; order Rodentia; family Cricetidae; genus Microtus; species Microtus ochrogaster. The sequence continues at coordinate 36,965,264 of NC_022012.1, forward strand.
TCCTATGCCTGTCAATTGCACCAGTTGAAGGCAAATCTGCGATCACCGACTCCCCTGCTGCGTGGGGCCAAATCCAAGGAAGGTTACCGATAGAGGAACTTCATACCCACCTGTCCGTGATAGTAGACTGTGTGCCACTCATTGGGGCCCTTGGCGAGAGGTCTTCTTTTTATCCAACTTGCATTTTACAGTAACACCTCCACACCCCACCCCCAGTACTCTGGGATCAGGCTCAATTTCGGCAGGGACACAAAAGTCCAACTCAAAACTCCATTCAGTCATCTAGAACATCCGATTGCAAGGGGTCAAGGAAAGGGGATGCGGGTTGAAGCAAAACAAGTTATCTCCCCAAACAAACCGAACAAGTCGGCCACAAGGCGAGTTCTAGAATTAGGAATGATCCTCAGCAAAGCACGAAGAGGAAAACTTCGTCAGAGGGAAGTCGCGAGACGGGATCCCAGATCCCTCCGGGGCTGTGGTAGGATCGGCTCGAGGACGGGCGTCGCCTCCTGTCCCGGAGTCGGCGGGGCCCGGCCCTCGGGTCCCCGCTCTATCTGGGGCTGCCGGCCGCTCGTGGCCGCAGACTCCGCCGCGTCTCGCGCCGTCCCGCGACCGGTTCGCGCCGCCCCATGTCCCCGGGCCCGGGCCCTGAGCTGCTCCGCGCCGCCCCCACCCGGCACCGGCCGCCGCGCTGACAGGGTCCCTGTCTCAGTGCCGCGGGCAGCTCCCCATCCCTCGGAGGCCCCCGCGCTTCTTCCGCAGTGGCACGACGGCTCCTCCCCGACGCTCTGGTAGGCGGCGGCTCCCGCGAGGAGCGGGAGGTCCCGGCCCGGCCCGGAAGCCCGGCCCCCGAACAGCGACGGCGGCGGCGGTGGCTGCTCCGCGCGGAGGGCCGCTCGCCGGGTCCTCAGGGGCACTCGCGGGAGCGCGCGCAAGGCGGGAGGGGGGCGCCGGCGGGGATGGGCCTTGCGACCACCGCGGACACGCGCGCGGGTTCCGGTTCCGGTTCTGTCTCCTCGGCCCGGCGCGGCTGGAGCGCGCCGAGCCGTCCCCTCCCCCGCCGACTTTTTGGGCCCTTCTCCCTGGGACTTCGGGAAGCCGCTTCACCCGGGATCCCTCCGCTCCCGGACTCTCCAAACTTGCGCGGATACCTCCGCGCAACGCTGTCAAGGGGGGTGGAGGGGAGCGAAAAGTAGTTCTGCGGGGCAGAAGCAAGCTGCTTCTCTCTCCGCCTCCAGCCGCTGTCCTCACTGTCCCTGAATGCCCTCGAGGTCCAGTCCAGAGTGTAGCTTCCACCCGGGACAGCAAACGAGCCATTCTATAATCCCGGAGTTCACATCTAAAGGGTCTTCGGGGAACTCTCTGCCTCTCTCGAGCTGGAAACTTTTATTCTTGAAGGGAATGTACTCGTTCCCGGTGCCAAATGCTTTTCATGGCTGTACACGAGCCCGGGTCCACGTGCCCCGACAGTGTTAGGCAAACCCGCACAAAGACAGGTTTGGGGGTGGTCCACTCACCTGGGACACCTGCTGGCCTAGCCTTGCATCCGGGGGTGGCCAGAAAAGACAGAAAAAAGGATCTGGGCCCACACTGAAGCCAGGAGTTCCTGATATAAATATTGCTTTTAGGCTGTTTTGCCTTGGCAAAATGCACTGTATTATTTGCCAAATTGAGAAAGCATGGTGCTTTCCACAGCAAGTTAATAAGCTTGTTGTGAAAAGAGATGGGAGAAGAAATACATGTGTCCAGTAAACAGTATCAGGGATCCCTTTGAAGAGTTCCCAAAGATTGTTTTCCAGTTTCTTTTTCGATGGGGTAGAGGCATTCAGCTATCCATGCAGTTTTATAATTGAATAATTCTGTCCCTGAAGAAATGAAGTACCACAACACAGCAGGGTTCTCCAATTCTGCCTGCAAACATCAAGTGGCTATTCCTTTCATACAATTATCTTTAGACTTTGGAGCTTCGAGCCGTGTCAGTGGGAAGAGACTTCGGCCATTTTGTGGAAATCAAATCTAATAAACTGCATGTGGAGAGGAAACAGTTACCTCTTAATAATGCTGTTTCCAAGTCATTCCACAACAGTTCGTGGAAGGATTCATTATCCCTGAATAGATGTATGAGCTCAAGGTGACGTGAGAATAGGGTACAAAGGGGGGAAGATAAACAGGCGCCTGAAATGACTCTCTTGCTGGATTTTTTTTTTAAGTTCAGGGCACAGCCAGCTAATTTTGTAATGTTTATTTTTGGAAAGAATAGAAGCAGATTCGAGTTCAAGCCACTTTCCCAATGATCAGACCTGGACACGTTGCCATCTGCTGGTAAATCCCAACATGGCAATTCTATCCTGAAGACGCCACTTGTTTCTACCTATAGCTGTAAAGAGTTCCAGAAATCTATATGCAATAACCAAAATGCAGACCTTAGCCCCGAGCTTCCTCAAGTTGTCTCGCGTGTGCTGTCCTCCTTGCCTTGCTCTAATCGTGTTACAATGCAAGCTTCCAATGAATGGAGTCTGATGACTCATCAAATCATGCACTTTAAAAGTAAGTTCCCATCTTCCTTTCCAGTCCGCCTCAATGCTTAAGTTTCAGGAATAAAACAAACTGGGAACGTTTCCTAATTCACCTTCTCTTCCTTGCATACAAAACCTTTTGGCAAGCTGCTTTCCACATCTTTCCAAATTTAACAAACCCCAAGGTTCTAGCTGTGAGCAGAGAAGGCATTTTGCTGTGGGAAAGCTTCAGAAGATGGTCAGCAAAGGACTGAATAGCCAGCAGTCACTCACTCCAGAACTGCTGTTTCAATAAGGAGAATCTCTAATCACTAGCAAGGCCTTGGTTTTATCTAATTATCCCGAAAGCCTGGTTGTAGCTGTTGACTGTTCCATTGTCCAAAAAAAGTCTACCTATAGAATGCATTCAGCAGAGCTAAGCAAACTAAGGCCCACTCCCTAGGTCATACATTGCCCTTTACCTAGGAAGGTGACAGCAGTGACCCAATCACTGGACGTGCAGTTTTCCAATAAGACTTCCTCTAAGCCACATTTGTCCTCTGATCCATTGTTTCAACATGTTTATTAAGGACCTACTGTGTCCAGAACTGTTCTAAATATTAGAAATCCCATCGAGCTAAATATGGTAGCTTATACCTATAATCCCAGTACTTGGGAGGCTGACGCGGGAGGATTGCTTTGAGTTTGGAGGTAGTCTACATAGTAAGTTTCAGGCTAGCCTGTCTACAGAGTGTGTGACCCTGTGGGGGAGGGGGGCACAGAGGTGAGGATATAGCTCAGTGGTAGAGTGCTTGCCTAGCAACCCTAATGTGTGTGTGTGTGGAGGGGTGTTCGGGGCAACTGCTCAAACAGGTGGCAAAATCAGAATGATATTCTTCCTCTTTAGGCAAACTATTTCTGTGTGCTGATTGCTATCTTCCCTATAAAAAAGTAGGAATGATTAATGCCAAAGAGTAGATTACTGTCACCCACCACGAAGTTGAATAGATGTCAACATTTCTACAAGCCAAAGGCTGTTAAGTCACAACCAAGATACAAAGGCAGACTCTGGGTTTATAAAAAAGTTACTTTATTTTTTTATAAAATTTAGTACAAATTGTATTGAAATATAAATCCTTCTTGAGCATATCAGTTTTGACTGCGCAGTAATTCAAATGCAAGTATTTCCTTTTGTCTGGGGACACATCACAGGCCAATGTGCCCTTCATTTACCTGGGTTGTAAAAAACAGGCGACCTCTTAACTGCTGAGTCATCTTCACATTGATCTCTGAGAGAGCTGTCTTCATAGTTACTAGTTAGAACATCAAGAAAAGCGGAGATGAGGAATTCCCCCCCCCCCTTATCACTTGTTCAGGTGTCTTGTTATCAAAAAATAAATATAAAACCTGCAGACATTCCCTGGAGTTTGCCTCAAACAGAAAGATCTACAATCTTTACTTCTGAGGGGTAAGGGGGAAAAGAACCAGTATTAGATTAAGCCTGCTCACTTGTCTGGTCTGGAGCAGGTTGCACGGTGCCAAAATAAAAAGTCAGTTTTGTTTTTTATTTCCTTTCTGCTTGTGTGCCAAGTTACTCTTTTTGACGACACTTTTGCTGAAATCAGCACTCCCCAGTTTCCAATTCTGCCCACAGTTTTGCTGGAAAGGAACACATGAACATATCTGGGACACAAATCACAAAAAAAGGCGGGGGGGGGGGGGCATGGTGTTGTCTTTCCAAAAAACAAAAAGGAAAGTCCAAGAGCTAACAGCCACCTTAAAGGTCCACAGTTAAAGTGCCTTTCCATTTGCAAGAACGTCTACACGTTTCCAGCCTCTCCCCCACGACTAGTTTCTGTGGCCAATACCATCGATCACAAGGTCACTCACTGGGTCAGTGTTACCAGTGACTATAGAATGAGCGGACACTACTTGCTGACCTTTACAACCTTGCTTCAGTAGCACCTTTTCCTGGCTAACCAACCGAATTTAGCCAATCACCATTGATCTAAATAACGGTAAAAATACCAAATAAACAAATAATACTTTTTTTTTTTCATTAAAGCCCTACATTAGAGCCAGGCATGGTGGCACAAGAGTGTAATCCTAGCACTGAGACTTAAGAAGGAAGGATAGAGTTCAATGCTAGCCTGAGCTATGCAAGCAAGACCATATCTCAGGAGAGGGAGAAAAAGTGATTAAAAGGGAATGTATCGGCAACAAAGAAAAAGGAGGAAGGAAGGGAAAGAAAGAGGAAAAAGGAAGGAAGAAGGAAGGAAGGAAGGAAGGAAGGAAGGAAGGAAGGAAGGAAGGAAGGAGCCTCATCACTCTGAGGCAAATACGTACACTGAAATCTTTGGTTCTAGTTTGCAGTATATACCAGGAGCTGAAACCTGAACTCCATCTCAAGTACAGTGGAATCCGCATGGTAAATCCCCATGGAATTTAGCCATGGCCTCTCATGCCTAGCAGATTAATTCTCAAAAGCCCTGAGAACTGGCATACTTTTCCTGGTAGGGCAGAACCCGTACAACAGGACTAAGTAAATCTAAATCTACCCACACCTCATTCATCTTGCATCCAAAGCATTAGCTCTACAGTTTTTTGCACACATAAGAGTTAACATACCAAGCCTGAACTGCTATCCTTGAAAAGGCCTGCTTGCAATGCTGGCCCTTGGCTGGCACCTAGGAACTTCAACTTACAGTGGGCTCCCACCAGAAACTGTTAAGACTGGTGCACTGCTCCTAAACTGTTTCTGAAGCAATATGGCTTATGTTGAATGCCTGCTGTGGGGAATCTTGAATTTTGCCTTGTGCTAGGAAGGTTCCTCCATGACCTATTGCCAGTAAAAGCTCTGGGCACCAAGTCTTTGATGACTTTCATGTGTGTTGACATGAATCACTCCTGTATATCCAAATAGGAGACTTTAGAAACTCATACTTAGATCCCACAGGCTCTGACAAAGGTTCCTTTTCCCTTTGCTGAGTCTTCCCTGTATCCTTTCATTATCATAAGTCAAAGCTGTGAGACTCTTTGCTAAGCCCTGAGTCTTCTTGATGAATCATGGAACCCAAGGGTGTCCTTGGGGACCTCTGACACAGTCAGTGCAGGGAGGCTTGGTGGGAAGTGTCTGCCATTGCTAATTTCACTCCCATCCTTCTGTCTCTCTTTACATAACAGATCCCATTCACAGATGCCTGAATGTCAAACGCACGTCCCTTCCTGTGAGTCCCTCCCTTTATAGCACATGGTTAAACTGTCTGTCTCGTGGAACTCAGGAGTCATTTCCAAAGGAATAAGAGACAGACAGCACTGATTTCATTCAAGTTCTTTCCAAAGCCGTCTGAATATCCATCAGGCCTCCCGTGAACATGGGGGCCCCAAAACAAGTGGCAACGGTCCACACTATACAATGCCACTTGCCAGTCACCAGTGAGGATGTGAAAGTACCACTGTAGGAGTGAGTGTCTCAACACTGCATATGCTTAGCCTGAGAACCGACTAAGGCGATGGATACATTGAGCCCTTTTTCAAAACCTAGTACCCTACAAGCTCAGTTCTTAAGCACTATAAGCTCAGTTCTGTTTCTGACTCTAGTCCCATGGCCAAGTCAACCCAGTCCATTTACCAGGAGCAAGCCTTGGCTAGTGTGCCTTGAGATGCCCATTGTGTCTTAGCTGTCGCTCCTCATTCCTCCTGCTCCGCCACGCATGGTACTTCTTGATGCTCTTCTTCCATGCAAAGCGCCAGATGCTAACCATAAAGCACCAAGACACAGCGTACATTGCTATTCCCCCAACCTTCACAAACCACTTGGGTGTGGGTGAGACCATTTCGCAGAAAAGGAGATGGGCGCCTACACCAATCCTCACACCAGTGAACAGAGCCACAAAGAGGAAGTCCACCACATCTCCAGTGAAACTGTGGTAGTGCCCGGTTTCACGGAGAAACCAACGAATCTGGAGCAACGGGTTGGTGATCTCACTTCCAAAGAGGACCGCGTTGACCTCTGTGCCAGACTCCCCAAGTGCTAGGGCCATGATGATCCCCAAGATGCTCAGTGTGTGGTGAGCCAGCATCAAGGCACCCTCGGACTGGAAATAGATGCACCAGCCCAAGTCGAAGATGAAGTAGCCCAAGGTAAGACACAGAATGTGAACTTGGAGAGGTGTGTTCGGCGAGCCTGAAACAAACCAAGACAGAAAAAGACAACATGGCTGGGATTTGGGTCACCCGCATAGGGAGCCTCTATCTTTCTGAACCACAAAAAAGGACAAAAGCAATGACAGACACAGGCACAAACTTGCTTTTTTTTTTTTTTTTTTTTGGTTATGGTTTCTCTATGTAGCCCTGGCTGCCCTGGAACTCTCTCTGTAGACCAGGCTGGCCTCAAACTTAGAGATCTGCCTGCTTCTGCCTTCCAAGTTGTGGGATTAAAGGTGTGCAGCACCACTTCCCAGCATAAAGCATTTAAAAATGATAACAATAAAAAAAACCTAAAGTCTGCCCTTACTTATAATCCCAGCACTTGGATGGTAGAAGAAGGAAGATCAGGACAACCTTGGCTACACAGGGAGTCAGGGCCAGCCTGGGTTACAAGAAAGCCTGTCTCAAAAGACAAATAAACGTTAAGTCTAAAACCGTGGTCTTTCTTGTTTTGATTTTTTTGTTTTTGCTTTCTGAGACAGGGTCTTCCTAGTATGTCCTCGGGGAGCTAAGGTTGGCCTGGACTTCTAACGCTCTACCTGGTTCATCCTCCAAAGGTGCGGGTCACAGACAAGGGCTGCAGAGTCAACTCAAGGTTAGCCTGTCTCAAAACAATATCAGGAAAAATACTAAAATAGCAATAAACCTCAAAGACTTCAGTGAGTGATTTGACTGTCCAACCACAGTGTTCTTCCTGTGGAAGAACATAAAAGTTATTTTGTTGTTTCCGTGAATGTTCTATCTTCCTCCCTTTTAACCAGACTCTTGTTCCCAGACTCATGGGTCACTCTGTCATGTTCATCAGATTTTTTTTTTTGAGACCTTAACTGTTTTGCCTTAACTGTCCTGGAACTCAGTCTGTAGTCCAGGCTGGCCTCAAATTCACAGAGATCTACCTGCCTCTACCTCTGAGTGCTGGGATTAAACGAGTACACCACCGCCACCCAGCTCAGAACATAGATTAACCTAGAAGCTGGGTTATTGGACACTGGCAGTTCGAACCCATCCTGAAAGCAGACTCCAGAGAGAACTCCCAGAGTGTCTTCATGTCCAAGGACATCAGGTACAAAAACCTGACATATTTAAAATCATTAAGAATCTTAAAAATGAAACACAAAACTGAAGAATTTATTTCATTTCAGTTTGATAGAAAGATTAGGAATTTGAAGCCAGCCTGGACTATAAAACAAGAACTTGCCTCAAAGAAAATCAGCAACAAAGTCACAAGAGCCCATAATCCCAGCTACTTGGCAGGATGAAGCAGAAGGTTCATAAACTCAAGGCCAGTTTGACTACCAAGTGAGTAGTCAGGTCAGCCTGGTAAACTTAGTGAGACCCTCTTAAATATATGTATTTATGAGAAAATAGAAAGAAAATAGAAGAGAGTGGGGACACATTCATAGCTCTAGATTCAATCCCCATTACCACAAAAAGGCAAGAAAAGAACCCCAATAGCACAAAAGAGTCACGAAAAGCAGAAGCTAGACGTACACAGTATCAAAATTAACAATGAGGACTGTAATACAAATCATTAGAATGTAAATTATTCTTCAATATTATTCAAATCTATTTTTTTCAAGTGCCCCAAATCATAAATTCCTAAGGAAAAAAATCTCCAATGTCCCCTCTACCTACCTGGGTGGGTAAAAGGCCAAGGGCCATCAATGAAGCCAATATAAGCAGACAGGCCTATAGAGAGGACTCCATGGGTGAAGGTCACCAGCCGGCAGCTCCACTCATAGCTTCGGTGCTTATTCAGGCGGCAGAAAGACATATAGAGTGAGAGCCAGCCACCCAGGCTGCACAGCACCTGCAGACACAGACCTAATGCCATCCTATGACAGAAGAGACCAAAACCAGGAAAACAAACGATGTACCCTAAGAAAACAGCAGCGGGTAATTTTGTGCATATGCCCAAACTGCTACTATAAAATAACGTGGAAATGCAACCTTTTCTGAAATTCTTTACCGTATATGTATCCAAGCCTCTTGTACATAAATGTGGCTGCTGTATTTATGATGGCAAGTCCCCTTGAAATACTGTGTCAAGCACTTGATAAAAGCTGTGTCCTGGAAGCCAGCAACAGCCCTCTGGATTACTAAGCTAACTGCACACTTAACTAACAACCCAATGTCAATAAGGACCTTTCAGAGAACCCTGACTTTGGATTGTGATACACAGGTGACAAAACACCTGTACCTGATAATACAGTCACTCTTCACAAATGCCAGCACTACCCAGGTAGAGTGATATGTGCCTGTAATCTCAGCTATTCAGGAGGCTGAGTTAGGAGGATGTCAAGTTGAAAGTCAGCTCGGTCTACAGAGCAGGTTCAAGTCTTGCCTGGGCTATTTACAGAAGCCACGCCTCAAAACAGCACGAGAAAGGATTAGGGGTACAGCTCAGTGATAGAGCACTTGACTTTCATGTGTGAAGACTTGGGTTCAATTTCCAATACCAGACACAAAAAGAGAAGGGAGAGAAGACAGTTCAGTTGGTGATAAACATGAGAACCTGAGTCTCAGACTCATGTAAAAAAGCCAAGTGTGGCAGTGCATGCTAGTAATCTCATTGTTGAGAGATGGAGAAGATGAATTCCTGTGGAGAAACCCTATCTCAAAAAACAAGGTCATCGGGGACAGAGGAATACCACCAGAGTTCGTGTGTGTGTGTGTGTGTGTGTATGTGTGTGTGTGTGTGTGTGGTGTGTGTGTGTGTATGTGTGTGTGGTGTGTGTGTGTGTGGTGTGTGTATGTGTGTGTGTATGTGTGTGTGTGTGTGGTGTGTGTGTGGTGTGTGTGTGTGGGGTGTGTGTGTGTGTGTGCTCACATGTGCACTGCTGCACACAGTGGCAATGCTCTCATAAAAAAATAATAAAATAAATAAATAAAATACCACTTTGGTTTCTGCTAGAAGTCACATGATACCAGGCATCTTTATGTGATTAAGCTGAAACCAAATTTGACTGAGGTCTGGATTTGGGTCATAGGTTTATCAGACAAGATCAAAACTTGAGGCAAATGTAAATCCAGAGCCAAACAAAGACTCCAGACCTCTTGGAAGACATCCCAACTCTATCATTCATCAACAAGGAAGCAAAAGGATATTTTTTTTTAGGCAAAAGGATTTTTAAATAAATATTGAGATACAAAAATATCCTTAAGGCAATTATTCAGTTAAAAGCAAAGCAACGTAGCTGCTAAGGGCCTATAATCCAAGCACTGGGGCAGCAGAGGCAGGAGGATCACCTAGAGTAGGAGCTCAGACTCATCAACACAGTGAGTTCCAGGCCTGCTAGGGCTACACAGACCTTGTCTCAAAATGATAGATGGAGGACACAGGGATGGACAGACAGATAGATGATAGATAGATAGATAGATAGATAGATAGATAGATAGATAGATAGAGATGGTAAAATCAGAAAACTTACATTTTTAATTTTTGCTGATACATTTAAACAAGAATAATCATCACTAACATTAGTCGTATAAAAGTAGACTCTGAAAAGGACTAAGATGTCCTTGTTAATATACATTAGCCCCTCTATTGAAAGTACAAATAAAGAAATCCCAAACACGTCAGCTACCAGCTACACCTCTCATCTCTGCAGGAATTTTCTGCATGACTTAACCGCTCACCCTTTTCTGACAAATGCTGACCAACACTCCTCAACACACGGGCCACTCCCAGGAATGCTATCCAGAGAGGGCTTGGGCAAAGGGCAAGTTTTGCCCAGCTTTCATGAGAAATCAGGTTTCCATTCAAGAAAACAGTAGGTGTCCATCAGAAACCTGTAAGTGAGGAAATCACTTTAACCTGAAGAATGAGTTTAAACTAAAATTAGAGAACAGAAAAAGGGCAGAAAGGGAGAAAAAGGGTCAGTTCAGTTCTAAGACACATTTTTCTGAAACTTCTAGGCCAATCTTCAGAGTAAGGGCCAGACATACAAAGTACCCGAGTGAAAAGCGCTGTCCCTCTTACTTCCTTTGAAAGACCAGGGTCACTGGCCAGTAAGGCGGATCAGCTGATTGGGACTCGGCGATTAGTATTTTTAGAGTCCTCTTCTCTGAATCCTAATTCCCTGGCCCAAGAGAGGAAACAGTAGCCCATTTACAAACACTCCAGTTAAAAGCAGGCATTTGTAAACGGCAGACCCAGCTCTGTGACCTTGAGCCTTCGTGTCTGGTGTGGGTCTGGGAGGTTCCCAGGCCCTCACAGCTCGATGCCCAGGCTCCCCCATCCCGGAGAGCAGCGGCGCTGGGCGGGCGCCTGGCTCCAGGCCTCGGTCAAGCTGCAGCCGGGGGCTCCGAGCCAGCAGCAAGATTGCATCCCGAGAAGGGACGTGTCTGAAGGCCTCGGCCACGCCCGGCGTCCAGCCCGGATCGCCCCATCTTGGACCGTTATCTAGGCATCCAGGCGGGTGCCCAGAGCTTGGCGCAGAGAGGCCCCGGCGCCCCGGGGCAGAAAAGCCCGAGCACACCTGGCCGCCCGCCCGCCTTCTTCCCCTCCTGCGCCAAAGGCAAGCCGGTGCCCATCCCGCCGGCGAGCTCTGTTACCTGGCCGAGCGCACCGGGAAGCCTTGGGCGCCCGGGCGCCCACAGCCCAGGGCCCGGATCGCGGCGACAGGAAGCTGTAGAGGGAGGGGGAGACGAGGCTGTGACGGCGGAGGAGGAGGAGCCGGGGGTCTAGGGGCACCTGCTGGCTGGGAGGACGGAACGCAGAGTGGATGCTGGGCCAAGGAAGGGAGAGGGATGGAGGGTCCTACTTTGGGCAGGGAAGGGAAGGGTGTTGTGTTGCGCTTATTTGTTGGTCGGTTTAAATCATCGTGGAGCTGTGAATGTAGTATCTGTCTGGATTTTTAGTGATAGAACGTTTGCCATAACACGTGTGAGGCCCTAGATTCAACCCCCCAGTACTCTGCCGCAGTAGAGTATCCTGATCCATTCCTCAGTCTGTGAGCCTTTTCACTAAGCATTTGCTGAGCACCTACAATTTACACTATCCTATAGGTGATGCAATAGCCCATCTTTGATCTCCTGCTTGAATCTGAGTGGGGAAACAAGCACACTGAATGCCAGAAAAGTACTTAGGCCTGGGAATTACAGCGCTCTCTTTTCAGAACTGTCGGATAAGGTTTAGAAGGAGCTGGAGAAACCTGGAGGTGGTGGTGCACGCCTTTAATCCCAGCACTCAGGAGGCAGAGGCAGGAGGATCTCTGAGTTTGAGGCCAGTCTGGTCTACAGAGCTAGTTCCAGGACAGCTAGGGCTATTAAACAGAGAAACCCTGTCTCAAAAAAATAAAATAAAATAGGAGCTGGAAAGATGGCTTTGCTGCTCTTGCACAGGACTAGGGTTCAATTTCCTGCACCCATGTCAGGCGGCTCACAACTGCCTCTAACTCTAGCTCCGAGGATCTAACGCCCTCTTCTGGCCTCTGGTAGCACCACACATAAGTGCACCCAACGTGCAAACTTTTTTTTTTATCGTTAATTCTACTTGGTCTGCAGCTGGGCAAATCAAGTCTATGCCTCCTTCTTCATCACAGAATGGGGAGAGTAATGATGCCTCGCTCGTAGATTATTGTGAAAATGTGAAAGGATCACATTAACGAGTACATAGAACAATGGGCAGCACATGGAAGGCCCTATAAAAACCATCTATTGTCTTTATTTAATTTTGGAGTATTTCCTCCCCAATACTGGGATTAAATCAGAAGCCCCAAGCATGCGAGACAAATGCTCTGCCACTGAGTTGTATTCTCAGGCCTTTATTTTATCTTGGGACAAATACTCTCTGGGTCTGAGGATACTGAGTTTGGAGAAGTATGAGCATAATGTAGTGGTATGAGCCTGTAATCCCAGCACTTGGGATGCTGAGGCAGGAGACTTGTAAATTAGAGGCTAGCATGTATATTTTGTTTTAAAATTAACACACACACACATATACACGGGGAGAAGTCTGGCTTGTTGATCAAGGCTGACATATCTGAGTGCTAAGGAGCCCAGAAGTAAAGCTCTTTAGAAGAGCTGTATTTAGTCCATGTCTAGGAATTGTAAAGGTTCTCATTTTAGTCGTTTATCTTGCTAACCCTTCAAAGGGAAAGATTACACTCTTCATCTGTTTCCCCAGGACCTCGTATGGGGCAGGTATAACGAATGCTGGTTGAATTATGAAAAGAGTAAGTCAGTTGGGATGGCTCACCCCTGTAATCCCAGCACTGACGAGGTGGAAGCAGGAGATCAGGAACTCATGTCATTCCCAGCAATGTAGAAAATTCAGTGTGGGCTACAGGAAACCTCCCAAAAAGGAAGAGAAACCAGGATTACTAGGAAACTACATGAGAAACAACAGAGATGACTTTCCAGAGCTTGTTGATCATCTGCATTACTTGGAAAGTGATTTCAAAACACACATACAGACTGCATCTTGAATGCTGTGATTCAGTAGGCCTGATATGGTGCAGGAAGAAGTGTGTTTTAAAATCTGCCTGGGGGGCAAGGCCACAAGTGGAGGGATTGGGACATCAACCCAGCCACAAAACCTTCGACCTACAGTTTGTCCTGCCTGCAGAGTGTTCTAGGACCAGAGCCTAGCAGAGTCCTCATCAGAGACCAGAGACACTTCATCCAGCAACTGATGGGTGCAGATAAAGAGCCCCACAGTCAAACATTAGGTAGTACTTGAGGAGTTCTGCAGAAGAGGGGGAGAAAGGAGCCAAGGGGGTCAAGGACACTACAAGAAAGTCCACAGAATCAACCAACCTGAACTCATAGGGGCTCACAGAGATTAAACCAACTCCGAGAACCTGCATAGGACTGGCCTAGGCACTCTACATATCTGAGACAGTTGTGTAGCTCGGTTTTCTTGTGGGACTCGTAACAAAGGGTAAAGGGAGGGACTGTCTCGGACTCCTTTACAGGCTTTTGGGACCCTAATCCTCATACTTGGTTGCCTTGCCCAGTTTTAATACATGGGGGAGGTGCTTAGTCTTACTATAACTTAATATGCCTTGGGAGACCAGCCCTAGGAGGAGAGGATTGGGGTGGGGCTAACAGAGAGGGTGGGGTGGGAGGGGGGGACTGGGAGAAGAGGAGGGAGGGGAAACTGTAGTCAGGAAAAGAAAGAAAGAAAGAAAAGAAAGAAAGAAAGAAAGAAAGAAAGAAAGAAAGAAAGAGAAAGGGAGGAAGGAAGGAAGGAAGGAAGGAAGGAGAGAAAGGGAGGGAGGAAAGGAGGGAGGGAGAGAGGGAGGGAGGGAGGAAGGGAGGGAGAGAGGGAGGGAGAAAGAAAGAAAGAGAGGGGGGTGGAGAGGGAAGAAGGGGGAGGAAGGGAGAGAGAGGGGGGAGGTAGAGGGAGGAAGGGGGGAGGAAGGGAGAGAGAGAGAAAGAGAGAGAGAGAGTGATTTTTGAAAGTGTGTTGAGATAGACCAGATAACAAAGAGTGAAGGCCTAGGAAATGGTGACCATGAAATCTGCGCCACAAAAGGACTTTAAGTAGCTTCAATTCCTTGCTTTTTTTTTGCTTCAGCATTTTGTTTTCATTCCAATCTCTTGATCTGGGACTTTCTTCTTGCTGCCTCTAGTTCCCACAAATGAACAGACTGTTGAAGACTTAAGGAGGCTACAGGTTCGGGGGTGAGGAAGTGTCTTTCCTTCCAAGGATAATGGACCTTTATACAAAAGTGACTGGGGTTCTGAAATCAAGCCTCATTATTTGAGATGAACTAGTACTGATTTATCTTTTTAAAGATAGTTCATGCATATGGATGCTTTGCCTGCAAGTATTTCTGTGCACTACATTCATGCAGTGCCCAAAGAAGCCAGAGGATGGAGTCAATTCTCTAGAACTGTGTGGGGCTGGGAATCAAACCTGGATCCTCTGCAAGAGCAGTCAGTGTTCTTAACCCATTGAGTCATCTCTCCAGGCCCCTAAACTTTATCAATTTATCCTTAGTCAGTCTCTGCTCCACTACTCTTAGAGCAAGCCTAGCACAGAAGCTCTCCATTAACTTCATCACAATGACAATAACGATCACAGGTGACATTTGAATTGTGTTGTCTTACTGCAAAAGCCATTGTCCCAAGTCCTCTGACTGTGATAATTTATACAGACTGGAGTCTATTTTTAGGTCCAATTTAGAGTTGAAAAATTAAGGCACAGAGCAGTCCAGAAGTTTCCAAAAATGACATGGCCAGTAGAAAGGAGTTGGGCATAAATTCAGACAAAATGATTAAGGAAACATGCTGAAATTTGCTACATGGAGTCAGTGTGGTGGCATAGGACGATTGGGAGAACAAGGCTGTTCTCAGATACATTATGAGTTATTATCCAGTGTAGGCCAACTGGATCAATTCATAACTGTCCTGTTACGAATTACAGTGTTTTTATCATACACAGAGATTTCTTTATTTTTATCAAGACTCTGTTTCAAAGAACCAAAAAGCAACATTAATGAAAACAGCTGCTCCGGGTCTCTCCTGCTCTACTGCTGCTGCTGCCATGGCCGCCACTGCTGCTGTTGCCAGCGCCGCTGCCACCACTGCTCCTGCTGCCGCTGTCACTGCTGCTGCCGCCGCCACTGCTGCTGCTCCGAATGGATGGAGGATACCTGAGTTAACTCGCAATAAAGACTCTGCTTTTGCATCAGAGCCAGTCTCATGGCGATATATCAGGGATTCAGACTTCGAGCCTAACAGAACTCAGGTCCTCAGGCTCGGCAGCAAGTACTTTTACCTGCTGAACTACCTTGCAGACCCAGAATGTTTTGTTTTGTTTTTAATGGTGTTTTGGACCCCTTTAAAGCCTACCCAGCAACTCCAGACTGCACACCCCTGCCTCCCAATCTCTGCAACCCCAACTCAATATCCGGGTCTACAACTTAAAAAGACTTCTGCTTTATCAGAGGCCAAGTGGGATCCAGTGACCCCAGGCCCACAACTTCAAAAGAAGACCTCTGCTTTACTGGAGGTCAGGCAGGATCTAGGGACCCCAGCGCTGGCAGCAATACTGGAGCCCAGGCTGGTTCTAGAGAACCTAGAACCCTGATCAGATCTAGGAACCCCATTCTGCACTTCCTCCCCTGGGATCCATACCCTAGTCTACAACTTCAAAGGAAGACTTCAGCTTTACAAGAGGTTAGGCTGGATCTAGGGACCCTTAATCCCCAAAATCCCAAAGGGTACACTTTACTGGACCTGAAGACTTCCTAGTCACAAGAACCCTTGGCCATTTAGGTCAGAAGACCAGAAAGGAAAGAGAAACCAAGGGACAAAACACCCATCCAACAAAGACAAATGCAGGAATCAATACCTAGACCTACAATCACCCCAAATCCAGATGCTAAATGCCAGTGTAAGAACACAGTAACAGAAACAACACTATGGCACCATCAGAGTCCAGCTATCCTACAACAGCAAGATGTGAACAATCCAATACAGCTAAAGCACTAGAAAATAATCTTAAAATTACTTTATAAAGATGGTAGGGGTCCTTAAAGAGGATATGCACAAATCCCTTAAAGAAACTGAGGAAACAAATTGACTAACCGTCAAAAAAATTGACAAACAAAAAATTGGAAGAAATCAATAACTAGCTAAAAGAAAGCCAAGAAAAAAATAACAAATAAAGGAAACTGTTCAAGACCTGAAAACAGAGACAGAAGCAATCAGCACACACACACACACACACACACACACACACACACACACACACACACAGAGAGAATCCTAAAATTGGAACATCTGGGTGGGCGAACAAGAACTACAGATGCATCACCAATAGAATACAAGAGGTGGAAAAGAGAATCTCAGGCGTTGAAGTCACAATAGAGGAAATAGATTCATCACTCAAAGAAAATATTAAGAATAATAAGAATAATAGGAGAAGAAACTGAACTCAAAAACCCAGAGAACATATTTAATGAAATCATAAAAGAAAATTTTTCTAACCTAAAGAAGAACATATCCTCATCAAAAAAACAAAGAAATAATATTAAAAGCAGCAAGGGGAAAAGCCCAAGTAACATATAAAGGCAGACTTATTAGAATTACACCCAACTTCTCAATACATAGCCTAAAATCCAGAAGGGCCTAAATTGATATCTTGCAGACTATAAGAGACCACGGATGCCCACTGAGACTACTATACCCAGCAAACTGTCCATCACCACAGGTAGAGAAAACAAGATATTTTATGACAAAATAAAATTTAAACAATATCTATCACCAAACCCAACCCTACAGAAGGTACTCCAGCCCCAGGAAGTTAATTACACAAAAAACACAGACAATAGATAATCTCACACCTACAAAACCCAAAGAAAGGAAACACACACACACACTACCACAACCAACAAAATAACAGGAATTAACAATCATTGGTCATTAATATCCTTCAATATCAATGGGCTCAATTCATCAATAAAAAGACACAGGGTAACAGACTGGATACTAAAACAGGATCCCTCATATAATGTTGCATACAAGGAACATATCTCAACACTGAAGACAGACATATAACTCACAGTAAAGGGTTGGAAAAGTATTTTTCAATCAAATGGACCTAAGAAGCATGCTGGTGTAGCTATCCTAATATATAACAAAATAGACTTCCAACCAAAATTAATCAAAGAGACAGAGGAGGGCATTTCATATTCAAAGGAAAAAATTCACCAAGATGATGTCTCACTTTTGAACATCTATGCCCCAAATTCAAGAGCACCCACATTTGTAAAAGAAACATTACTAAAGCTTAAATCACAATAGAACCCCACACAACAATAGTGGGAGACCTTAACACCCCACTCTCACCAATGGACAGGTCATCCAGACAGAAACTAAACAGAAATCATGAAATCGATGTTATGACTCAAATGGACCTAACAGATATCTACAGAACATTTCATACGAACACAAAAGAATATACCTTCTTCGCCGCATTGCATAGAACCTTCTTCAAAATTGACCATATACTTGACCACAAAGCAAGTCTCAATAGATACAAAATAAAATTGAAATAACCCCTCTTTATCTTATTAGACCACCATGGATTAAAATTGGATTTCTACTGGGATTTAAAAATGGGGTACAATTCTAAACAGATAATTCCCAATAGAAGACTGTCAAACAACCGAGAAACACTTAAGATGTTCAACGTCCCTAGCTGAGATTCCGTCTTACACCTGTCACAATGGCTAAGATCAAAAGCACAAGTGACCGCTCATGCGGGTGAGGATGTGTGTAGTGGCATTTCATTTGTATTTTAACAAATAAAGCTTGCCTGAGAATCAGAAAAGTAAAACAGCCACGCTGGCCAGCCTTACACAGACCGTGCAGCAACGACACACACCTTTAATCCCAGTAGCTACAATGACACACACCTTTAATCCCCGTAACCACACTAGCTTTCCACAGAAACCAGGCAGTAGTGGTGCATGCCCTTAATCCCAGAACTAGAGAGGATTATAAAACAGGAGGAGACAGCCCCATGGAGGCTAGGTAACAGGAAGGGTTTAAGGAGAAAAGATTTTATGAGTGGACTGAGGGTGGGTGGGGATGGGAACATGGATGATCAGGTTATGGGTGCGTGGAGAGGGAGAGTACTGAAAGATACTCCTGGAAAGGGGGGCATTTCTGGGTTGGGTAAAAACCTGGCACAAGGGACCCTACAAGGAAGAGCCCAGCTTAGACTCCTAGCAATAGTAGCTACGTAGCCTGAACTGGCCATTGCCTGTGACCAGGTTATTGTCTAGCTCAACTGTCATCAGAGAGGCTTTATCCAACAACTGATGGAAACAGATGCAGAGACCCACAGTCAAACATTAGGTGGAGTTTGGGGAATCCTGCAGGAGAAAGCATTGTAGGAGCCAGAGGGATCAAAGACATCATAAGGAAACTCATAGACTCTACTAACCTGGCTCATAGGGGCTCACAGAGACCGAACCAACAACCAAGGAGTCTGCATGGAACTGACCTAGGCACTCTGCATATATAGTGACAGTTGTGTAGCTTGGTCCTCTTGTTGGATTTCTAACAGTGGGAACAGGGGTTATCTCTGACTCTTTTACTGGCTTTTGAGACCCTGTTCCCCTATACTGGGTCACCTTACCCAGCCTTAATACATGGGAAGGTGCTTAGTCTTACTGCAACTTGATATGCCATGTTTTGTTGATACTCATGGGAGACCTGCCCTTTCCTAAATGGAGGAGGGATGGATTGGGGGTGAGAAAGGGGGGGGGGGGGGATGGGGGAAGGGTCTGGAGGAGAGGAGGTAGGGGAAACTGAGTCAGAGGTGTAAAATAAATAAGTAAATAAATGAAAATTTTAAAAATGGTGTTTTTAAGTAGCCAATTGAGTAGCAGTAGGTTTCATACATTTTGTTACATGAACTTAGACTTGGGATCAGGATAAAATTCAACAGTTGGGTGAATGGCTCACAACATACTTGTGCCGTTTTTGTACCACATATTTAAGTGAAACAGTATTCTCAGCATTGAAGATCATAAAGTCAGAACACTGATCAACTTTGCAAAATTTTGAAAATGCTCTGCATCCTCTAGCACCAGATATTCAGCCAAGCCTGGTGCGGTGGCACAAACCTCCAGAAACCTCCCAGCACTCAGGAGACAGACGCAAGTGGATCTCTCTGAGTTTGAAGTCAGCCTGATCTATACAGAGAGTTTAAGCCACCTGGGGCTACATAGTGAGAGCTTAAATTAAAAAAAAAAAAATCAGGGCCAGAGAGATGGCTCAGCGGTTAAGAGCATTGCCTGCTCTTCCAAAGGTACTGAGTTCAATTCCCAGCAACCACATGGTGGCCCACAACCATCTGTAATGGGGTCTGGTGCCCTCTTCTGGCCTGCAGGCAGACACACAGACAGAATATTGTATATATAATAAATAATTTTTTTAAATCAGCCAAGATTTAAGCTTTTTGTAAAAATAGACAAGCAGATCCATTTCATGAGTATGCAGATTTGATTATGTGTTTTCTAACTAGTAAAATTATATTTACATAGAAGAATTGTCCTAAAATAAAATTCTCTATGATGTTTCTACCAGGAAATGTAAAAATATATATAATGTGGGGTGTCTTGTAAGAATTTCTCTCCTGAAAGGGGGTTGTGAGTAGAAAAGCTTACAGTTTTCTAGTTCAGAGAGAAAAAAGGAATTCCACTTTAAAATTTCTTTTTCTTGCATTTAGCAGTGTTTGAGACAAGATCTCATCCTAGCCCAGGCTTGCCTTGAGCTCACTATTGTAGCCAAGGCTGGCTTGGAACTCCTGATTCCTCCTGCCTCAACTTCCTGTGTTGTGAATACAGGCATGTACTACCATGCCTGGGTTTAAACCTCTTAAATGCCCTAGTATATGCAAGTAACAATGCTAGCCATTAGATACAACAGAGAATAAAAGGATCCAGGGGACAGGGGAGTCCCAGAGATATGCCAGAGGATCCTGTGCCCAGACACCTGGGGGCTAGAGGCAGGTTCCCTCACTCAAATCATCCCCTGGTTGGACCCAAAGCTCTTCCTTTGCTTTGGAAGCTGGGCAAAGCTGCGCAGGCCTGTAATCCCAGTACTTGAGAGGCAGGGGCAGAAAGGTCAGCAGCTCAGGATCATCTTGATCTACATAGTGAGTTTCGGGCTAACCTGTGTCACAAGAGGTCCAACAAACACAAAAAATTCGACAGAATCTGAGTCACATTGGAGTACCAGGCCTACTGTAAATATATAAACAGACAGACAGACAGCATGAAATGAGCAGCAGCCACAATCCTTTCCTCTTTCTTTACTTCCCGCACCGGTGGCTCATGTTGCTCTTAGGTGCTTGTAGATGGCAAAGCAGCTAAAATGAATTTCTATTAAACTTCTTTGGATTATGAATTCTACAGACTCCTGCAGATATGAATGTTGAATCCATGCCCACCTGCAAATTTGGTTCTGCTCAGCGAGTGCCCCGGTCAGTGAGCAGCAGGAGCTATTAGAGGCCAAGCAATTAGGCTACCCTTTTGTATTTATTTTTGTTTTTGAGTCACAGTCTCTCTTTGTAACCCTGTCTGGCCAGGAACTCACTATATCGATCAAGCTAGCCTTTAACTCATAGTGATCCACCTGCCTCCACCATTCTGTCTATTTTTTAGACAAAATGTGGACCGGTGGGTGAAAACCAGAGTTTTGGATGGTGCTAGAGATTGTCTTCAGGTACTTACCTGGGCAGGATGTCAAAGTGGGCATCATTGCAGCAGGAAAGGGTCAGCTCTGATGTCAGTAACACACGTGGATGTGCAGTGATTGACCAGACATGCTTGTATAGCAATATACTTTTGGGGGGCACTTAAATCACTGCTGATGGCTCCTTCTGCTGTCTCTCTGCTACACATCCAGCCTCCTACATGCACTTTCTTTTTGAAACTGGGCCTCATTATGCTGCAAAGGCTAGCCCAGAATTCCTAGACTCAAGCAACCTTCCTGTGTCTGGTGTAGCCTGTGGGTACACATTAGTGTTCTCAGCTCACCTTTTAACTACATCTTTTTTCTTTCAAAAGTCACCACCACGTGCAGGACTTTCCCCCACTTTATAGCACCAAACAGGAGTCTGAATCTGAGTCCCATTCAAACCCCAGGTACACAGACCCATGTTGATTGGTGGCTAGGTTTTCCATGTTGAGGCTGTTATTATTTGCAACAAATGTAAAATTCTGAGATGGTTAATTTTGACTTGAAAGTTGACTGGGTTTTGAGACACGTGGAACATTGGCAAGGCACACCCCTACCTATATAGAGCTATTTCCAGATGAGGTCATGAGGGGTGTGGCCTAAGGAGTGGAATAATCTTCTGAGAGACTCATAATGTGATGGCAATATGGGGAGGGAGGCCCACTTAGGGGAAGGTCTTCGAGGCTATCTAGCCATGATGAGTCCTTCCTGAAAACCTTTTGTTGCTTCTTCTCTGGCGTGCTGAGAATTACTTCCTTCTGTTATGCCCTTCCAGCTATGATAGACATCTCTGAAACCGGAAGCGAAAAGAAATCTTTCCTGCCTCAAGTAGTTCTATCGGGCATTTTGACTGCAGCTATGGAAAAGCAGCACAGATCCCCGCCTTTGTTTTTCCGCACCAACTGTAACACGAAAAGGTCTTTCTTCCCCACAGATCAATATTTACCTCAAGAACTGCCAAATCTTTAAATTTTTATTAAAGATGTGGTGCCTTCCTGGCCCATGATCCTAGCACTTAGGAGATTGAGGCAGGAGGATTGCAATGAGTTTAAGGTCAACCTGGCTAAATAATGAGCTTGGGGCCAGCCTGGGCTACAGAGTGAGACCCTACCTCAAAGCAAAAAAACAACAACAAAAAATCCTCTCACCAATAAATGTTAACCTAATAAAAAGCTCAATAATAGCTTCTCTATCCTTCAGTGTCTCACTAGGTGGAGATGTCTTCATGAAATAAATAGCGTCATAAAATTATTCTGTTAAACACCCTTTGCTTTCCATCGTATATAACAACAGTTGAGAAGTTAATATTTAGGATATGCAAAATAGATTTGCCTTGGCCTCCACCTCCTTAAGTGACATGACCTTAAATATTCACCATACTCTCCCTCCTATAAATTGGGGAACAGTCTCTCACTCAGTTCCCAAAGTAGTTCTGTCCCACAGAGTGTCCCACTGAGAAGTTCGGGACCCTGTGTCAATAAGGCCACCGCCAGCACCCACTTCATGTTCCAAATGGAGCTCCTTTTCCCCACCCCATTTCCATTATCTGCACACACAGAAAGGCACGGAACCCTCCTCAGAGCCGCTTATTAACATGGAATAGTTACGTCATTGCTATACAAATATATTTAGAAACAGATTCCTTTGAGTCTCAACAGTTTCCTGGATATTCAGTCTTTAAAAAACAAACAAAAAAAAAGTTACTAATTCCTGGGATGGCTTCATGTGACAGCTTAACACACAGGCCCACAGAAGGAGACTCCACATAGAATGTTCCCTCCAAAGTCAGCAGAGCCCCAGCCCACATGGAAACTCTGTGGAAGTATCCCACACTTTGGTATCCCCCCTCCTTTTCTAATATGAGATAAAATATTACAGAGACATCATCAAAATTCACACCTGAGTTAGACATCTTGCTGGAACATTAAAGAGGAAAGGTCATAGTGCAGAACAGGAAAAGGCTATGTACAAGAGCATGGCCAGTATCTTGGGCATGGCGCTCCCTCCCTCCATCTCTCTCTTGGTTTGCTCAATTTTTTTGTGCTCAAGAGAAAGGAGAGGGGGCAGGACAAGCAGAAACACAGGGAGCAGAGAAAAGACAAGATTTTTGAACTTGGGTGTATGTGGGCAACAAAGAGAACCTGTGGATGGAAGTATATGGCCGGAGGGTAGCTCTGCCATCTCCAGAGAGGAAGGGACTTTGTAGGGCACAAGAATGGAAGAATTTGGTTGTAGAAAAGGGAGCAAGGGCAAAAGAAAATGAGGCAAAACTAGAAACTGTGGTAATTAGAAAAAATAAGGCTTTGGTGGAAACATGAGATTTCAGTCTTTCCACAGAATTTGCGATCTATTCAGGATTGTGGCCAAGGGCAGAGCCAAAACCATGATCTACCGTTCTTACAGTTGGCCCACCGAACAAATGGCTGTCCCCAGAAGCCAATGGCACACAGCCCTTTCTCCGAGAGATGAAGCCATCAAAAACATTAGAGAAAGAAGGTGGCCATAGGCACGGCAGGCGAGCATGGTAAACTCCCAGCAGGATTATCAAGAGCCTGAGACATCAGCGTGGCCTACGGCGAGGCATCAGTGTGGTCTGCAGTCACAGTTTGGTTCTCTGGAGTCTCTGGATCCCCGAGAAAGCAAGAATGTGGGTTTGCTCTTCAGCAGTGGCCGTTTGTCCCACCCGTTCCCAAGTAGTCTGTCCATTCATGGAAGGCATGACTCCCTGCGTCCTGGTGGGAACAAGGGGCCAGGTACAACTGGAGGAAGTTTTTGGTCTCAGTGGAGGTAGGTGGGATGATTCCAACGGTACCACGGTCTGGGGGAAAAAAAAAAAGACCAAGCCAGAGTTACAAACCTGATGGGAAGGTGACAGCTACAAGGCAGGTAGAGAGGACCTTAAGGGGTGATGAAAACATTTTGGAATTAGATAACAGTAATGGTTGTACAACCTTGTGAATTTTATGGCATATGAATCATACCTCAAATATTAAACTACTAATATTATTTGGGTCTCCTGGACCCCAGAAATTCTGACTTTCTAGACTATGAAACATCTGGACAATAGAAGCTACTTGCTGAACTGCCTAGATTAGGACAAATGGATTCCTCTCTTCCTGTAAAGCTCAACTGTGTAACCTATCACTCAACTTGGTTTGCTTGTATGTTGAAGATAGGGCCTCCAGCTGGGCAGTGGTGATGCATGCTTTTAATCCCAGCACTTAGGAGGTAGAAACAGGCAAATTTCTGTGAGTTCGAGGACAGTCTGGTCTACAGAGTGAGTTCCAGACAGATTCCAAAGCTACAGAGAAACCCTCTCTCGAAAAACAAAAACAAACAAACAAACGAAAAGAAAGGGTCCATGTTCAAGACAGGCTCCTCCAAATCCTCCTGCCTCAGCCTCCTGCATGCTGAGATTACAGGTGTGTACCACCATGCCCAAATTTGTTTTTTTTAAAAAAGGTATATATATAAAAGTTTATATATATATATGCATCAGTGTGCACACATATGGAGGTCAGAGGACAACCTTGAGTGTTGTCCCCACCTTTTTTGAGATAGGTTCTCTTATTGCCCCCACAGCCTTCTTTGAGACAGGTTCTCTCACTGGCCTGCCCACCTTCATTGAGACAGGTTCTCTCATTGGCCTGCCCACCTTCATTGAGACAGGTTCTCTCATTGGCCTGCCCACCATCATTGTCACAGGTTCTCTCATTGGCCTGCCCACCTTCATTGAGACAGGTTCTCTCATTGGCCTGGAGCCCAAAGGCCTCTCCCTCTCACTTCCACCCTAGCACTGGGATTCCAAGCACTTACTGCCACACCTGGCTTTTTTTTTTTTTTTGTATGTCCTTCTGACGGTCAGATTCAGTCCTCTGCTTTCCAGCAAGCATCTTACCAATGGAACTGTCTCCCTAGCACCACAACCTGCTTCAAATCTGGTGTCTTCTGCACCAGAGAGGATTCTCACGACACCCGTCC
Source organism: Microtus ochrogaster (assembly GCF_000317375.1). Lineage (NCBI taxonomy): Eukaryota > Metazoa > Chordata > Mammalia > Rodentia > Cricetidae > Microtus > Microtus ochrogaster. Next base: position 36,990,160 of record NC_022012.1, read on the forward strand.
TAAGAATACTTTTTCCAGGCGTTTATTTGGCTTGTGAGCTAAGACCCGCCAAGGCCTGCCCTGCTGCTTCCCAAGCGGACTTGGGAGCCAGATCTCAGTAGCACTTTTCTCTCTGTGAGCCAGCTGCACCCGAGGGCCAGAGTTGGTCTATGCCTGAGCTCCAGACTGATGTCATAACAACCTGTGGTTCGAGCTCCTGGTGAGGAGCACTCCTGAGTCCAGCCCAGGACCTGGTCCTTTCTCACGTGAGCATTTGGAAATTTCCACCATCAAAGCTGAGGATGGAAATTCTGGCTTTGTTGACATCAGCCCTTGCCAGGACTGCTTGCCGGCTACCGCTTCTTTTTAAAATCCTCACTCCCTGGGGATGCAGTCCAGTCTAGCTCTTCACTCTGTGCACCCCCCCCCATCCCACCTCCACTGTTACCCCATTTCCCATTTCCAGTTCTCATCTATGGCACCGGCCCAACTCCTCACATGCCCCTGAGCCTGCCAGATGCTGCCTCGCTGCCGTCCACTTACCCCGAGGAGTTAAAGCCGGAGGAGGAGTTCATCGCCACTTTGGAGTTATTTTGAGATGCTGTGGGGCTGCTGGCATGGAGTCCTGAGCCAGGAGACGAAGGCCTGCTGTTGTTCCCAGGGGAACAGGATGACGTTACTGAGGACAAAGAGAGACAAAAACAAGGCCAAAATAATGTTGCTGGGTCTGGGGACCTTTGTGACACAGCCTTTCCAACACATAATTTTCTCTTGGAATCCCCAAAGGACGCCTTACCATCTCCCTACCCCCCCCCACCTGTCTGCCCACCTTCTACCCTGTGAACAGCAAGGCCCACCCATCAGCCCATCCTTGGCGGGCCTTTATTTCAAGTGCTCTAGGCAGCCCAGGCCCTCAGAGCAGTGCGGCTGGTTCTGTCAGTCCAAGACTTGCCAAAGGCATGGAGGACAGATGCCAAAATCTGCAGGACACGCCCTGGGCGGGAGGGGAGAAGACGATGAAGCTCGGGAAAGGAAGAGGCATGGGGAGAAAGCGTGAAGCATACGGGAGAGCAGAGAGGCTGCCAGACTCTCAGTTCCCTGACGCTACAAAGAAAATGGGCATGGTCCCCTTAAAGGGAACCCAAGCATTGTCTTGGCCCTGGGCCTGTCCTGACCTACCCTGGAACCCATGGTCATCCTTTGTAAAAGGGCAGGTTTGCACTAAGTAGATATTCTTCTTGTTTGGAATCCCAATATATGTTTCATTCATATAGCGCTATATATTTTACTATTCAAACTAAGATTAGAAAGGAAAAAAAAAGTAGATCATGCAGAGATCAGCATATGAGGCTTGGACATATTCTTATCTAGGTCTGTGATATGCTACGGGTGCTTTGGGAGAAACAGAACCCTGAAAATGTGTTCTGGAAGCCCAGCTTCCTCCAGGTTTTCCATACCATTCACTTTGGAATGTATTATACCCTTGAGTGCTGAGCCATGTTACAAGTAAAATAAAAACAAGCGTTTGTTTAAACTTTGCTTACCAATATTTTCCAAACTTATGTGACCACAGAACCCTATTCTTCCCAGCCCTTATTTTTAATGTCCTTTGAGACACACTGAGGAAATGCTGACTTAGGTGAAGAGCCTTTTAAGGGTTTTTTTGTTTTGCTTTGTTTTGTTTGAGACAGGGTTTCTCAAGGTAGCTCTGGCTGTCCTGGAACTTGCTCCATAGACCAGGCTGGCCTCGAACACCTGCCTCTATCTTCCAAGTGCTGGGATTAAAGGTATGCACCACCACACCTAGGTCCTTTCAGTTTTAATATATTATTTAGATTAATCCTGTGTTGTCTGGAAACCTCTTCGGAAGCTCACCTGTTCCAGGCATGGTACTGTGGACAGGAGGGACGGAGAGGGCACCCAGAGATCCTGACGGAGAGACCTGAAAGGCAAGAGAGGCCTGTGAATGTCCATGCTGCGTCCTTCTTCCTTCTGCCAGGACACTGGGTGAAAGGCTGCAGAGAGCAGTTCGCCTTCCTCAGTGACCTCCTACTCCATAATTTTCACCTTGTGCGTCATAGGAAGACCTGTGGACTACATACAGCCATCAGGACCCACTTCTGGCCTGCTGCAGAAGCTCCCTGGTGCTGACACAGACCACTCCCCCTCCTGCTGGTGCCCCTGGCAAAGTTCCTCTGGTACTGCCAGGCTGGAGGTTTGTTCCAGTGCCCCGAGGAGAGATGAGCAAGCCTTTGAGGCCCTTGCTCCAGCAGATGTTGCTGACTGCCTGCTCTATTTCTACTTTGCATGCTTATAATCTCAGTGCTTGGGAGACTGAGGCGAGGGGACTACTATAAGTTCTGAGTCAGCTAGGGATGCATAGCAAGACACTGTCAAGAAAAAAAAAAGCAAGCAGGTAGAGACTTAAAACACCAGAAGGGGCCATTCAGGAGCTAGGGAGACACCTTGGCTCAGTCACTAAAGTGGCTGCCTCTCAATCCCAAGCATGAAAACTCAGTTTTAACAGTCACAGCCTGCAATTCCAAGCTGAGGAGGAAAAACAAGGGAATCCCTGGGCTTACTAGTCAACCAGTGTAGCCAAACCAGGGAGCTCCAGGGTCCGTGAAAGACCCCATCTCAAAAAATAAGATGAAAAGCAATTGAGGAAAATACCCAATGTTGCCCTCTGCCTTCCCCCACTCCCATCCCCCCCACATTTAATCTCCCAGTTCAGGAACCTACCCCTCACTATGATTATCCAAGAGCAGCCTAGGATAAGAAATAGTGAGTGGACAGATCTGGGTGTGAGACCTGGCCGTGTCACCCACGGTCTGCGTGACTATGAGTAAGCTATCAACCCCAGGAAGGCTTGGTTTTCTCATCTGTGAAACAGCAGCAGCACCTCCCTGATATTTCTTTTAATTAAGATTTAATGAGATAATGTCTATAAAGGTTCCAGCCCTGTGGCTGGCAAAGAGCACCGGCTTGTTAAAGGTTAGCTGCCTTGCTCCCGGAAGAAAAGGGCTGTGGACTGTTGGTTATCTTTAGGTGCTTTCTTAGCGCCACCTTTGAGCTCTGCCCTTCTTACTTTTCTCCAGGAAGCTCTGACCAGCATTTTCATAGGATATGGATACAGAGACTCCACTTAGGGACCTGCCATCTGCTAGGATCCGAAACAACTCTGGAACAGCCTCTCCAGCAGGAAGTAGCCTGTTTTCCTTTCCTAACTAATCAGAACTCCTTCTCTTCTTCTTACCCTTCGGTTTACAATGAATAGGGCCTGGAGGGGTGGAGGCAGTTTGGGAGGTGTGGCAGAGTGGTAAGAGATGCTATCAGTCACCTCCTCTCCTCCTCTCCCAGATGCCACACCCAAGAACCCTGTTGTTTTCAAATAAATAATAGTGTGCAGAGTCACTGTGATTGCTTCCTCCACTTCCCGCTAAAGATGGGAAGATGTATGCAAACATACATATATATGGTCCCTTACTTTGAGCATTGTTTTTACATATGGTAGCAAAACAGTACCAAGATGCTTTGTGTGTGTGTGTGTGTGTGTGTGTGTGTGTGTGTGTGTGTGTTTTGCTGGGGACTGAGGTAATGAATGGTCTTATATATGCTAAGCCAGGGTTATATATAACATTGAGCTACATATACCTTCCAGCCCCCTTTAAAATTTTATTATTTCTTAAAAGATTTTATTTTTAATTATGTATACATGTGCTGGTATGTGGGGGGGGGTGCATGTGCCTGCAGTGCCCACAAAGGCTAGAAGAGGGCGTCAGATACCCTGGAGCTGGTAGATGGGTGCACAGGAGGATGCTGGGAACTAAACTCAGGTCCTCTGCAAGAGCAGGATAAACTCTTAACCACGGACCCATCTCTCCAGTGCCTATTCATTTATTTTTCTGACTTAGCTAGCTCGAGATTGCTTTGTGTCAGAAATAAAAGACATCAGTTTTTATTCCACCAAGACCCGAAGACAGGATCAGAAGACACTCCTTCATCCAACCTACATGACATCGGGTGTGGAACTCTTGTCTTCCAGGCGTGATATGACCATTACTATCTAGAGAAGCTTATTTTTTTTTCAAGATTTATTTAATTTTATTTTGTGTGTACGGGTATATTGCCTGCATGTATCTCAGTGCACCATGGGCATGCCTGGTGCCTGCAAAGACCAGAAGACATCAGAGGATCCCCTGAACAGTTGTGAGTGAGCGGTCATGTGGGTTCTGGGAATTGAACCTGGATTCCTCTGGAAGACAGCTAGTGCTGTTACCTGCTGAACCATCTCTCTAGCCCTAGCCTGTGGTTTTTTAAGCGCATGCCTTCTCACAGGCTCCTCTTTCTGCCTACTAAAGCACTCTTGCTACTTCATGTTCTTCAGGCAAATCATGGGCTCCCCAATGCTGCCATGCTGACTTTTTAATTTTTTTTATTTTTTTTAATTTTTTTTTTTTTTTTTTTTTTTTTTTTTGGTTTTTCGAGACAGGGTTTCTCTGTGGCTTTGGAGCCTGTCCTGGAACTAGCTCTGTAGACCAGGCTGGTCTCGAACTCACAGAGATCCGCCTGCCTCTGCCTCCCGAGTTCTGGGATTAAAGGCGTGCGCCACCATCGCCCGGCTTAATTTTTTATTTTTAAGACAGGGTTTCTCTGTATAGCCTTGGCTGCCCTGGAACTCACTTTGTAAACAAGGCTGACCTCAAACTCCGAGATCTACCTGCCTCTGCCTCCCAAGTGCTGGGATTAAATTCGCCCAGAGAGTTGAGTGTCTTTTATCTGCATTCCCACAGTGCCGCTGTGGGACTCAGCAGGCTAGACCTCTCACGCACACTTGGTTTTACTTCCTGCATTATCAGTCTCTTCCTTCCCGGTTTCTTCCCTTGATCCTCTTGTTCTCAAATGGCTGATGTCACCAGAGGGTGGAAGTGAACCTTTCTGTCTTTATACAAATCCCATAACGGAATTCTTCTTACCCAGGACTGCAACGGCCACCTGCTTGTGATAGTCCCAACCCATGGCTCCCTCCCAGCTTCTCTCCTGGCCCCTGTAGCCAATGTCCCGAGCCTCCAGGGGCAGTCCCACTTAAGTGTGCTGCAGGCCTACATCATGACGACGCAAAGAACTGGAGCACTACCTTTCCGCACCCCAAAACCAGCTGGTCCTGTTTGCTGGGTCCACACAGAATGCTACCATTTACCCAGCTAGCCCAGCAGGAACACTCTGAGTCATTCCCAGGCTTCCCCTTCCACTGCTCTCCCTGCTCCAAGCCAGCTCTGAGTTTATTAACTGAGGCCTTTTACTTACTTATATTTTTGTTTGTTTTTGACGTAGGGCCTAATGTATTTGCTGAGTAACAGAGGGTAACTTCTGAGCCACCCCAGGTGTTGAGACTCCATGGTGGTGCTGTAGGTGGAGCCCGGGGCTTCATGCATAGTAGGCAAGCACTCTACCAACTAAACCACACCCATAACCCTTGTTTATCACTTGACACTCTCCTCTCTCCCCTGTCCCATGACCAGTTCAGCCCCACCTTCCAACATTCCTCTACATGGAACCGCCTGAAGTTCCATGAACTTGCTGTGTATTTTTCCCCACCTCGCTGTCCTCACACTTCCCCTGGAGACAGCTCCACCTCACACATACCTGCCACTGTAAACTCAGGCACTAATGACCTCCCGTGGGGAAGCCTTCCTAGCCACTGTCCCCAAGGTGTGTTAGCGGCTGCTCCTAAGGTCGCTTAGAGAAATGATTCTGCTGTTTGTCTCTTGTTTACTTGTGTGTATCCTTTGCTAGACAATGAGGTCCCCTGGCACTGGGAATAAATGGCATCTATCTCCAGCACTTGGCACAAAGACCAACAAAGAGAGCTGGTCTGTGGATATATAGGGGAAGTCAACAATGTGGGAGTTTTTTTTTGTTTTTTTTTTTTTTTAAAGATTTATTTATTTATTAAGCATACAATGTACTGCTGGTAAGGAAGACACCAGGTCTCATTACAGATGGTTGTGAGCCACCATGTGGTTGCTGGGAATTGAACTCAGGACCTCTGGAAGAGCAGTCAGTGCTCCTACCCTCTGAGCCATCTCTCCAGCCCAATGTGGGAGTTTTTTATGTAGGTCTTACCCAGCCTGCAACCAGCCTGCTGGAAAACTAGAGGACGTCATTTTATCCAAATTCTCTACCCTTTTATAGCTACCAAAAATAGAAAACCACCATTAACCATGTCCCATCTCTCCCTAGACAGAACAGGACACATTCTAATTCCCAATCCTCTGTGTCTCCCTAGAACCTCAAGTTATTCTCAGACTTGGCTTTTCCTAGAACACCAGAGGCTAAGATTTAACCCCAGCTAGGTACTGCCTCTCGGGTGCCTACGAAGCACACACAACTTAATATAAATGGTCTCAGATTCTCAGCTATCTTTGTTTCTCAAGCCTGCTCTTCGTTCAGTCTTCCAAATTTATTATTATTATTATCATTATCATCATCATCATCATCATCATCATCATCATCATCATCATCATCATTATTTGGAGACAGGGTCCTTCTAGGTAGTCTTGGCTGTTCTGGAACTCACTATGTACATCATTCCGGTCTCAAACTCACAGAGATCCGCCTGCCTCTGCCTCCCAAGTGCTGGGATTAAAGGTTTGTGCTACCATGTCCAGATCGACATTTTTTAAAAGGGCAGTGCCAACAACACGCATCCAGTACTCAGGTAGCTCAGTTGGTAGCATGTTTGCCTAGCATGCAGGAGGCCCTGGGTTCCATATCTAGCACCAGAAAAACCAGGTGTGCTGGTGCATACCTATAATCCCCAGCACCTAGGAGATAGAGGTCACCCTCAACTACACAGTGAGCTTAAGGCTTGCTTGGGCTACTTGGAACCCTGTACCATAAAACAAACAAAACAAAACCAAAGCATCTGGGGAAAAACAGTCTGCTTTTGGAATCTGAGCAATTAGCAAATCTTACTGACTTCACAGCTGAAGAACATACAGAGTCCAAGCATTTATTCTTATCACCATGGCTACCACCCTCCACACCTCCTCTGCTCAGCCTGATGGCTGTCTTCTGGCATGTCTCCGGCTTCCCGAGTTATTCTCCACTCAGCAGCCCATGTCAACAAGCTCAGATTTATACATCCAGGCTTTTCCAACACCTTCCTATTCGAGTCAACTGAAGTCCTCTCACTGAACTCCAAGACCTGAGGTAGTCTAGTTTCTGGTACTTCTCTGAATTCATCGGCCTTTTGACCCTTTTGCATAGACTTCCTTGGTGGTCCCTCCACCTCTTTCCCCTAGATATACACATATTTCATCCCCTTAAAAAATTTAGATTTTCATTCAAATACCACCTAATCAGACAGGGCATCTCTAACCTTCCTGTTAAAAAGGCAAAAACACACCAATCATCTTGTTCATGTTGTTATTTTTTAACTGTATAACACTTTATTCATGCTACATATATGTGTGGGCATGTGGGTGACACATAGCATGTGTGAGAGGTCAGAGGTCAACTTTTGGGAATTGGCTGTCTTCTTCCACCATGGGGATCTCAGACATGGAAACTGGATCATCAGGTTGGGCAGCAAGCATCTCTCCTGGCTGAGCCATCCCAACAGCCCCCCTTCCCTTCCACTCCTCTTTAATCTTCTTATATTATGCATATTTTATATGTTGTATCTATTTGTTTATTCATGTACTGAGTCTCCCTTGCCTACTACCTACCATGCTGTGGTATGGAAGACTCCTGGCCTCCATGTACATGGCCCCCAAGTGTTTGGCAGCCAGCCTGTCAGCCAACTCCAAGTCACTTACCAGCCGGGAGTTGTAGATGGGTGGCTTGATAGGTGTGGCCACAGGGCAGTTGATCCGCTTCTCCTTTTGCCGTCGATTGCAGAACCAGACCCTGACCACCTCCTTCTCCATGGACAACTGCTCTGCAATCATGGAAATCTCTTCTGAGCTGGGTTTAGGGTTCTATAGGGACAAAGGGATAGGGTGTGGTCAGGAGACAGAAACAGGAGCAGAAATTAGAGGTGAGGGTCAGATGTTCCAAACACAAAACATTGAACATATGGGTCAAATGCCTTAGAGTCAGACCAAGGGTGGAATACTGACTTTTTCCTCTGTGCACTGAGCGTCCTTAGACATTCCCTTCACCTCTGAGCCCCAGTCTTTCCAGATATGGAGTGAGACTACCTGCCTAGCACACAGGACTATGGTAAGGGTTACAAGAGAAAGCACGTGTCCACCATGTGCACAGGGCTGGAATGGATGAGCGGATACCAAAGGTTGGTCCCTTCCTGTCCTCCTTCCCTTTGGAGTATTCCCACGGCAAGGCTTCCGTGGGCGAATTATGGAGGGAGGTGGAGTCCTTGAGGAAAACCTCCCTCCTAAGTCCTTCCTCATGACCTCTCCCTTCACATCTCTTTCTAGAAAACGAGGAGGCTGGACTGCTCAGGCCCACCAGGTGTGGGGGAGAGCTGCAGGCCTATGATGTCATCGCTCTGTCCCGCTGACCTGCCACCCAGTCTGAGGCTTGAGCCCCTTTTCCTCATTCTTGTGTTCCCCACCTTTAATTATACTGCTCTAAGAAACCCGAAAGATGGGAAACTCAACTCCAGCCATCCTGCTGGCAGGATGCAGCCACGGAATCCCTGAGCCAGACTCAGAGGGGGAGCTGCTCCAGGCCAGCAGAACTAGCAGCCAGGACCTACAAGCCTAGACTGGGTAGTGTTCAGTAACAGGGAGGCTCTAGGGGAAGCTACACGACAGATCCCATAGAGACTCGCTGTTATCACCTGTATTTCCCTCTTCTCGCTCCTTCCCGGCTCCCACGAGGCTCACAGCCCGCAGACACTGCCTCAAGAATATGCTCTTACTATCCTTGAGAAGACTGTTTATTTAGAATCTATGGTTAGAATATCTAATTGAGAACATGGAAAGATTTGAAAACTTTTAATTAAAAAAATGAACATATGTTTTAGAAATAACTGTAAGAAGCAAAACATTCTAATTGGTGGAACAAAAAGAGACTTGTGCAGTATAATCACAAGTGTCTAAATGAGCACTAAGAGCAACACTACAATTGCTTTCAGAAGGCACTGGAGGCTGGGTGGCGGCACAAGCCTATAATCCTAACACTTGGGGGCGGGCACAAAGAAGATTGGCATGAGTCTGAGGCTAGCCTGGGCTACATAGTGTTATATACAGGTCAACCTAGGTAAACTCCACTGTGAGACCATATTTTTAAAAAGCAAAGACAAGACAGGCAGACAAGAGGCAAAATGAAAACAAAAGGCAATGGGTTCTCTTTCCTTTCTACTTTTCTTCCTATGTTTTCCAAATTGTTAATAATGAACATTGACTGTATTATTTTTTTTTCCAAGACAGGGTTTCTCTGTAGCTTTGGGGCCTGTCCTAGAACTAGCTCTTGTAAACCAGGCTGGCCTCGAACTCACAGAAATCTGCCTGCCTCTGCCTTCTGAGTGCTGGGATTAAAGGCGTGCGCCACCACCGCCCGGCAACTGTATTATTTTTTAAGTTAAAAATCTTTTTAAAAAAAATTTAGAAATTTTTTTTAAAAATTTAACGTTTATTTATTTGAGAATGGGGCATACACTATGGCAAAGGAGGATGGAGTTCAGGGGGCAACTTGCAGGAACTGGTCCTTCTTCTACCGTGTGGATTCTAGGGACTGAACTCAGGTCATCAGGCTTGGCTACAAGCCCTATTTTGCCCCTTGCTAAGCCATCTTGCCAGCCCTTTATTATACTTTTAAGTTGAGAAGCAAAATTTGTTTCAAAAGAGATGGAGACTTTTACATAATGTCCTGGCTTTCTCTTGTCACCTCAAATGTATATAGAAACAAATGCCCTACAGTATGCTGTGTTTGTTCTTGAATCTTCCAGTGAGAACAATGAGACCCAAATACATGTCAACAAGGAAAAGAGTTTTCTGGAACTCTCGAAGAAAGCATTTCTGGGCTCCTAGAGAAGAGTGACTAGGTTTCCTCCCAAGACAGGTACTTGTGTAGCAGGGGAGAATAGTGTTTAGCATCTCGCACTGAGCCCAGCTTCCTACACATGTGGGACCTGCTAACCTACCTGCACAAGACTGGCCCACCCACTCCCACCCTAGGCGGTTGGTTGCTCACGTCTTGAAATCGCTTCTCAAGGGTCAGGCGGATGTTGGTCTCGATGCTGGTCCGTTTCTTCCTCTTCCTGCCAAATACTTCGCTGAGAGTAGGGTAGGAGCTGGGTGTGTTTGCCGAAGGGTCTGATGGGGAGGACTCTGGAGAGAGGAACAAATGAAGCTCAGAGACAGAGATGTGTCGCTGGCCCAGTCTGCTGGAGTAAACCAGAGGTTTCTCAGCCCTTCCCACGGACCCTGCAGGCCTATATTCAGAATTAGCCTTGACCCCAGCAGAGAATCCAGAACAGATGGAGTCCTGCTTCTCCAGGATGCTCCGGGTGAATGTCCCCCAGGGCTCCCACCACAGGTCTTCTTGTGTTCACCGCTACAGTTCAGGGATGCCTAGGCCTCAATGGCCTGTGTGGGTGTGGGGGATGAGGTAGAACTATGAGTCACGTGGTCTGGCCTGTTTTAAAAGATATGACCCTCTGTGCATATTGAGTGAAACCTGTTTGCTCTGGCCCGTAGGAACCTAAGCTATTCTGAAGACATTTGTCCTTGAGTGAAAGGCAGCAGGTTGGGGAAAAGTTATAGTAATGATGAGCCCGCCAACCCTTTCCCAAAGATACTAGGAGCTTCTATCATTTCTTCTATTTGGATGTTTCAGTAAAAGTTGTCTCGGGAGCACTGTATTTAGGAGGAGGAGGAAGAGGATTCCCACGTATTCTTCTGAGTGAGGGGACTTCCTTAAAGGGACCAAGCCTGGCCACCCAAGCTACTCCTGCCTTTAACACTGGAGTAGTAATTCATAACCTACACTCCTATTTGACAGAGCTTAGCCCTGGAGAGGGGCTTATTCCTTTCCTCTCCACATGGGCCAGGGGCCACCCTGTCCCACACACTTGGCAATGTCTGGAGATATTCTGGGAGGCCTCTCAACTGGGGAGGTGAAGCAGATGCTAGAGTAGGTAGAGATTCAGGCTGCTCACCTCCCATGCCGAGGTCAGCTCCTAAGGGTGAACAGTTTCACTCGGTCTAAATGTCAGAAGCCCTACCTTTCACTCTTTCTAGATGTCAAGTTCTGGCCATCATTCCAAATGCCCTGCCAATTTTCTTACCCCCTGACCTGGATCCTACAAAACCTACTTCCTCATCACCCTTCCTGCTGTCATGCTTTTCTGGCCAGTACTCATCACAGCAATTGCCTATCCTGCTCCAGAACAGCCAAATAAAGACCTGAGCTAGGCCTGGGTCTTTTGCCTCAGAGGGACCCTGCAGGGCCCTCTTTGCTATCTTCTGACCTAGACTGATCCCATACAAAAATTTGAGTCAGTGGATTAAACTTAACCTCTAAGCTGCTGTCTTGAAATATAGGATAGGTAGCTCTGGGACAAGGGACAAAAAGAAAGGAGGGAAAGGGAAGGGAAGGGGAGGGGAGGAGAAGAGAGGAGAGGAGAAGAGAAGGGAAGGGAGGGAAG